>NC_068282.1:5543443-6143443 GCF_025860055.1 Xyrauchen texanus
CAAGCTGACAAGTAAGACGAAAGTGTCAAAGACGTGACATGAAATGACGTGGTTTTTCGTAAAATGTCGCATTTGCATTTTCCACATTATCAGTTAGGTTTAGGTGTTGGTTAAGGGAAAGTATATCTGTTTTGTTCACCTCTCATTTCCATTTAGAACACTATTGGTTGGGTTTAGGTTAAAGTTTAAGGTTAGGATGTACGTTTTACTTATTAAAAGCTCCATCAAACATGCACCTTAAAAACCTCGTCTGATTTTGACACTATTTCACTCACTTTTGGCGCCCCCCGCTGGACATTTCACTAAGAAACTGCAGCAAAACATGTAATAAAGTATGTAATTTAGTTTTGCTAAAATGTTGCCATGGTCACATAATGGTCATGTGATCTGACTGGACAATTTTGTTCTCTTAGTAAACACGTGGGATGGAAACACTGCTTTATTTACTAAATGTTTTGGCAATATTACGATTTTGCACATTAATAAAATTTGTAACTTGAACAAAAACATGACTTACGATACTCTGGTCCTCCTCTTTTTAAAAAGCGTGACAATTTAAGTTATCATTCATGTCTGTAGCAAAAATGGCAAGTGATGAGTAACTTGCCAAATTTTAGTAATTAATATTAGAAGTTTAGTTGAAGGCTTTCATATAAATCACTACAAACCCTCCTGTGTAATATGTCCTATAAAGTCCTACAAACTCCACTCCTCTCAATTAAAATTAATTGACCTACAATGTGAACCTTCCCTCCCTTTGATGCCATCATTACCCTGTGCTTGATCCATGGCTTTGTGTGCTCTGGACTAGTGATCTATTCCCTTTGGCACAAATCTCATGGGTCCCCTGTACAAATGATTGATGGCCATCAGGCTGTTTCCAGGAAGATTCACATACTTGAATGCTTAATGCCATCAGTAAATGTTAACACTCTCGCCATGTTCAGTTATCCCACATGGCTGCAGTGCAACAAATATTTGAGCCAAATTTCCCTGCCTTTGTTGGAAATACAGCAACCGTACTCTGAATCATGGTTCCAGCCATTAAATCCATGATACCTCCCCTATCCATCCTTCTGTTTTTCTTCCTTCTGCCAAAAAACAACTGGAAAAAAGTTTTAGTATTGCTGTTTCTCATGCAAGACATGATCCCTGTGCTAACATTGTCTTTGGCCAGAACTCAGAAGTCTTACTATGCATCCCACAATATAAATATATATATATATATATATATATATATATATATATATATATATATATATATATATATACAATTGCTATAGATGACTGGAAATGTCATTTACAAACCTTAGTTTACTGATATGTTTATCAGTACCAACATATGGTTTCTGTCGCTCAAATGGAAGAGCACTAGCATTCCCCATGCCAGGGTAAGGGGTTCTATTCCCAAGGAACAGACAAAGCAACAAATTGTACAATGGCACAAAAAAGTATTTGAACCCTTTGGAATTAGCTGGTTTTCTGTATTAATGCTGCCTTTACATGCTTACGACAGAATTATCATAAATACGAGTTTCCCACTTGGAAGTTGCACATGAACGACTCCTCTAGTCGTAATTATAACTGGGAAACAATTTTGATATCCGGGTTTTCCAAGATGGAAGGAGTCATAAACATTCAACATGTCGGAGGTGGTTACGGTTTCTGTAGTGAATGACAGTTTTTATAAATGTTTTGAAATACAGCTAGTTGTTAATGCTTGCAGTTTCAGTAATATTAATTTATGTATATCAGTAACCATTTGATGCATTTTTACACCGTGAAAATAGCTTATATTTGACCATAATTCCAGTATTGTCAGCAGGCTAACTGAGTAATATATTATTCTGTCAAAATAAAAGTTCCTCAAAAATATGAATGAATGAACCTGGTGTCGGCCATGTTTCCTGTTCTTTCTGACAACAAAGCACTTGAACACGACATACTCATAATTACCACTTCAGAAGTGGGAAGTACGATAATTGTGATAGCACATAAAGGCAGTATAATTCGTCATAAAATGTGATCTAATTTTAATCAAAATCACAAATATAGACATACACAATGTGCTTCAGCTAACAACACACTAACAATTATAATCTTTCATGCCTTTATTGAACACATCCCATACAAGATTCACAGTGCTGTGCAATAAGTAAGTGAACCTTTGTATTTATTTACTTAGGCAGCAATAACTTCAACCAAGCATTAGACCTGCACAACATTCAGAAGGAATTTTGGACCATTCTTCCTTACTTGCTTCAGCTCAGCCATATTCTTATGATGTCTGGTGTGAACGGCTCTCTTGAGGTCATTCCATGGCATCTCTATTGGGATAAGGTCTTGGCTCTGACTGGGCCACTCCAAAAGGTGGATTTTCTTGTTTTGAATTGAATTCATCGATCATGATACTCCCTCCACTGTTCTTGGTGCCCTTTTATGGCATATATAGTGCTGCATGTTCTTCCCAAACAACTTAACATTAGTTTCATCAGTCCACACGGTTTTTTTCCAGTAGTGTTGTAAAGTGTCAATGTTGTCTTTGGACACCATGCCTGTTTAATGTTTCTGTATAGTAGACTCATGGACAGAGATGTTAACCAGTTCCAATGATTCCTTCAAGTCTTGAGCTGTCACTCAAGGGTTCTTTTTTACCTCGTTGAGTGTTCTTCACTGTGCCCTTTGAGTCATCTTGACTGGACGGCCACTTCTAGGAAGAGTACCCACAGTACTAAATCGTCTCCATTTATAGACAATTTGTCTAACTGTGGACAGGTGAATATCTAAGCTCTTTGAAATAACTTTGTAACCCCTTCTGGCTTTATGCAAAGCAACAATTCTTGATAGTAGGTCTTCTGAGATCTTTTTTTTTTTTGCGAGACACAGTCCACATCATCAGATCCTTCTTGTGAATAGCAAACTCAAAATGTTTGAGTGCTTTTTATAAGTCAAAGTAGCTCTAACCCACACCTCCAATCTCGTTTCATTAATTGAAAAAAGTCTACATAAATGCAGGTAATTCCAAAAGTTTCACATAATTTTACTTGGCACTGTATTCCTTGTATACCACTGTAAGTCGCTTTGGATAAATTGTCTTCCACGTGTGTTTGCGATAAAAGCAGTGCAAGTTCTCGCGTAAACATGCACTGTTACACTGGGAACAAGCTTCTCTTATCCATGAAAGTGCATTGGATGTCAAAATTGTCACTTAAATTATAAAATTTCATGTTGTTTGTCATCAAAACCTATTGTATGCCTATAGAACACTTAGGAATGTAACCCGTCGCATGGACTACTTTTGTGATATATTTGTTAAGCTTTAAAATACGAAAACAATTCAGTGTGAATGTAATTATGATGGTGTTATGTGCTTTTATAATGCTTTTAGTGACATGTTTACACCCAAACCAAAACTTTTACAACATTCTTTCATCTACTCCAGCTACACACAGAGCCTTTGGTTTTTATATCTTCAAGGATATAATGAATTCCTCTTTGTTTTTAATTGTGTCTAAACCCACCATGCTACTTCTGGGGGGAAAAAAAAATGTTTTAGCGTGGTTTATGGAGAAGAAGAAAGAAATAGACAAAAACAAACATGGGCTGGGATAATTACATTATTGTCCTGGGTTTTGGTTAACCTTAGTGCTTAAGTTAATTTACCCGGAGGAGGTTCTACATTTCTACTCTTGTATTTCTTGCCATATATTAACAACACTTGTTCAAAATTATTTTGAATTGCGTGAAGCAAACAGTTTGTGTTGTCCTTACGTTGCACTTGTACACGTGTGGTTCCATGGTTACAGCTCAAACCATTTGCGAGTCTGTCAACGCCCCACTGTTCTTCATCTGCCCTACAGATCTCGTTCTTCCTCTTGTAGGAAAAGAATCATGAGTTACTGCGCTGTAGAGAATGTTATTCACCTCTGTGTTTGTAATCAAGACATCTCTGTCTGTCCCTTTCCTGTCCTCTAGTATCTCCTCTTCATCCTGTCTTCCTTTTACCACCACAGTCTCTCTCTCTCTCTCTCTCTTTCTTGTGCGCCACTGTCAACAAAAATGTTTCCTGAGACAAACAGGTGCAAAATCCATGAGCAAAAATTGCAACCAACCACAGTGTGTTGTCCACAAAGAGGATAAGAAAGGAGATGTAATGTCACAGTTGCCCCAAAAAGATTGGGGAAATCTGACCGATCTTAAACCGATTGTAAAATATATGAATTACAATACATTAGATAATAAAATATCAAACCAAGTGGCATCTGCAAAGTGCAAGCAAATAATGCAAACCTTTTCTCAGAACTAGGCTAACTTTAATCTCCCAACCTTTTTGACCAATGAACTTCCATTACTTTTTCATGCCTTTCCAGGCATTATTGATATCTGGGTACAGATAAAAAAAAAAAAAATTATAAAAATAACATGATTTCGAGTTTAACTTTTTGATGCCTAGGACCACCAAATAGGATGATAACTTTGTGAAGGAGCCTCTTACTAAACTATAAAAGCAGTTTATATTTTCATGTATAAAGACCAATTAAAATTGTGTTAATATAATAAACAAGATGTTTTGAATTCACATGATTTAATCATGCATATCGGTTAAATCATGTGCATAAGTTACATCAACATAATGTTTTGCTCTTGGTTTAGTTCATTAATTCTTTGCCAGAAAACTTCAACATAATAAAATAAAGTTATTTTCAAATGACCAAATTAAGTAGCATCAAAGTGATTCCCTGACAAGATTTATTTATTTAGTTTAACATAACGTTTTGTTACAATACTGGTTTACTGTATATAACTAGGTTACGGTAGTAAGCTAACTTTTAGCTAGCATTAGCATGCTTAAGCATGCTAAATGTTAAGTAGTAATTGCTCCTTGAGTGTAGCAACTTACAGCATGTTCTTACATGCCCTCAGCCTAAGACAATGCTCCAATCTTCACCACAATGCTAACCCAGCATAAAAGAATCAGTTCTAAACCCCAAAATATCATCAAGATCAAGTGTTGTTTAATTTCAAAATGTTTACTCTCCCCATCAAGTCCCATGCAAAGCATCTAGGAACTACAAATCCCTTATGTAGACCCAAAACAAATGCTTTACATTAAGTAAAATGTAACTAGAATAAATGCAATTAAATTAAGCTGTGACAAAATGTTCAAGATTTGAGCTGCATTAGCTCAACTTAAGTTAAATAATTTTGTGCTGTTGCTGAACAAACTGAACAAACTTGATTGGTTCACTATTATATAATTTAATCTAGTCGAATGAATATTGCCGAACAACCCCCAGTTAGCAAGCTAAAGGCAACAGTGACAAAGAAAAAATACTCCCTAGAAAAATACAACACAAAAACAAAATATTCTTGAAAGTATATACATTAAAAGGAAGGATTTAATATCTCTACCATTTAATTGTATTATGCTTCTATCTATGGTTCAGAATGAATTGAACAAATGTAATAGCAAGCGTTATTATTGGGGTCCATTATGGGAGTAGCTCAACAAGTATTGATGCTGACTACCACCCCTGGAGTCACGAGTTTGAATCCAGGGTGTGCTGAGTGACTCCAGCCAGGTCTCCTAAGCAACCAAATTGGCCCGGTTGCTAGGGAGGGTAGAGTCACATGGGGTAACCTCCTCGTGGTAGTGATGAGTGGTTCTCACTCTCAATGGGGCACGTGGTAAATTGTGCGTGGATCGCGTAGAGTAGCATGAGCCTCCACATGCTATGAGTCTCCATCATCTATATAATAGATATGCACTGATGATGTACCCTTTTATTTCTCAAGTTTAATCATCAATTAATTTATTAATTCAATTATGAATATGTTTAACTCTTTCTAGCTCCATTAATCACTGAAGATCTTTCTATGTCTGATTTAATCATTAATGGATCCTTTATATAAAATTCTGGTGTTGCTTTCTAAATGCTCTTCCCAAGTCTCCTTGCAGGCTCTGCATTCCAGCTCTGGGTGTCATGTAACCTTGATAAAATACGATACGATCTGTTGGTTCTCTCTAATCATCTTTTCCTCCAGAAAATGTTTGGGCTTCTGACTATGTTTTTGTTAATGGGGTGCCTCTGAGCCAATCAACTACCATGGAATGGATGTTTCATGGACATCATGAGTAAAGCGGCACCACGACTCATGATACCTTCCTATGTGCTAGGATTAGTTATGGTTATGATAATTATTGTTATGTCTTAAAATTACTGTTGTCAAGTATTTGGATGTATATTCCATGTTTGCAGCAGTTTCTGTACTCTTCATTTTTTTTTTGCCAGTCAGAATAATAGAAAATCTGTGACATCATAAACTGTTTTACATATAATCAAATAAATCCTAATATATCTGTATTTTAAGTTGTTCGCTTGCTAAAACTGATTAAAACTTTGAGTCTGGGCCTGTTGGTCTTATTACTGGGTTTAGCTCTAGCCTATTCCCCAACAATTTGCATATTTATTTTAATTTCTACAGTTAAAAGCTATGGACATTTAAAAAAAAATAAAAATTGTTTTTAATAAAATGTCCCGCAGACACCCTAGCACTTCCTCGTGTGGCCCGCTACTTTGAAAATACACGTGATCATGAATCATTTATGCCGATTTGTGAACCGTTTCAGCTAATTCGTTGAAAAGAACTGACTCAAAAGAATGGTTCCCTGACAAATAAGTATAATAATGCAGTGTCATCTACAGACAATGACCAAACATGTACTCACCTGTGTAGAACAACTCCAATTTCTGCTTCTTCCTTGAGTTCGGTGCTGTAGCGATTTTAGCCATTATGGAACTTCCACGAGACTGAGCTGTTGGATTAGACACGCCCCTCTTTCCAAAACACCGCCCTCCAAAGGTACCATTGAGAATGAAGCCAAACGGCACTGCGTCTTCTCACAGCTGTCAAACACAGAAGTAGCAAAATAGCGCCCTCAGCTGACATCTGATATGAATCTGAATATGAAATTAAAAGTGTTGTAAGCTATTTTTTTTTTACATGGAAAGGTATGCAAAAACATTTCCTAATCCCTGGAAGATATTGCTGAAATAAATGTAGTGAGAGATCTCAGACAGCACTAGACTCTGTAAACAGCAAGCAAAAATGTGTCCACAGGCCGTGGTCTCTGATGCTTTCGACCTGTCAATCATTTTGCACATTCTCAATGTATTGTAGTTTCAGCAAATTATTGAGGCTTACTGCCATTTTTATACCATGTTATTTATAACAGTTGCCAGTTGAGGGTGCTGTTTTGCTGCTGTTGTTTTGAACAACCATTTCTGCATGATGTTAACCTCAATAAAGTTCAATTTGGGATCTTTGGAGTGCGGGGTTCTGGAAAGAGGGGGCGTGGCTACGGCTCAGTCTTGTGGAAGTAGAATGGCTAAAATTGCTTGCAGCACTTTTAATTTGATATTTGGACAACTAGTGATCCAGTGTGATTCCGTTCACACAGCACAAGTTTGCCGAGAATGAGGTTGTGAGACCTGAAAATTTGCAGGTGTCAGTTTGGTTATAGAATGCGGACGTCACACTTGTAAATAACCATCCTTTGTGTGAACGCAATCGTATTAAGCACTCAAAACAGGCCTGACAACCATATTCTGCTGCTGCTGTGTGAACTTGGCCTATGAGAACGCACAAAATGATTGGACAGAAAGCACAAGTCTTCTGATTGGCTGATCAAAGAATGTGTTCGTAGCCCACGGGTCACATTTTTGTTTACAGAGTCTAGTGCTGTCACAGAGACATTTGTAAGACATTTGCAAAAATTGCAATGTGATTACTTTACTGATTACATCACGGGGAAAGTAACCACATTACTAATTACTTTACTTTTAAGATACTTTGCAAAACACTATTCACATTTTTCTCTCTACATATTCAAATGTCAATATTTCACTCATACACAACACGTTTCTTGCTTACAGTGATATTTTGAATATTTTCTGCATAACCATAAAAAAATAGCTTCCAACACCTTTAAGTTAACATGTCATTGGTTTTAGTTCCAATATTTGATTTAGTTGTTATTTTGACCGAATTTGAAAGTCTGTCTCCATCTGTTGCAACCACAAGCAGGCTTGATGATGACACTCTAACAAGTTTACTAATGAGTAAGGTCCAAGAGAAAAAAATCAGATATTAGAGATTTCAATTGTTCCTATGGGGTTTTGCTAATTATTTTTATCAAACTAGCTTCAGGGTGATTTTATGTATGAACATGACGTCAGTTCCCCTCAAGTTCACATAGGGAGTTTAAACTAGTAGGGGACGCAAGATTACGGTGTTTTTTTAGTAGTGATTCATCCCAGTAACTCGAGTCTTTTGATTTCATTCACTAAAGAGATTCGTTCATTCATCGTTTCTGTAGAATACGCTATTAGGTGGCTACAAATGAGCATCTTATTTGTGCTATTAGGTAGTCAATGAATCACGATTCAACTGATTAATTAAGAAACACTGTGTTGTTTCGCGATCGAAACAATGGAAGTGGATTAGAACGGCATTGTTCACTTAAAAGAGTCGTTTAAACACAACGACTCGTTCACGAACGAAACACCGCGTGTAGGCTAACGGTCAAGTTAAAGCGAAAAAGATGGAACGCGACGAAAGTATGACGTAACAAATAAAATACGGATTCACCTGTATCATTATAAATAAAGAACCACGTCCACTGTGTGTTGTATGTTCTGAGGTGCATAAAACGACCGTTTAAAACCTGCGAATCTCACAAAAACAAACTAAACACCCAACGTTCAAAGATAAGACGGTTGACTTCCGGCCCGAATTAGCATGATTGACCGAATATGGTGAGCGAAGGTCTATTTCTGTTTATACTATTCTTATATTATATAAACAGTATGAATGTTAGGAGTGTTTATAAGTATTTCTTTCTCGGTGGTTGTAGTCCTAGCAGAACGTTTCCACAGGTGTAGTTTCACTACGTTTGACAAACAAAAGGTGTCCAAATACATGCTGTCTCCAGTTTGAACAGTAGGATAAATATATTGGTTTATAATATAAAACTTTGTTTGTGAAATGTTTTGCTTGGAAAGGAATGCTTTTATTTTGTTATGCAATGCAATGACATGCATTTTGAAATGCACTGGAATAAGTGCATTGTGCATTTTTAGGTTAACTGAAATAACATTTCCTACAGCATGTATCTTGACTTTTTCCACATAATTTTGTTGGGTGCTGTAGGTGTTTTGGGGCCTCTTGAGTCTGAAGAATTTTCAAAAACTGCTTACAACAGAGAAGAAATGAATTATTGCATGGGGAGAGACAGAACAATGACATTGATGTTTCTCTTGTTGGAGAATAGGGTGGCTGTCACTGAGGTTATATCCGCTCTTTCATGTCAGTTGAATAATAAGAGACTTAGGGGATAAGTTAAAAAGGTTGAAAGCGAAAAACAGATGTTAGAAACACATATTTCCTTTTTCAGGGGGCTTTTTTGTCACTTTTAATCATAGCGACAGTGGAGAAGAGATGGATATTACGAGGGAGAGAAAGGGCATGACATCAGGACACAATGTAGGCTGGACTCAAACCTGCATCTCCCACATGAGCAACACAGCACAGCCTGTCCAATTTTAGGGAATAGTCATAAAACATGCAGTTGTTACCTTAAAAGGACAATTCAAAGTAAAAAAATAAATACAAATGTTGTCATCATTTACTCACCCTCATGTCGTTCTAACCCTTATGATTTTCATTTTTCTGTGGAGCACATAAGCACTGACAATTTTGGGTGAGTTTCTCAAAAAGGTATCTCCTACAAATGACTTATTACTTCTCTAAAATTGCTGTCCAATTACTTTACTGATTGCATCATGGGGAAAGTAATCACATTACTAATGACTTTACTTTTAAGTTACTTTGCAAAACACTTTTCACAGAAACTATATTGTTTTTCTCTCTACAAATTCAAATGTCAGTTTTTCACACATACACTACATGTTTCTCCCTTGTATTGACTAGTTTTGGGCCCTTCAGCTGTCACATGTACTGTATTCAACATACCTGGAAATAATATTATTTTACAAATATATTTTTATTTATTTATTTTTCCCTTTTCTCCCAATTTGGAATGCCCAATTACCCATGTGCTAACAGTTCTCGTGGTGGCATAGTGACTCCCCTCAATCCGGGTGGCGGAGGACGAATCTCAGCTTCCTCCGCATCTAAGACCTTGCATGTTATCACATGGCTTGTTACCGCAGAAGTATAGCACGTTTGAAGGCTTCGCGTCATTCACCGCGGCATCCACGCACAACTCACCACACGCCCCACCGAGAGCGAACCACATTATATTGATCATGTGGAGCTTATCCCACATGACTCTACCCTCCCTAGCAACTGGGCCAATTTGGTTGCTTAGGAGACCTGGCTGGATTCACTCAGTACGCCCTGTGATTCAAACTAGCGAACTCCAGGGATGGTAGCCAGCGTCTTTACCACTGAACTACCCAGCCCCCCTTATTTATTATTAATTAAACCCAGCATGGGTACCATTCAGTGTTATTGTAAGAGAAAAAGTACAGCATCAATATATAGCATAAAAAGTTTATCTTGTGTTCTATTTATAAATGCAGTATAGTTCAGTTTAATTCAATGTATTATTTGTGTGTGTGTTGCAGGTGGATACGAGATGTCAGTAAAGCTGAAATTTGATTGTCCGGCTGATGGCGGAATGGTGCAGAGAAGCCGTTCCTTTACTGGAGTAAATGCACTCGGTGGCCGGAGACGGTAAGCGCGTGTGTGTGTGTGTGTGTGTGTGTGTGTGTGTGTGTGTGTGTGTGTTTGTCTGTCCACTACACACAAAAAAAAAAGACAAGTAAGATTTTAGCAAAATAGTATTTTCACATGTTAATTTTAATGGTATAAGATTAAGTAAAATCAACTAAACTTCAAGACAAGTCATTTTTATTTTTTATAGCACTTTTCACAACACATTGATTCAAAGCAGCTTTACAGAAAATCATGCATTAACAAAAACAAAAAATTATAGAATTTAAAATAATTAAATAATAAGGTGACTGTGGGAAGTAATCTTATTAAACATAAGATGTTGGTTAATGGAGAAAAATAACCTTGGGAGAAACCAGACTCACTGTCGGGGTTAGTTCCCCTCTGGCTAAACAACATGAGTATAATGCCAATATTAGTTATTTGTGTGCAGTGCAAATAAAAAAATATATATATATATATATATATATATATATATATATATATATATATATATATAATATATTGTATTTATTTATATCTATATTTTTTTACATTATTTTTTTATGAACTTTAAGATTAATGACTAATGTCTTTGAAGTCCATCCTGGATTAACTGCAGAAGTTCACATAGATGCATTGTCCTTTGTTAGTTGGCTGATGAAGGCTTTTGTTGGCAATTCAATTATAGTCTATTTATTCCATTTCAAGAGCATAATCCATCAATAGACATGGGTGATGTAGGCAGAGATTAATGAGGTGCATCGCAGTTTAACCTGCAGGTCATTTCGGTGAGGTTCGGTGGGTTCCATCCTAAATCCAAGGTTCAGGCAGTGGCATATGTAGTATCTGATGTCTTACAGTTGGAGTTGGCATCAGTTCATCCTCTGAAGTCAAGAGTTGTAGTTTGTCATCTCTCAGCAACACGTATCAGTGGAGTCCAACACCAAGCAGGAACGGAGCTGGATCTGGCATGCTCTGGTAACTTCGGGATATGAGTCACTGGAAGCAAATCGAATAATATTAGCGTAGATTCCATTCTATGTTATGCAGAGTTATAGATCATGATGGATGTTTCTAGTTCCAGCAGACCTAAGTAAAGCAGCCTAATTGTGAGTTGAAGGATAATTTAGGTGTATGATATTCTTGGAATTATTAACAAGCCAGAATGTTGTGATTTAAAGAATGTGACAGAATATAGCATGTCAGAAGGTTACTTAAGTACTGTGGAGCTAGACCATTCAAAGCTTTGTATGTAGTTAACAGAATTTTTTAATTAATACGAAATTTAACAGGTAGCCAATGCAACGATGATGAAATTGGGCTAATATGATCATATTAACTGGTTCTAGTCAGCACTCTGGCAGCTGCATTAGGAACCAATTAAAGTTACATTTTTGAACTTGCTGGACATCCTCCCAGTAATGCAATACAATAATCTAGTCTTGAAGTCATGAACGCATTAATACATTTTTCGGCATCAGCAACAGAGAGCATGTGTTGTAATTTAGCAATATTTCTCTGGTGTAAGAGTGCTGTTCTACAAACACTGGAAATTAGATTTTCAAAGGACAGATTGGTATCAAATATAACACCTAAGTCGACATAATAGTACATCCAGAGAGAGACAAATTATATTTTAGCGGCTTATTTTTAGAGGTGTTTGGTCCAATCATTAGTACCTCTGTTTTGTCGGAATTGAGTAGAAGGAAATTTCTGGCCATCCAATCATTGATTTCATTGATACACTCTGCTAATCTATAAAATTGTGAATTTTCGTTTGGTTTCGTTGGGTAAGGTGATAAATATACTGTAGCAAGGGCAAAAGATGACATACATGATTTATTTATACCTGACGGTGTCATATTAAGCATTATTAATTCAAAAGACTTACATTTATATCATGTCCTCTGAGTAACATCAAAAACTTCACTGTAAATTGTAGCGACACCTCCTCCTCGACCCTTCAGCCAAGGCTCATGTTTATAACAATAACCTAGGGGAGTGCATTCATCTAAACTAATATATTCATCTGGTTTAAACCAGGTTTCAGTCAAACAGAGAGCATCCAAACTGTAATATGTAATCATTTCATTTACAATTAGTACTTTGGTAGAAAGAGATCTAATGTTTAGTAGCCCTACTTTTATATGATGTTTATCTTTAATTTTTGTGTTTTATTTTTTCAAGTTTGACATTAATCAGGTTTTTTTTCAAATGATTTAGTGAGAGTTTTGTGTTTGGTAGTTCGGGGAACAGACACAGTCTCTATGTTGTTGTTTATCTGACATCTCAAGGCAGCTAGGAGACATTCAGATTAACCAGTTTGTCTGCTTCCTGACTTGTGCCCCAGTTAGTCAAATACTATCATTATTTAGATTATGAGCCAAATGACTAGAGAGGAGAGCGGCGCCTTCCCTAGAGGGATGGAGTCTGTCTCTCTTTATCAGTTCAGGTCTACCCCAAAAACTCTTCCAGTTGTCTATAAATTCTATGCTATTCTCCAGACACCACTCAGACATCCATCTATTCAGTGACACTAATCTACTATAAACCTCATCACCACGACGAGCAGGGAGGGGGCCAGAGCATATTATAGTGTCTGACATAGATTTTGCAAATTCACACACACCTCTTAACATTATCTCTAGTTATCTCTGACTGGTGATGCCGGACATCATTAGTGCTGACATGAACAACAATTTTAGAAAATCTATGTTTAGCATTAGCCAGCACTTGTAAATTCGATCTGATGTCAGATGCCCGAGCCCCTGAAATGCATTTAACAATGTTGGCTGGAGTCTTTATTTCAATGTTCCTTTCAATAGAATCACCAATTATTAGGGCTCTTTCAACATGATTCTCATTGGGTGCATCACTGAGTGGGGAGAATCGATTGGAAACCCTAACAGGAATGGGAGAGTGGTGTCGCTTTGCTGAGCATGTATGCCACCAAGACGTCACTCAATCGCCCTGCTGCTGGGGCTTTTTAGCCAGAACCAAAGTGTGTGTGTTGGTTGCTGTACTACCCGCATCCGAAAATGTATCTACCGGCTTCTCTTTCTCACTGAACTCCACTTGCGTTCGGAGTGAGTCTCCAACTCATTAAACTTCTCCATCAGCCTGACTAATTCCTTACATTTATCACATTTATCACACGTAAACCCCACATTGCTGATGGTAGAAGCTATAGTAAATGTGGCATGTAATGCAGGAAGCAATAACATGAGTGGATGCCATGACTTACTGCAATTCTTTGTTGTTGTTTTTGCTATGATTGTTCTTGAGCGTTGAGGATTTGAGATCGATGTGGTTGCTAATCAGATGTTTGAGATTGATGCAATAATAAGTGTAAAACACAGTGGAGGAAAACAAATGCATGCAGTCGAGATGCGAGGTGGAGACAAGCGGAAAAAAGAGAGAAAAAAATTAGAGAAATGGGTGCGTGCCCTATAATACACACAGGTGAAACAGTAGAAAAGCAGAAAAACCCCAAGCACGCAGTAAAATGGTCAAGGATAAAAGGATGAATGTATAAGAATAAGCAATGCTAAGCAGGCTAGCAAGCTACAAACACTCATGCAGTGTGCCGTCAGCAACAGGTATAGGCAAGCTCATTAATTATTCAAGCCAGGAGCATGCTGCGAACACCAGCTTTGAAAAGTTAAGTAAAATGTACTTGTTTTATTTATCTGTGAAATTAACTCAAATTAGTGAATGAGTATAAAACGTTTTTCAACAAACAATCATAAATAATATTTACTTATAAGCTAGAGCATTAATTTATATATGTTTGAATTGAGTAGATATGTAGAATTTGCTTAATATTTTTAAGTTCGAACTTTTAACTTATTCAGAATGTACATGTAGAATGTACTTCATCTTTTCTTCTGAGTTTACTTCACCACAAAATCCCCTATATCACAATTCAAGTGGTTCAGAAGTGTATGTAAACTAAGTTTATTGTGCCTTTTAAGTAGCTTGGAAAATTTCAGAAAATGATGTCAAGCCTATAGGCAATTAGCTTCTGATAGGCTAATTGGAGTCAATTTGAGGTGTGCCTGTGGATGTATTATAAGGCCTACCTTCAAACTGACTACCTCTTTGCTTGACATCATGGAAAATTCAAAAGAATTCAGCCAAGACCTTAAAAAACAAATTGTGGATCTCCACAAGTCTGGTTCATCCTTGGGAGCAATTTCCAAATGCCTGAAGGTACCACGTTCATCTGTACAAACAATAGTACCCAGTATAAACACCATAGGACCACACAGCCATCATACCGCTCAGGAAGGAGACGCATTCTGTCTCCTAGAGATGAATATTGTTTGGTGTGAAAAGTGCAAATCAATCCCAGAACAACAGCAAAGGTCTGTGTGAAGATGCTGGAGGAAACAGGTAGATAAGTATCTATATCCACATTAAAATGAGTCCTATATGGACATAATCTGCAAGGCTGCTCAGCAAGGAAGAAGCCACTGCTCCAAAATTGCCATAAAAAAATGGCAGAAATCAAAAAGCGTGTGCGAGCAAGGAGGCCTACAAATCTGACTCAGTTACACCATTTCTGCCTGGAGGAATGGGCCAAAATTCCAGCGGCTTATTTAGAGAAGCTTGTGGAAGGCTACCCACAACGTTTGACCCAAGTTAAACAATTTAAAGTCAATGTTACCAATTTAAAGTCAATACTATAAGCCAAATACTAACAAAGTGTATGTAAACTTCTGACCCACTGGGAATGTGATGAAAGAAATAAAAGCTGAATAAATCATTCTCCATTTTAAGAACGTGAAATGTCAGAATATTAGTAAAGTAGTGAACTTAATTGAACTATGACAGGGAATGTTTTCTATGATTAATATCAGGAATTGTGAAAAACTGAGTTTAAATGTGTTTGGCTAAGGTGTATGTAAACTTCTGACTTCATTTGAACCTATGTAGGCACTCTCACTAGTTTTTGAAAAGTTTATAATCTGGTGTGGTTTAAATATTTTCTTTGATTGCCTATGGTTTTAATTCACCATTCCACACAGTCCTAAATGTAAGCAAGCAAGCGTTATTATGTAATGGCAGTAGTTATTTCAAGGACCAAAGGTCCTGAAAGGATGTTCAGTTTGGACTCTGGTTCAAGCATCCTTTGTGAGCAGTGTGACAGCTTATATAATTAAACACAGCTACTTCTATGTGTGTGTGTGTGTGTGTGCGCGGCGCGCACGCATTTATGCGTTTGTTCAGGGTTTTGTTGTATGTGTCACAATAACACTACATTCCTGCATTTCCATCCAAGAAAAAGATTAAAACTAAATGATTTGCAGACAAAGGCTAAAACAACTTCAGAGATGTATCTTTCTGCTTCCAATTTGTAAACTCTTTATTTCCATGGCAAAAGCTGTTCAAATCTGTATTGTGAGAAAATGCATTTTAAGCATTAAATCGCTTGGTGAACTACTCTTTAATCATCTCCATAAGCAATAATCCGCATAAGATCGTGGATTTTATATTTATAACGAAACCGATTAGATGTGCTCTTTTGACTTTTGTTGGTTGAGTAAATTGTTATAGGATTTTCATTCTCTTTGTAGGATTTTCAAAATACCTCTTTAAAAGCACTTCATTTTGTTATACTTGATCCTGCTTTTGTTCAAACTGAGATTTGGGGTGTAGTCAAATGAGCAGTACATACCAATGATCTTATGTGCATCTTCACTGAACTTTTCAAAATCCTCAGCTCAAATATTTCTTAGTCACATAGTTTACTTATCTTGACACTGTGTACACAAATTTGTTGGGGGTGACTAATTCATGGAAGTAAAAATCTCATGCGAACATGGCTTTGCTATTTTTTCTGCTGCTTGTAATAAAAATTATTTTTCTTTTACACTGCTAAACAAAGCAACTAAAACATTCCTATGTTGGTGAGCTGTTGCTGGTTTTGTGCACTCTTAAGTTGGACAGGCTGGGAGGCCAATTAGCTGACCAGCTATACCAGCTAAACAATAGCTTTACCAGGCTGTGATACCAGCTAGACCATCTTAAACCAGCTAAGACCACCAAACCACCATATTGTCACTGTCCAATGAAAAACGCTTATCCACTTTATGGCAATTTAGATTTTTTGACTCAGTCACCATTTCTGACTGAGGGACAAGAGTGAGTCAGAAACTAGTAGTGTGGTCAGCTATCACAATATCTCAGACCAAGGATACACGTGTAACTGGAGATGTTCCCTTTCCATTAAGTTCACTTGACATTGCTAGAAATATTCATAAGGAGCCACAGGCCGATGACTAATAAGTAATATTTAAGTGTATATGACTAGTCACACGTGTTAGATGTCAGATGAAAATTTATGTAATCTGAGATTTATATGAACCATATAGATATACACAGTATGGTTTATTAACCCCCTCACAACATGGTTTTATGTCTTATGGAAGTGCTTATGACTTTTAAAGTGCAGTTCAACAGCATATAATTAGGTGCCTGAATGTGTTCATTATAGTTGGTAGCCCACCCGTAATAAGAGCTTTGACTCACCTGCTTGAATGTAAGAAGCACTCTATACAGAAAGGAACTGTGAGGAGATGGATGCCACACCCTGGTTATAAAATCTCATGAATGTGTTTTTTGAGGACCCTCCTGCTGCCAAACATATGTCCTGTAAGGACATGTTTGTCCACGCCCATGGCGAGGCCATGCCACTGGTTGAATGCGTTTTGACACCAATAGGGCAATTAGTGCCCTGTGATTCATAGGCGAGGTTCATCAACGATCCAGTGAGAAAGCCTTTGTTTGGAGACAGACTTTTGTGCGTCCTCCATAACAAATAAAGAGCTGAGCCAACAGCCTAAACTGATGGGTGTGCTCGACATATGAATGCAATGCCCTCACCAGGCATAACATATGCATATATTGCTCCTCAGCCGAATTAAAAGGTTGTGTGAAAAAGGCTCGCAAGTGAACCACCTGAGCCCTGAAGGGCATTGATAAAGCCTTAGGCAGGTAGCCTTTTCTATGTTTAATGGTGGTTTTTGACAGATCTGTACCAAACTTCAGGCATAAGCTGTCAGTCGACAGCACCCACCCGTTTAAATGAGGCCAAAGCCAATAGGAGTGCGGTTTTTAAGGAAAGCATCCACAGCTCAACAGATTACAATAGCTCAAACGGGGAGTTTTTGAGTGCTTTCAGCAACAAATTTAAGTCCCAAGTCAGCACCATAGCAGGGCAAGGGGGTTCAAATGCCTGGCTCCTCCAAGGAACTTTATGACTAGATTATAATGTGCCTATCGAAGAGCCAGCCTCCAGGGCATGTATGCTTAGAGAGTTGCTACATAAACCTGAAGGAATGTCAAAATCTCAGCTATGGGGCAATTCACCGGGTCTTTATCATGTAAAGAGCACCAATTTGTAAAAACGTGTAATTTAAGTTCATTGTGGCATCTTGTGGATGTGCTCTATCCTGTAAAAACTTTTTTATCACCGACTGACCCAATTCTGGCTCATCCGATGCAGGGGCGAAAATGTCATCAAAATGTTGGGGGGGGGACAATAAACATAACAATTCTCAAGAGCAATTTTTGAAGGGGACACCAAGGGGTTTTTTGTTGTTGCCCCGTTTGCATTTGTATTATTTTATTTCTTAAACAATTATTTTAAAAATATATCATTATATTATTTACAATACACATATTTTAATTATATTTTAGGGGGGACAACCCTCAGATGGGGGGGTCCTGACCCCCGTGATTTCCGCCTATGATCCGATGTGCTATGTTCAGGGGCCACACATATAGGTCCCACAGCTCTGGCTGGGGATGCCAAATCTTGCCTTGTGCTTCAGAGAGAAGGTCTCTCCTCAGCGGTATTTCCCATGAAGATCCATCTAGTATTTATATAATCTCTGGAAACCAGGACTGATCGGACCATTTTGGCGCAATTAACAGAACCGTTTCCATGTTCACTCGGACTTTGCTGATAATGGAGGCGGCGCACCAGGGGAAACGCATACTTGCGTTTTGCCGGCCATTTGTGAGCCAGCACATCCACCCCCAGTGGGGCTTGGGACATGGAGTACCAAAGGGGACAGTGAGCGTTCTCCTCAGAGGCGAATAGGTTGACTTCCACTTTGTCGAATATTTCCCAAATCCTCATCACTGTCTGAGGACGAAGTCTCCATTAATGCATCCTGTTTGCATCTTCCAGAGAAGTTCCGTCCACTATAAGTGTATCTCGACGGCGAAGCAGAGAGGGTTCCAAGACGAAGACAAAGTTTGCGGTCTTGAAGGAAGAAAATTCGGAAGAAATGGTGATGAGCACCCACTCAGGCCAAGTGAGCACCCAAAGGGGCAGGGCTCAGACACCATTGCCAATTAGAGGATTGGCGTGATTGTATAAGGGTTTCAGCAAGGTCGTGAAGAAGAACACTCCCCCATAGTGCTACTGCAATGTCGATTGAACTGAATCGAAATGGAACCATGTATGTCTACGTTTGCTAGCAAAAATCCATATCCAATTATGGTAAAATATTGAACAGTTCACTAAGAGTTGTGTAATGATAGAATTCTATTTATGATGCTAAAGGTGACTGCTATTTTCAGTTAATTTTGTAAGATTGTTTATGAGAGTTTTTACATGCCCTTGAAAAAATAATTTGTTGGAGATACATGCCTTTCATCATATTCTGGTTAAAGCTGTTGTTGTTGTTTTTTTCATTTAAAACTTAAATTTAGTGCGATTAATTACATAAAAATGTATGCAATTAATTTTGCTCCCTGATCCCTATGTAAATTCCATAATAATAAATAATTTTTAATCTGAATATATATATTTATATATATATATATATATAGGTGAAACTCGAAAAATTAGAATATCGTGCAAAAGTTCATTAATTTCAGTAATTCAACTTAAAAGGTGAAACTAATATATTATATAGACATCATTACAAGCAAAGTAAGATATTTCAAGCCTTTATTTGATATAATTTTGATGATTATGGCTTACAACTTATGAAAACCCCAAATTCAGAATCTCAGAAAATTAGAATATTACATGAAATCAATAAAAAAAAAAAGGATTTTAAATACAGAAATGTCGGCCCTCTGAAAAGTATAATCATGCATATATACTCAGTACTTGGTTTGGGCCCCTTTTGCATTAATTACTGCCTCAATGCGGCGTGGCATGGATGCTATCAGCCTGTGGCACTGCTGAGGTGTTATGGAAGACCAAGATGCTTCAATAGCGGCCTTCAGCTCTTCTGCATTGTTTGGGCTCATGTCTCTCATCTTTCTCTTGGCAATGCCCCATAGATTCTCTATGGGGTTCAGGTCAGGCGAGTTTGCTGGCCAATCAAGCACAGTAATACCATGGTCATTGAACCAGGTTTTGGTACTTTTGGCAGTGTGGGCAGGTGCCAAGTCCTGCTGGAAAATGAAGTCAGCATCTCCATAAAGCTTGTCTGCTGAAGGAAGCATGAAGTGCTCTAAAATGTCCCGGTAGATGGCTGCGTTGACTCTGGACTTAATAAAGCACAGTGGACCAACACCAGCCGATGACATGGCTCCCCAAACCAACACAGACTGTGGAAACTTCACACTGGACTTCAAGCATCTTGGATTGTGTGCCTCTCCATTCTTCCTCCAGACTCTGGGACCTTGGTTTCCAAATGAGATGCAAAATTTGCTCTCATCAGAAAAGAGGACTTTGGACCACTGAGCAACAGACCAGTTCTTTTTTTCTTTAGCCCAGGTAAGACGTTTGACATTTGAAGCCCATGTCCAGGACCCGTCTGTGTGTGGTGGCTCTTGATGCAGTAACTCCAGCCTCAGTCCACTCCTTGTGAAGTTCCCCCACACATTTGAATGGCCTTTTCCTGACAATCCTCTCCAGGCTACGGTCATCCCTGCTGCTTGTGCACCTTTTTCTTCCACACTTTTCCCTTCCACTTAACTTTCTATTAATGTGCTTTGATACAGCACTTTGAGAACATCCAACTTCTTTTGCAATTACCTTTTGAGGCTTTCCCTCCTTGTGGAGGGTGTCAATGATGGTTTTCTGCACAACTGTCAGGTCAACAGTCTTCCCCATGATTGTGAATTCAACTGAACCAGACTGAGAGACCATTTAAAGGCTCAGGAACCCTTTGCAGGTGTTTAGCTGATTAGAGTGTGACACTTTGAGCCTACAATACTGAACCTTTTCACAATATTCAAATTTTCTGAGATTCTGAATTTGGGGTTTTCATAAGCTGTAAGCCATAATCATCAAAATTATATCAAATAAAGGCTTGACATATCTTACTTTGCTTGTAATGAGTCTATATAATATATTAGTTTCACCTTTTAAGTTGAATTACTGAAATTAATGAACTTTTGCACAATATTCAAATTTTTCGAGTTTCACCTGTATATTAAATGAATAATTATTTAAATTATGTATTATTTATATTGAATTATCTTCATTTGGGGGCCTTTCTCAACAAATTGTGATTAATTAATCAGCATGTCATTTAAATTATTCAATTGACAGTCTTATTCAAAACACAAATTATACACTTTGTACATCAACAGAGGAAGTCTTGAGTAAAGACAGTGTAGCTCTTTATCTTTAAAAGGGCGACATATCTGTCACTGTCCACTGAGGCTTCTCGAGTTACAGCAGAGATGTTAGTGATGAAGGCAGGAATGCATATGCTGATGTGAGAGCCAGGGCTTGTGTTGTGTGTTGACCCCCAGAGCAGCACTGAGGAATGCATTCCCTGGTGCAAAGAGAACTGTTTATTTACATTGCAGAGTCATTGGGTTTATTATGCTGGCTAAGCATTCACTGTTAGAACATGGTTGTTTAGACGGAAATATAGAAGATTATGTACATTTTATTGTGGGTGCTTTTATTTGGGATGGTATACCACCTCCACCTGCAATATTATTACATTTATGGCAAGTGCTGCAGAAAGCATTTGATGAAATTTCACAAAGTAGAAAATTCTTGGATGTACAGAAAATTTTGTCTTTGGCAAGGGCCAAATTGTGATGGTTAGACGACTGTATCAGAGCATCTCCAAAACAGCAGGTCTTGTGGGGTGTTCCCGGTATGCAGTGGTTAGTACCTACCAAAAGTGGTCTAAGGAATGACAACCTGTGAACCGGCGACAGGGTCATGGGCGCCCAAGGCTCATTGATGCACATGGGGAGCGAAGGCTAGCCCGTCTGGTCCGATCCCATAGTAGAGCTACTGTAGCACAAATTGCTGAAAAACTGAATGTTGGCCATGATAGAAAATGTCAGAACACACAGTTCATCGCAGCTTGCTGCGTATGGAGCTGCGTAGCCGCAGACCGGTCAGAGTGCCCATGCTGACCCCTGTCCATCACCGAAAGCACCTACAAATAGGCACGTGAGCGTCAGAACTGGACCATGGAGCAATTGAAGAAGGTGACCTGGTCTGATGAATCACGTTTTCTTTTAGTCACGTTTCATGTGGACGGCCGGGTGCGTGTGCCACATTTACCTGGGGAAGAGATGGCAGAATTATGCACTATGGGAAGAAGGCAGGCCGGCAGAGGCAGTGTGATGCTCTGGACAATGTTTTGCTGGGAAACCTTGGGTCCTGGCATTCATGTGGATCATACTTTGACATGTACTACCTACCTTAAGATTGTTGCTGACCACATAAACCCCTTCATGGCAACAGTATTCCCTCATGGCAGTGGCCTCTTTCAGCAGGATAATGTGCCCTGCCACACTACAAAAATCATTCAGGAATGGTTTGAGGAACATACAAAGAGTTCGAGGTGTTGACTTGGCCTCCAAATTCCCCAGATCTTAATCCAATTGAGCATCTATGGGATGTGCTGGACCAACAAGTCCGATCCATAGAGGCCCCACATCGCAACTTACAAGACTTAGAGGATCTGTTGCTAACGTCTTGTGCCAGATACCACAGGACACCTTCAGAGGTCTTGTGGAGTCCATGCCTCGACGGGTCAGAGCTGTTTTGGCAGCACGAGGGGAACCTACATTATATTAGGCTGGTGGTTTTAAATTAGTGGCTGATCGGTGTATATACATAAAATGCATTTAAAGGAACCAAACGTCCCGGTAAAAAGTCTCATTAATGTGACCTTAATATAACTAAATATAAACTTAATTTCTGATAGTTTTAATGAAAATCAACCCCTTGGACATTAAAATTGCCTGAATTTTAAGAAACATCTATAATCAGATTTTACATAATTATAATTATTTCTGTAATTGGCCCCCCTTTTATGTAGTAATTCAAGCATTTCTCTTCATTCTTCATCTGTCTATATTCTTTCACTCTGAAGACTTTCCTCGGCTCGTTGTTCTCTCCGCACAAAAGTCATGGCAGGGAAATCTCCCAGAATTTCCTCTTCTAGCCGGATGGGCAGTAGTGTCTGGGGTCAACAGCCTGAGCAGGTGGACAGAATCTTCCAGGCCTTGAGAAAAGGACTCAAGTATGTGTACTATTTGTTAGAATAGGAGCACTTTGCATGTTTATATATATATATATATATATATATATATATATATATATATATATATATATATATATATATAACAAGTTATCATTGATATTTTTCACAGTTTTGGGGATTTTGTTTTGAATATCTTTAGTAGTAGTAGTGAAGCTATTTGGAAAGCAAACACAAGTGTTTTGAATGATAATAACATCTTCATGCCTGATTATATATATATATATATATATATATAATTATATAGGGACTACTTGGAAAACCATCAAACAGAGCTGGACTTCCTGTCATCCCAGCAGAGAGACACAAAGAGGAACTCTAGACTGGTGAGATGTTTTCTCCTTTGATCCTGGACCAACTTAAGCTACTTTAGTCTTAATCCACTGCATTGATTTAACTGACGATTAACAATGTCTAATATCTCAGGAATTAATAAATTTTTTGTTTAACATATTAAAAAAATTATATGATTTGTCTATTTAAAGTATATAAAATATGATCTATAATTCATTCCTCAGGCATTTTTCTATGACTTGGAAAAGGTAAGTTTTCATTAACAATACTTTTATGCATATAGTTTGATAGTTTTAGTGTTGTTTACTTTAAAACGTACTGTGGTGGTACCATGGGACAATAGTATCAGATGGTACTACCCTGGTACTGTAAAACCATGGTAATATATTTGTATGGTACAACAGTTTACAAACTATATAAACCTTTATAAACGATAGTTAATTAAACATGGTATTAAAGCCAAATGTTTAACAATTTAATTCGGTCAATGATGTGAAACATATTGTTTTGTTCAAGTTATTCAAAAACACATTAAATATGCAATTCACACAAAACAATTACTTCAATACACTTCTACTGTGATGAACGTGTTTTCAATTTTTGAGATCAAAATATTTTTTTTCTTTCTGTGACTTTAAATCAATACAGTAATATGTAAATAAATAAACAAAAGTCTGATTAAAAGCTGAAATTCTTTAAAATAAAATGTTGGAATTGGTAGTTTGGAATAATTGTTTATTAATATTTCATAAAACAAAGAAGCAGTGGATCAATTTTATTTTACATTATAATTCATATTTGAAAAACTTTTGTCCACCAAATCAAAGTCAGGTGTTTGTAACTAACATGCAGAGAGCCATTAAAAATAAAGCATAAAAAAAAGCATTTATCCAAAACCATTTATCATGACTGCGTGTGAAATGTAAAAATATATTTGGATATTTTGAAATTTATGAAAATTCACATTTTGTTCAGCACAAAAGAAAACATCTTGTAATTAGTGACTCAAAAATGCATGATATTTGTAAAAATTATATTTTTTGAGACGTTAATTTATTTAAAAATGTTTTGTAGTGAATTCTATAAATATATTCTTTATGAAACCAACATGGACACAAAGTTTACATTCCTTGGAACTTGACATACATGCTTTAAACTAGGGTTTCTCATTTGTATCACCTTGGAAAACCTTATTTGTCAATCATTTAATTATGTTTTATTTTCTCCATACCAACAACAGGAGATACGAGCCTTAGAGAGATACATACGACGTCTAGAGTTTCAGATTAGTAAGGTAACACCTGAAAATATTTGTTTAATTTGGTCTTTTCAAATTGCATAGGAACAATATATCTGACTTTACTTGATGTGGTTGTGTGTTATAATCAGGTAGAGGAACTGTATGAGTCCTATTGTATCCAATGGCGACTGCGCCAGGGGGCTTTGAACATGAAGAGAGCGTTCTCCCTTTCTCCTTCTTCACGACAGTCTAGAGAGAGTTTACTGGAGCTGAATCGTAACCACAGGCACAGTCTGGAGGTAAAGCCTCTCTTGGATACAATGCGCGCACACACACACACACACACACACACACACACACACACACCCCCACCCACCTTTAAGGAGCTATTTCGATTTCTATTTATTAAGAGCATTTTAAATGTTTTTTTTTTAAATAGTCCCCCTCGAACTTGCAACAGCTAAGCTTAATCAGCAGAAAAGAGACATGAAAAAGAGACATTCAGTTCAGAAATGTCTTCAGTTAACACTCATCTGTACCTGCAGGACATGTGTACAATGGAAGGAGAACTGGAAATCCTTTTGGGAGGACTACAAATCAAAATGAAAGGTACAAAGCACCTCACATACGCAGTCATTTGAGTTTCAGAGGAATATTTGGCTCTTAATCATTCCCCTCCATCTCAATTTCTTTTTCTGAGGCAGGGTTGATAGGCTTCGCTCGGCTTTGCCCAGGAGATCAGTATGAGGTGAAGAGCTTTAATCCAAATCAACCAGTTACTGTTGTTAAACACTTTAAGGGACTGTTCACCCAAAAATGGACGTTCTGTAGTCTTTTACTCACCCTCATGTCAATCTTAACTCATATGACTCTCTGGAACTTGAAGTTCAACAGAAGTTTAGAACAACAGAAGTTTAGCAGAATGTTCTTTTCTGAGTGAATGAGAAATGGATGTTTACAAGCTCCAAAAATGACAAAAAGTACCATGAAAAAAGTCCATAATATGACTTACTCCAAGTTTTCTGAAGCCATATGATAGTTTTGTGTGATATTTTTGTGTTCCATGGAACAAAGAAAGTCATGGATTTGGAATGTCGTGAGGAATATAGTGATTAAATGATGACAGAATTTTCAGTTTTGTGTTAACATTTCCATTAATACATAAAGACGTGAAAGCATTGGACTCCAAACCAGCACCCTTAATCCAAGATTTAAAGGGATAGTTCACCCAAAAACAAAAATTATTTTTCTCAAGATCATTTACTCACCATCTTAGATGTGTATGACTTTGTTTCTTCTGCAAAATACAAACAAAGATTTTTAGAAGAATATCTCATACAATGCACGTGAATAGTGACAAGACCTTTCAAGCTCCAAAAATCACATAAAGGCAGCATAAAAATAATCCTTACGACTCCGCTGGTTAAATTCATGTCTTTTAGAAGCTATAAGATAGGAATGGTAAGAAGCGGTTTCACTTTTACATTCTGAAAGTGGTGGTGGCGTAGTGGCTAAAGCACAGGCCTGTTAATCAGAAGGTCACAGGTTCAAACCCCATGTCCACCACCATTGTGTCCTTGAGCAAGGCACTTAACTCCAGGTTGTTCCAGGGGGATTGTCCCTGTAATAATTGCACTGTAAGTCGCTTTGGATAAAAGCGTCTGCCAAATGCATAAAAAAATAAAAAAGTGAAAGTGGAGATTTATTGTAGAAAACTATTGAAATATTGCTTTATTTCTCATCCAAAGTGATTGCATCGCTTCAGAAGATATAAACTCAGCAAAAAAAGAAATGTCCCTTATTCAGGACACTGTAATTAAAGATAATTTAGTACAAATCCAAATAACATTACAGATCTTTATTGTAAAGGGTTTGAACAATGTTTTACATGCTTGTTCAATGAACCATAAACAATTAATGAACATTTTACAGACAGTAGGCAATTAAGGTCACAGTTATAAAAACATAGGACACTAAAGAGACCTTTCTACTGACTCTGAAAAACACCAAAAGAAAGCTGCCCAGGGTCCCTGCTCATCTACGTGAACGTGCCTTAGGCATGCTGCATGGAGGCATGAGGACTGTAGATGTGGCAAGGGCAATAGATTACAATGTCCGTACTGTGAGACACTAAGACAGCGCTACAGGGAGACAGGAAGGACAGCTGATCATCCTTGCAGTGGCAGACCACATGTAACAACACCTGCACAGGATCGGTACATCTGAAAATCACACCTGTAGGACAGGTACAGCATGGCAACAACTGCCCTAGATACACCAGGTATGCACAATCCCTCCATCAGTGCTCAGACTGTCTGCCATAGGCTGAGAGAGGACTGAGGGCTTATAGGCCTGTTGTAATGCAGGTCCTTACCAGACATCACCGGCAACAATGTCGCCAATGGGCACAAACCCACATTTGCTGGACCAGACAGGACTGGCAAAAAGTGCTCTTCACTGACGAGTCGCAGTTTTGTCTCACCAGGGGTGATGGTCGGACTCTCGTTTATCATCAAAGGAATGAGCGTTATGCTGAGGCCTGTACTCTGGAGTGGGATCGATTTGGAGGTGGAGGGTCCACCATGGTCTGGGGAGGTATGTCACAGTATCATCGGACTGAGCTTGTTGTCATTGCAGGCAATCCCAACGCTGTGCGTTACAGGGAAGACATCCTCTTCCCTCATGTGGTGCCCTTCCTGCAGGCTCATCCTGACATGACCCTCCAGCATGACAATGCCACCAGCTATACTGTTCATTCTGTGCATGATTTCCTGCAAGACAGGAATGTCAGTGTTCTGCCATGGCCAACGAAGAGTCCGGCTCTCAATCCCATTGAGCACGTCTGGGACCTGTTGGATCGGAGGGTGAGGGCTAGGGCCATTCCCCCAAGAAATGTCCGGGAACGTGCAAGTGGCTTGGTGGAAGAGTGGGGTAAAATCTCACATCAAGAGCTGGCAAATCTGGTGAAGAAGGAAATCTTCAGTGGAAGAAACAAAGTCACACACATCAGGGATTGCATGAAAATGAGTAACTGATCAGAGAATTTTCAATTTTGGGTAAACTATTCCTTTAACTGTTCAAACAATATTTTTCCTATTAACCAAGAAACTGTAATGCACGATGGTGCCTTTGTTAAAATATTAGGCTGAACTTACATTTCTGTAAATAAGGCCAGTTTCCAGTGACTTCATACACAATGGAATGTGGTAACTCACAATAGCACACATCCACATATAGTAGAACATGTATTTGAACACTTTAGACACAACTAAACCAACTAAATTAGACTGCTTGATGCGAATTGGTTTGATATTTTGTTGCCTAATGCAATGACATTCATGCATTGTTTTTTTTATTAAAGGAATAGTCATTTAGTCACCCTCCCTTTTCCAAACCTGTCTGACTTTCTTTGTTCTGTAGAACACAAAAAGAGATACTATGCAGAATGTTAAAGACTGACCGCTTCAGTCACCATTCACCGTCATTGTATGGAGAAAAAAAAGATACAATGAAAGTGAATGTTGACTGAGGCTAACATTTCCCTTTGTGTTGCATGGAAGAAATTAAGGTTTGAAATGACATGAGGGTGAGTAAATAATGACAGATTTTTTTGGGTGAACTATCTCTTTAGGTGTGACTTTAAGTGTCCAAAAATACATTTAGGGGCCATTATAAACATTTTACACACACACATTGAACAGCTCATTCTGTGTAGGTGTTGATCCGACTTGGCCGACAGCGATGGAGAATCAGAGGGCGGATCCAGACGGATGACAGACAGCTGTGGGATGAAGAGGAGATGGTTTTCCTCCCTCACATCCATGGGAACTTTGAGATCAAGGTGAGCTTGTTCACATATATTCACACACACATACACCTGTGCAAACACAACTTCCTGTCAAGGCCAACTGTGGGGGTGGAGATGACAGATGCTTCCAGGCCTTTTGTCCATTTATTGTTTTTTAGATCTAGATAGAGTTTAATATGATACCAGAGACCTCCCACAGACCCCAGAGAGAGAGAGAACGATGGAGATGTTTAACAGATTCTCTGAAGGTTTTTGGCAAAAGGCATGATGCTTATGAAAGGTCTCTCTGTCTAAAATTGATTTGGATAAAATGAAAATGATATATTACTTTTTATCTACCTATTATCTAGTCTCTTTTATTCAGAATAAGATTACAAATAATATACTATAATAGGATGTTTCTTCAACTTAAGGTACTTTTAGTGTATT
Organism: Xyrauchen texanus; assembly: GCF_025860055.1. Classification (NCBI taxonomy): domain Eukaryota; kingdom Metazoa; phylum Chordata; class Actinopteri; order Cypriniformes; family Catostomidae; genus Xyrauchen; species Xyrauchen texanus. Next base: position 5,572,452 of record NC_068282.1, read on the forward strand.
TCTAGAATATAAAGTCATTTTTCTCACACTGAGTAACTTAATTTCTCCACTAACCATGTCTATTAACACTGTGTCATTTCTTGTACATCTCAAATTCTGTATTGTGTTTAATAGAATTCTGTGGTGGAAATAACAGTGATTGAAATGATATTTTTAACATAAAACAAAGAAACAAAAAAAACAGCCAATTGCTATGTTGTGCTAAGGCTACTTGCATAACTTTTTATGTATCCTAAATACAAACAGTTAAATCATTTTAACACGTTTTGCATAATTTGGCAAAATTACTGCTTTGTTGGAAATGACGGCCAATATAAATATTCTGCTCAAGTTATATTTACCTTGATTTTCTTCAAATATCACTTGTCTCATATTTCATCTTAAGCATGTTATTTCCTGAGACTTTTAACAGACACTTGGTAAACAAGAACACTAACGTTTATGTAAGTTTAATACAAAAGTTATTTTTTAGATGTTTTGGTGTGGTGTAAATGATGCTACACCTGTGGGACAGTCATAATTATGGAAATCATTTTCACGCAGTAAATATTGAAATAGATTGTTTATTTGACTCTTTGTTCAGATTATCATAGTTTTAAACTGTAATAATTTGTATTTTTTTGTTATGAATTTTCATTAGTACTGTCGGTCGATAATTTTTTTTTAGCACGATTAATCTCATACATTTTCAGATTTAAATGTGATTAAATCGCAGATTTTGAATGTGCTAAAATTTTGCTCTATTTATATTTATTCTCCTGCCAAAATGCACTTGTTTAAAAAAAAAAACATGTAACAATAATGTTTTATTAACATTTTCCAAACAGAGCCTTTCAAAGTATAAAGTTAAAAATGCACTAAAATTGCACCAATTTGAGTAACATTAAATGTTTCGCAAAGTCTAAGTGGGAGGATGACTAATTGAAAGAACTATGCAACCATAGGTTGCATATTCATTGTAATGCGCATTTAATCTCTTAAACTGTCATCCTACAGCAATCATGAAGCCGTATTAATGATCCGTGTCAGCGCATGAACACCAGCATCAAGCGACGCTTTTAACTCCACATGAAAAGCGCTTGCAAAAAAACGTCTCGTTCTGCCTTTTGGTGATAGTTAAGAATTGACGTGCTTCTGTGGTAATTAAATTGCACCTTACACAGGCTACAATGCACTTAATTTCTGTGACGAGTCCCATCTGGGCTTGTTTTCTACAACAAATATTGTTAAGAGGTCCATTGCCCATCATTTGATCACTGGTACGGCTGTTGCATGTGTTTTGTGGTGTGTGCGTCAGTGTAATGACACATCGCAAAGCCTCTGTCTTTTTTAGACCAGTGTATTAGCTGGTTTGGGCTTTATTAACAGTAAATGCATTAATCTCATATAAGAAATGTAATTAATTGCATGCCGTTTACACATTCACTTTGACAGCTCTAATTTTCATAAGTTAATATTGAATGTCTGGGAAAAGGCTCAAATGGTAAAATCCATACCAAAATATTTTTTTTTACCAACTCATTATTAATGAGACTTTCATAAAAACAAAAAGAGAAAAAAATGAAATCTGATTGTTTTAATTAAAATCAACCCCTGAGGCATAAAAGTGCCTGAAGTTGAAGAAACACACACATATACAATATAAAATGCAAGACTACTGTCATATCTGACAGAAAAACATAAACAACAACAAAATCTCTAAGTGCACTTTTAAAGACATTTCTTTCATTCCTAAACTTTTCGGAAGTTCACAGCATTTGCAGAATCCCTGTCTGCTGAGAGCTCACAATTATGATTCTCCTGTGTGATCAAAGTAATATTTTATTAAATAATAAGAGTTTTATATAATACCTTCAATGCAGTCATGTTACACCATGCTGTCTCTTATCCTGTAGGTAACAGAGTTCAAGGGGTTGAGCTCCATCCTGGTTGGCATGGTGACGTGTAGAAGTGCAGATTTTTTCACAGCACGACCGCAGATGATGGTTGTTGACATTACAGAACTGGGAACCATCAAGCTACAGCTGGAGGTGGTTTGGAAGTAAGTGCACATGTGTGGCGTTTAGTCATGTTCAAGAGCTTTTTTTTAGGAAAGACTTTGTCAAGGAATGTCTATACAAAAACTGACTTAAGAAATCACTGCGGTAAAATGAAAATAAAAAACTAGCCACGGTGTCACTGAAAAGGCTTTAGTGAATGTTCCGGATTCAATGCAAGTTAAGCTCAATCGACAGCATTTGTGACAATGTTGATTACCACCAAAAAAAAGTTATATAATAAATAAATAAATAATGTCATCCCTCCTTAAAAAAAAAAAAAAAAAAAAAGAGCAAAAATCTGGGTTTCTTTGAGGCACTTGCAATGGAAGTGAAAGGGGCCAATTCTTAAACATTTGAAACAAGGAGTATTTTAAAGTTTAGCGACAAGACGTAAACAACATGTGTTAACATGATTTTAATGTGATAAAATCACTTAACAGCCTTTTCTGTGTATATTTAATAGTTATATATAATTGTACAGCTTTGTTGCCATGGTGATGTGACCACAAAAATGATCACAACAACTTACAGCTCAAATAATAGACAAGTTTTAACAGAAGAATTTATGTGAGTACTTTTATAAAATGAAACGCTTCAAATAACTGTCTTTAAACCCTCCAAGATTCGCCACATTCACTTCCATTGTAAGTACCTCTCTGTAACTTCAACTTTTGCCTTTTTTTTTTTTAAAGAAAAAGTATTTTTGTGGTGATCAATATTATGCCACAAATGCTGTTGATTGAGCTCAACTTGAATGAAGCCTGGAATATTCCTTTAAGAGCATGTTTGAGGTTAGTTTAATTTTCTAACGGTTTGGCTTTGCAAGCACATAGCTTTAAAGCTGTTGAAAACTTACTTTAAGAGTGCTACTCCCAGCATATTGTAGATAATTCTCTCCATCTCTTATACACACATAAACACCCCCCCTGTAAGTAAGGCTCTGCTATCAGCTAACACACACCAGCTGTGGAAGAACAGCTGACTGCAGAGAGAGAGAGTCCATCACTATACTCCATCTCTCTCTCTCTTGCACACAGACAGATCAAATTTAATTGGTCTTTACACAGTCCAGGTGGAAAAGATTTTTCACAGCCTCTTTTTAACAGCATTGTTAATTAAACATCTCACAGCCTGTTCATCGTCTCTTTTTGCTGTTGTGTGTGACCTCATTTCCTGTGGTTCTGGTTAGTCTCTGTCAACAGTGTCACTCTTCATCAACCAGTGATGTTAAACACGAACTGCCACTCAACACATGTCTAATCAAAACCTGAAAGTTTTTATTGCCATTTATATAGTTGTTGGGTAATGATTATTAAATATAACAAAAGTGGCCATGTCAACAAGCGTTTTTTTAAAAGTACATGGTTAATAATACCAAAACAAATAAATAAATAAATCAGATTTTCTCAAATAGCACACACTTACAAGAAAACCCATGTCTTTGCCTTTCTAAATGTTGCTCAGGTTACATTTAACAGTATTTTTGGCATAATGTTGATTACTCCAAAAAAATAAAAAAAAGTGTTGATGCATTTTCAATGGAAGTGAATGGGGTCATTCTGTAAACGTAAAAATCTCACTGTTTTAAAGTAAAGCCACTAGACATTAAACATTTTACATGATTTTAGTGTGATAAAATCAGGGAATACTGGTGTTAAAGCGTTTGCAGAATACATGGTTTAGCGGCGTTGTCGTCAAATTGGAATATTGGATATAACTGTGCACAAATAAGATTAGTACGCTTTTTTCACGCTAGAATCATGTTGTTAACATGTATATTGTTTGTGTCTTGTGGCTATACTTTTGAAACTGTGTGTATTCGATGTTTATGGATTGACCCCCATTCACTTCCATTGTAAGTGCAGTACTGTAACCGGGATTTTGTTTAAAAAAAAAATAAATTTTGTGGAAGTCAAAGCTATGCAACAAATGATGTTCATTTAGCTTAACTTATATTGAACCTGAAGCTTTTTATAATGAGTTACTTCACTTGAGTGCACATTTTGAGCATAAGGTGGTAGTTTATTGTATAGTTTAAGCTTATTTCTAGGGTTGGAGTGGTGTTATGTTTAGGATTGTGGTTAATGTTGGAGGTGGGGTTACACCTAGGTTTGGCGTGAGGATAAGAATAGGAGCTAGCTTGAGCTGTAGTTAGCTCCAAACACAATTGAAATTCCTGGTTAAATCCAAACACCCATATATCCAGCAATCCAATATATTCAGCCACTTCCTTTTGAGCTGATCTTTTCATTAATTCATTTATTGTTTTGTATATCTAGGAGCGTGTCCTAATCAGTAGAGTCAGAGTTGTTATAGTTTTACATTTTGAATTTAAATTGTATTTCTTTTTCTATTTTCAGTTTTGTCCTTTTAAATTAAGTTTAGTGTTTGTTAGTTTTCACTCTGACTGTTTTTAAGTTTTCGTTTTTTCAGAAATGTTTAGTTTATTTAGTTTTACATTTTCTGTATATTTATTTATTCGTATTTTTTTCTGTAAGATAATGTGTTAAGGAATAGTTCACCCAAAAATTACTCATCCTCATCCCATCCCAGATGTGTATGAATGTCTTTCTTTTGCTGAACACAAGTGAAGATTTTTAGAAGAATTTTTCAGCTCTGTAGGTTCAAACAATTCAAGTGAATGGTGGCCAGAACGTTTATGCTGCCTTTATATGCTTTTTGGAGCTTCAAAGTAATCCATATGACTGAAAAGATCAATATTAAAGTCCTTTTTTACTATAAATCTGAAAGTGAAAGTGGAGATTTATTGAAAAACAGGACTTAAATATTGATCTTCTTTTCACCTACACCTATCACATCTCTCCTGAAGACATGGATTTAACCACTGGAGTCGTATAGATTACTTTTATGCTGCATTCATGTGCTTTTTGGACCTTTAGATTTCTGCCCACCATTCACTTGTATTGAAAGGCGCAGCAGAGCTGAAATATTCTTCTAAAACTCTTTGCTTGAGTTCTGCAGAAGAAAGGGAGAGGGCACATCTGGGATGGCATGAGGGTGAGTAAATGATGAGAGATTTTCATATTTGGGTAAACTATCCCTTTAATTAAATATGTTTAACTGCATTACATTTCTGATGGCCTTTTAATGTTATTGATAGCTCAATAAGTCATGTTGTCAACGTTTAAAATTGTATAATATACTTTGTATCAAAAACAAATTCAGAAGTGGTCAGTTTTATTTCATTTTAGTTCGTTTTGGAGTTGTGAAAATGTATTTGAGTTAGTTTCAGTTTTTCGATTATATTACGATTTTATTTTTATCACTGTTAACGAATATGTTTTCATTTAGTTTACATTTTAGTTATCGTTAACAATATTAACACTGAGTAGAGACAGCCTTTTGATGATAGCCCCTCTTTCTCTCTCTTTTTGTCTTTTTCTCCTTGCAGTCCATTTGATAGCAGTGAGGTGCGGCCCATCACAGCATCTGTCAGCCGCCAGTCGATCCACAGTAGGAAAGGATCTGTATATAGCTGGACACCTCCTAACTCACCCAGTTTCACAGAGAAATACTTTTTAGTGAGTTAAAGTACTTTATCCACACACAAGAAGCTTTAAAGGTGAAATGTGTAATTTCCCTAACGTTAAAATACTCTCTCCTATCCTAGTTAAATATGCAGAAAATGTATAAGTAAGCCATTTTAGGCTGACCTCCTAAAGTAAACACAAGTGCTACTTGTAGCACAAAAATTATACACTTCACATTTAAATACCTATAAATTGCTATAAGTTCTGTAAATATTTCTAAGATGATATATTCTTTTCTTGTCTTTCTACTGAAGAGTTTAAAAAAAACATCACATGATTCGATCCATCTCCTTGTGCTATAGTCTATGATGCGTCAGCTACAGGATGCAGATGGTTCTTTCTCCATTGGCTCTCGTGAATCCAGGGGTGTGTCTTTAATTAGCTACCTGGCTGACTCCACCCAGGCCCTCAGTCCTCCAGCCTATGAGAGGACAGGCATTCAACCGCCCACGCCCCACTTAGCTCCAGACACCAAATTACAGGACGATGATGTACTGAAGACGCCTCCAGGAGATGTATGAAATTGTGTGATTTTTCTTTTTTTTAACTAGTTTTTTAAAGCCTTTACATTTAGTGGTCAATGGAGAAAGATAGCAAAGGTAAAAATTCTGGCATTATTTACTCACCTTCACTTTGCACCAAACCTGTTAGACCTTCTCTCTTCCATGAAATACAAAAGGTGACTTTTTCAAAAGTCTTCACAGTGTTTATTTGCCATATAATGACTTTTTGAATTGAATAGTGACTTGTTTTTGTCGAGCACCAAAAAGTACTAAAAAGCACCATAAAACCACAGTTCGAGTAATCTGTAAGCCTGTATACCCATGTAGAAATCCAGGAGTAATTCATATTCTTTCCCATCATAACCCTAGGCAGAAGAGAGCGTGGAATGGCCTTCAGAGACAGAGACACCTTCCCCCAGTTCTGCAGGAAGCAAGAGAGACTCCATATTCCTTTTTCACCGTTACAGCACACCTGACATCTTGCGGCAGAATGGAGAGGTGACCACAAGCACAGGTGAGGGAGAGGTAGTGAGAACAACTGAAGAGGATACCTCATTCAATCAGGGACTTGAAGGGAGATTCCCAGTGAAAGACAGAGGATTGAACAGAGCCCAGAGGAGAGCTGTGATGAAGAGAGTTACTTCACTGCTAGAGGATATGCATGCAGCACTGCAGGAGATGAGCAATGCAGAGACTGAGTTAAAGAAACTAGATCTGCAGATACGGCAACTACATGAGGTCTTGAAGGTAAGATAGATGGATTGATGGACGGACGGTCGGACAGACAGACAGACAGATGTATAGATAGAGAGCTACTGTAGACAGACAGGCAGACATAGATAGATGTGGTCAGTACTGCAGTGCAGCTCACTAGGTTTTTAACAGGGCTTCTTCTTCCTTCTCATTTTGTATCTTTGCTCATGTTAGAAGGACCTTGAGCCTCCTCAGATGCCTTCATGTGAAACACTAGCAGTAGAGGAAGAGGAAGTGCTGGGCAGTTTCGATTTCCTCTCTACTGATTTTAATGAGGATCAAACCTCATGCATGGGTAGCGTCCGACAAAGGAACAATAGGTAAGCCAGCAAAACTTTGACTAGACAGTTATTCTCACTATAACATAAACTTGCTTACAAAATGGCAAATGCATTAGTCAAATAAATAGATATTGACCATTAGCTGTGATCTGACCATATAAATCAATAAATGCAAAATAGCTGCATGTATGGAAACACTAGTTGCTGCATTGCATCATAGATGAAGGCTCATTTTGCCCCCTTGTGGACGGAATTAGGTACGTTATCATGAAATGTTCATGCTCACATTTATTTGTAAACTTGCAGACAAAGAGCTCATGCCATGTCTATCCACATGCAAATATTAAATGTAATTAACGTTCTAAAATATTGAAATATCACATTGTATAATTGTTCTTAACAAAGATATCATGGTATTGCACATATAATATATATCTTAAATTAAAAATATACTTGATTATTGTACAAGGTACAGTGTTGTGTTGATAATAAATATGGAAATACAGCATCCAGTAGTATAATGAAAATGTAACTGAGTGTGTATTCTGTAGCTGTAAAGGTAAATAAAAGTACAATTTGCATTTGTTTCAGGATTGGTTCATTCCATGAGAACACCTCAGAAGACATCGAGAGAGGACAAAACCAACAGAGAGGAGACAATGCATTGAAGGCATTACTCAGTACAGGGGTCTACAGTCTGGATCAAGCTCTAGAAACTCACCTTAGTATATGCACTATTTTGTTGAGGGTGAGAAATTTGTCACTTTCAATTAGTGTCAATCAAGCAGACAAAATTCAATGTCTATTTTTAATTTACTGGTCTATATCACTGTGAAACAAATACAAACAGTGGTCCCAAACTTTTTCCATATGGCGTTTCATTGGACAATTAAATATCAAACTACATTTATTGTAGAAAGTAGACATTCATGCAATACATTCAGTGCTCATGTTTTTTACCTCCCAGGCTCTGAAGTGTTCTGACTCTGATCTTGTGCATAAAGAGATCATGGAGGAGCTTTCACGTCAAGTTGATGTGCTGGACAAAATCAGTACTCTGTCACAGAGGACGACAGATGAGATTTCAGCGAACGAGTGTAAGTATCACAACAGCCTCAGCCTTGAATAAGTAGACCTAAGAAATGTAAGATCTAAGTGCTACGAAATCTCTGCTTTGGTTCTAATCATTGAGGTGAATGAATTGCTAATAACTACTATTCTTTTAAAATGAGAACTTGATGATAGATTTATAAAAATGGTAACTGGTCACAGACTGTATATTGTGGTAATATGAAGCAGTGCGTATGCATACCTATTAATCATGTGGCATGCATGTGTTTCAGTGTTGTGTGGAGCTCCTAAGAGGATTGCAATATTTTGGAAGGAGTGCAGTGAGAGTGACACGCTTTTCTGCTGCTCCACCGATGACTTTCTCAGGACACTGCGCAAACATTACATACACAAAGTCAAAGCCAAACAGCCTGGACAGCCAGATGCAGGTATGGATATTCTATTCTGTTCTGTTCTATTCTTCAAGATTTCATTCTGAAATTACTGAAATAATCAAAGAATTTCTAAAGGGTATTATGTTCTATGTCTATTATGCCTTATTTTTCCTTCAGAATTTTATTCTTGGACTAATAAGCCTCAGTCTAATAAATTGTCAATTATTTTTATTTTATTTTGTTCTTTCAGAATTTCTTTCACAGACTACTGAAATAATATAACAATTTGTATGGGATATTTCTATTCTCATCTCTTCTATTATTCCTTCAAAATTTTATTCTCAAACTATTAAATCATAATGTACAATTTTTTATATTTCTATGATATTCTATTTTATTTAATTGTTCCTTCAGAATATCATCAATAAACTGCAATTAAAGGATATTTCTATTCTATTCTATTAAAGTTCATTCAGAACGTATTCAGACACCTTCATTTTTTCACAGTTTGTTATGTTGCAGCCTTATGATAAAATGCTTTAAATTATTATTATTTTCACATCAATCTAGCCCTAAATCCAGATTGGAACTTGTCTAAGATATTTGTTCTGAGTTAAACACTTCAGCTGAGATAAAACTACTTTCTCCAAAATCTTTGGAAAGACTTGGCTGCTTGGAGATCGGCTGATAATTCTTCAGATCCAAAGGATCTAAACTTGGCTTCTTCAAAAGAGGCTGAACAATTGCTTACTTAAAGCAGAGAGGAACCGCACCATCAACAAAGCTACTATTGATGGTAGACATGATGCTAGGGCTAATGATATCGACCATCTGCTTGAGAAGGTGCACAGAAACAACATCACAGGGGCAAGTAGAAGGCTTCAGATGAGAAATAAACTTTTTTACTTCTTCGAGAGACACACAAGGTGCAACTGATCAAAACTCTCATCACTAACAGTCACCATCACCGGATCAGTCTGACAGCACGAGTAGCATTGTCTAACCTCTAACTTATGCATCCAAAATATTTGGACACACAGAGTTAAACACAGTAACAGCTCATCAGGACCTGCCTTAAAAGAGGGAGACTCCATAAATGACATAAAGGAGGAGGCTAAAAAGCATCTGTGAAAGCTGTAGATGAAGTGTTCAGTCTAGACCAGTAAGCAGAAGGCTGATAGCTAGATGATCCTCAGTTCAAAGTGACATTAAAATCACAGGCATATGATCAGACAAACAGTAATTACCAATATCAACATTACAAATTTGAAGACCTTGAGATAATTCCAGATCCAACATGTGATCCTGCTCATGCACAGAGTTCAATAACTCAAGCATCATTAATTGGGCTTCAAAACTTAAGTGAAACTGATAGTTTACAGACAGTAAAAGCAAACACAACTTTTATAACATCATTATTGGATATATAATTTTGGAGATAATAAAATTATTTAAAAAAGCACTTCATGACCCCTTTAAAACTCAGTATAACATTTTCTTAAGGATAATCCTATTCAGATTTATTCTTCCCTTTAAAACCATTTGTGAATGATACCTATTTCTATTCTATACAGTACAGACTTCTGAAATAATATAACATTTTGTAATGGATTTACCCTATTATATTATATATTATACAATAATTCTATTCTCAAACTATTAAAACTCATTTGACAACTGCTTAATCACAATCTTAAAAGTTAAAGATATTTCTATTGTATATTATTGGTCTTTAAGTAAATCATTCTCAAATGACTAAAACTCAGTATAGATTATAAGGATATTTCAATTGTGATTTATTCTTACTTTATAACAACTTGTGAAGGATAAATAATTATATTCTATTGTGTTTTATTTTATTGTTCCTTCAGAATTCCATTAACAAACTACTGAAATAATGTAACATTTTGTTAGAGATATTTCTATTCTATTCTGATCTATTCCATTGCTCCAGAAATCTATTTTCTCAAATTATTAAAACTCATTTAGGGTGCCTGAGTAGCTCAGCGAGTATTGATGCTGACTACCACCCCTGGAGGAGCAAGTTCAAATCCAGGGCATGCTGAGTGAATCCACCCAGGTCTCCTAAGCAACCAAATTGGCCCGGTTGCTAGGGAGGGTAGAGTCACATGGGTTAACCTCCTCATGGTCACTATAATGTGGTTCTTGCTCTCGGTGGGGCATGTAGTGAGTTGTGTGTGTGGATGCCGCGGAGAATAGCGTGAAGCCTCCACATGCGCTATGTCTCCGTGGTAACATGCTCAACAAGCCATGTGAATAAGATTCGTGGATTGACGGTGTCAGACGTGGAGGCAACATAATTTACAACCTAATTTACAAACTGCTAAATCTTACAATTAACAGACTACTGAAATATTGTAACATTTTGTAAGGGATTTACTCTATTCTATTCTACTCTATTGTTCCATAATTTATTCTCAAACTATTCAAATAATTTACAAAATTTACTAAATCTCAGTCTAACAATTTAAATATATTTCTATTCTATTTTATTGGTCCTTAAGAATGTCATTAACATACTGTACTTTTAAAACTCAATAAAACTTTTTGTTAAGGATATTTCTATTCGAATCTATTCGTCCCTTAAAATAATTGGTAAAGGATATTCTATTGTTCCTTCAGAAGTCAATTTACAGAAAACTGAAATTAAGTCACTTTTTGTAAGGGATATTTTATTTTTGTTTATTCTGTTGTTCCTACATTTTATTTATAAACTATTAATACTCAGTGTAACAATTTAATTATATTCCTGATATTATCTTCTATTTAATTCAACTTTGCTTATCCTTCAGAATGTCATAAACAAACTGCTGAATCTCAGTCTAACAATTTGTTAAGGAATTTGTCTATTCTGTTCCATTCTATTATTCAATAGGAATGTGAACTGAAACTCAATATAACTGTTTGTTAAGAATATTTCTTTTGTAATCTATTCTTTCTTGAAGGATAAATATTTCTATTCTATTGTTGCTTACTGATGCCACTGTTTTGTTCTTTCCTGTAGTGTTTGGTCAGTTGCTGCATCAGGTTCAGTCCAGTTGCATGATGGTATCAGTGACTCAGTGCACTACAGACAGAGTCACTGTGTTTCAGCTGTTAGTCTACCTCAACAGATGGAGTATAACTGACTTTGGAGAGCATATCTCTATCCTCTCTAAAGAAGGTAACCTCACACACTTTCAAAATATACCCACCCTAGGATTACACATACAAACTTCAGAGCAACTTTCTCTGACATACAGTACTTTTAGATTTCTCTCCTCCATTTGGTTGTGAGTTCACTGGTTTCTCCCAGTTTGCTTTAACCAATCAATAATCCGAAAAGCTTCCCAACAGATCTCGTAAAGAGACTCCCCCTGTGTTTCTGTGACTGGTTTACTGCAGTGTATCTGATAGCCTGTCTGGAAAGTCCCAAGAGGAGACGTGCCCTGAAGAAGCTGAAAGGGAAACGGATCTCTGAGCTGCAGCCAACGGGACACACACTTCATCTGTTGGCCAAACTACAAACAGACGCTAATCACAAGGTGGCCTCTGCAGTCACTTCCTGTCTCAACAGAGCCTCTCGATCCAAATCCTTCAGGGCAAAGGTAAAGAAAATACAAGTCTAAGGGGCTGTTCACACCAATCACATTTTTACATCCGTTTTCCAATGTTTTTCCTATGTAGACGTGCGCTAGATGGCCATGGCTGAGCTTTCTGTGTGATCTAGTCATGTGTATGTTTTATAGGCAGTGGTTCACTACACAGATCTGTTGAAAAACAGCAAAACACAAGTGCAACATGAAGCCTGTTTGGCTCTCAAATGTCTGAAGGTAAGTTTTATACACTGTAAAATGAGCTCACCTCCAATCCTCTATGATATTCTGGTCTCTAAATATGGCTCAGGTCTCTCTTTCAGTGCAAGTCTATGGGGTTTTTACACCCGTTTTATTTTCCACCATTGGAACATCTGTGATGAACGTTTAGAAATGTAAAAACACACCTCTCCTCAATAAGCGGCACAATTTGAGATATCATTCTTGTTGATATCATTTGATTTGGGTAAAGTAATCAGTTTTCTATTATTTTGAACTATGTCATACTTTTCAGTATTGAATTGATTATAAGTACAGGGAACACTGCTACAACCGCTAGTTGTCAAATTTGTTTTACTCCAGTGAACATTTTTATTGTAGGTTTACTTTTAAAAGTCAATTTTTGACTGGCCACATACCTCAAAGTCTTGGCTACAAAAAACCTTATGAACATTTTCACCGTTCTTGCCCAGATATAAAGATACAGTTCATTGAACACACATTGATCTTTTGTGACAACTTGCCCCAAAAGCAGGGCATTTGTCTCCTGATATAACTGCTTTAGATGAAGTGGTTTGTGATGTGCATTTCTCAGGCCTCAGAGAGTGCAGAGCAGGTGGCCGAGCTGTGGCGTTCATCAGATGAAGACCTGAGGAACGCCGCACGGGAGACCATACTGTCCTTTGGTAACTGACAATTAAGCTGTTCCTACAATTTCACTGTATCTTTAAGACAACTTTACATATAGAGTCCTTTTAAATTAGCTAATGCAGATAGCTCAACTTACAGTATTTGGACACTTAAGCTACAATAAAAATGTCTGAATGTCATTGGATTATTTAAAAAAACCTAACATACTTCTTTTGTGAAATGTTGTTTGGAAAGTGTGCTTGTGCTATCATGCTTTAACCCTTCCGTGGTCTTTACGATCAAGTCCCTACTTTGAACCTAGAGGGTCAAATTGATCCTTTTTAATGTTCAATTTCAAAAGCTTGTAATAAAGGCTCTGTTTGCTCTCTCTACCTTTGATTTTATATCGTTCGTCTAGGTGCCAGCTAACACTAGGCACTATATCACAATATACAAATCTGAGAGGCAGGGGAGCCCCAACTCCACCCATAGACAGGGATGGATTACTGACCGGGCCAATGGGGCCAGTGCCAGGGGCCCTTGACTACCAGGGGGCCCTTCACTGCCCGGGGGTGCCCTGGGCTTTAAGGATGCACGATCTAGTTTGGTGACCCGCCCCCTGCATTTTGCGCATGCACACACACAACACATTAAGTACATAAACACAGACTCGCACAAACTCTCATTGACCACAGACACCAATGCAAACACAAAAATAAAGTTCAGCAAAAACAAGTATTATAAACAAATCAATGTTTGATGATACTTAATATTGATGATAAAATGTTAAACCTCATTGCAAACCTGAGGTTCTGAGCTTTCTAATGACACCAAGATCTCATTTATAGTCCATTCATAGGCCGAGGTATTGTACAAAACATGGGAAAAGGGTGGGGCTTCCAAAAAACGGGCAGAGTCACAAACCATGTTGGGGCACCCCCTGGTTTTCAGATCTGTATGTTGTGATAGAAGAATTTTTTATTTTTTTTGTGTTTGCTGTCATCTAGTGGAATAGAGTTGGAGCAAACAGGGCCTTTATTACAAGCTTTTGAAAGTGAACATAAACAGGGTCAATTTGACACAGTGTGGAGACTTTTTTTTGTAGCTTTGTGTATAAATACATTAATAAAAAATTGCATTGTCAGGTTCAGATCACCTCTGTGGAGGATGTCATGAAGTTTTAAGCTGAAAACTTATTTAATTCATTTAAATCAGTGTTAAAAAAAGAACAAGAAAGGATTAAATGAAATGCCACTTGGTTTGAGATTTTGTTCTCTAATGCAATTTTTAATATGTGGCTTAAGTGCTACTGTTGTTTTTGTTGGCATATATTTAAAATTGAAAACTAACTCATCCCTGTCCTAAATACAATGCAAACATTTTCAGTCATTTTTCTGTTGTTTTTGTTCCATTGTTAGGTAAGAAAGGCCATATGGCATTTCAGCGTATGGACCAGATCTATGAGCTACAAGAGGAGGTCTATAAGAACTTGGAAACAGAAATCACAATCTTATAGAAACACCAGAAACTCATTTGACTTTATCTGATTGGATGGTGCTCAGGCTGGTTTTGATTAAACACATTCCATATGTGTGCTTGTACGTATATTACCTGGTATTTAATATGCATTTTAAGAATTATTTACATTTTGTGTTATTTTAACTGAAGTGAAATATTTATGAATAAACTGTTCTATATTATATATGTATGATATATAGCATAAAATGTATTAACAATACATGTAAATATCAGCTCTTAGAGTTGCTCATTAATTAAAGCAACAACTAATCTGTTTTGATGGCTGTTTAGTTATAATTTCAACCTATGCGAGGTCCAAAAAATTAATCGGTCATGACTATAAACCTCTATATCCTACCATTTTGATCAATTTGCATAATATTTCCTTTTACATTTCCAAGGAGTCCAATTCATGTTCTGTTTTTGTGCATCTAACAAGTATGTGAATCAAACACACGTTTGTTGTGAAACCATAGTGATAATACAGGAAAATGAAAACTATGGGAATAAAAATCATAATTTTGTGGTTATGGTTTTACTATACAAATAACATAGTTAAATTATGGTAACTGGGGTCAAACCATGGCTTTACTATATGCAACCATGATAGTTCCATGTTTTTTGTTTGTTTTTCTTTGTGTGGAAACATTGTTTTACTATAGTAATAACCATGAACGGTAACAATGTTTTTGGCAGAAACCATGGTTTTTGTACAGTACACTGTATCTATTTATTTATATATATCTAAACCATGGTTTAACTATGGATTAACCATGGCTAATATTGTGGTTGCTATGGTTTTACCATAGTATTTGTAGTAAAACCATAAACAAAAAATTATGATTGAAAGTTTTCATTTTCCTGTGTTATTACTATGGATGTACTATGAATATCAAGGTTAAAATATGGTTACTGCAGTAAAAACATAGTACATTTATGTGAGGGAATGGAAACAATTTCAGAAAATAAAATCCAGCCCTGTCATCTGTACCTTCGTCCCTTATGAAAATGAAATATGGTTTTACTACATGAAACATATTTTATCCATGATATTTGTGGTAATACAGGAAAACAAAAGTCAAGCATACTTCCATAGGTACTATGGTTATATGGTTTCTATAGGTTTACTATAGTGAAAACATGGTTCATTTTCATCAGGGCATTTCTTTTTACTACATGGTGTAGTTAAACTGTATATGGTCTAACCGTGTGCTTTGTTTTGTTTTTCCTGCTAGTAATATGGTTTCACTACGAATATAGTATAGTTATTGTAAAGTTTGTTTTTACGGTTCCAATTAAAATACCATAATTGAACTAGGGTTACTGTAGTAAAACCATGGTTAATTTTCATTAGGGATGGACAAAGGTATTGCGAGGGAATGCTAAACTATATCAGCAAATTTAATCATCTCTTTAATCATTAATAAAACAGCCAATGGTTTTAGACTTCCTAATAAAGAATATTACAATAATTTATGAAATTACAGCCATGCTGAAAAATTCGACTTAATGACACAGACAACAGGTTTGAATGTCTGAAATGGTCTTTTCTCACAAATGCAACTTTAAATAGATTTATGGGTAGTTCACATGAAATTTTCAGCAATGTCCCAAATTTTGACATGTTATAATGAATCTAAAACCATTAAAAAAACAAGCAGTATGAATGAGCTCATATTGAGAGACTACATGAACTGTTTGTATTTTTCAGGACTATTAAAGGGATAGTTCACACAAAAATGAAAAATCTCATCATTTACTCTCTAATACCATCCCAGATTTGTGACTTACTTGCTTCTGCAAACACAAATATTTTTTGAAGAATATCTCAGCTCTGTAGGTTCATAAAATGTAAGTGAACTCCAGTTGTTAAATCTATACCTTCAGAAGCAATATGATAGGTACAGGTGATAAACAGATCAATATTAAGCCCTTTCTTTTACTATAAATCTCCACTTTCTTTTGTTTTTGGTGATTCACATTTTTCACACCACCTACTGGGCAGGAAGGAAATTTTTTAGTAAAAAAAGTACTTACATTTTTATCTGTTTCTTAGCCACACCTATCATATCACTTCTGAAGATATGGATTTAACCACTGGAGTCTTATGTATTACTTTTATGCTGCATTTATGTGCTTTTTTTTTTTAGCTTTAAAATGTTGGTACCCACTCACTTGCATTGTATGAACCTTCAGAGCTGAGATATTCTTCTAAAAATCTTCACTTGTGTTTTGCAGAAGAAAGAAATTCATTCACATCTGGGATGGCATGAGCGTTAGTAAATGATGAATTTTCATTTTTGGGTGAACTATCCCTTTAAGTAAACTTGAAAAAAAAATGATATTCCTTTCAGCACCTAAAATATTCAGTTCTAAAATCTTGACATTGAATGCAAAAAAAATAAGCACATATTTGGATCTAAATGTGGATTAATGATTCAACCACATTGATTGCTTAGATCATTAGAAACTTTAATTAAAAGTTGTGACAGCATTTGAGCTAATTCAGCAGTGCAGAAACAAGAGGCCATCAGGGACTATGATGCACTCCACACCTTTAGCTCAACTTTAATTCACCTCTATCCTCTTAACACTTGTATTAATACTGATTATTGACACACGAACAAAAACCCAAAAATCACAATATACAAACTCTGACACGCGCACACATTATCATCTACCCTTCAGAAAAAATTCAGCATCCAGAAATTAAAAGAGTGTGCACCGAACACAATGAGAAAGGAACCCTAGAGGTAACCCATGCAAGCGTCAAGACTCCTTAACCAAAGGCAAGATGCCCATGTGCCATGGGGAACAGATCCGAGTCAGGGAACAAGGGCAGTTCATTATGGGTTACAGCGTAGGTACAAAGAACTGAAACGTCCCAGCATTTATGGTGGGTTTTGGATTCACAGTCCGGATTGAGATTACCCAGGGTCTGTGTATAAGTGCCATTGGACTTCTAGGTGCCCACAATGTTGGGGTCGTGTGCTGAGGCTGGCAGTGGAGAGTCGTGGCAGTGATACAGAAAGCAGTTTCCCCAGCAGCTGTAGCAGATGAGAAACAGCGCCGCCAGGAAGACTAAGGCACAAATGGTACATGGCTTCCTCTCCAACAGGAAGCTGATCAGGTAGAAGCCCATGAACATGGAGTGGCTGAACCACAGGGCCGGATTCAACGGTTTAGGGATCAAGAGAACCGGGAGTAACCACTGGAGGCAGTACATTGCGTCTGAGGTGTGGGGTGGCCTAGAATGAACTCAGATATCCGACGTGACACTACACACTGACAAATCCCTTGTGTATCTGCAAGGGATTAGATTTGATATCCAAATACCGGGCGAGGCCTTTGGAAAAGGAAAGAAAACAAATGAATACATACAGATAGATCATTTATAGGCAAAGAAATTCAAGCTCTCACATTCAAAGAAAGTCAAAGGCTATACTCATAGTCAAAACCATAGAAGGCATCGAGGTGTGTATTTAAAAAAAGCAACACTGTATTTTGGGAAATTGTGCAACATAAAGCCATTTTTAGTTTGTGGCCTTGAGTTCTAGATGACGAGACATGGAGCTAATACGACAGCCAGTGTAACTTCCATCTATGTAAATACATGTTGGACTAGTTAACCCTTGTGCGACCTTGGGGACATTTTTGTCTTTTTCATAATTTTGGCTGTTAATAACAATGCATACATTTTTGCCAAAGGTGTGTGTTTTTGGGGGAATTTTGATATTTCAACCTCAGTTCCTATAATACATCTATAATAAACTATTTTGTAGTGTACACAAAAATAGTTACACTCAGGAACTTAAGGACTAAAATGTCCCCATTGAAACCCATTAAAACTGCAATATTTGATCTCAGTGCCATTAAAGCATAAAATATTGTATTCTACGATAGTATGCTTTCATCCCCGAGCCCTGGCACCATTTTTTGCCTATGGAGCAAATACATGCTTTTTTCCTATTTTCTGTTTTATAGTGCACTGCAGGCCAATTGAATAAAAGATGCAGCTAAAATTAAAGGAAAAGTATGTGTGTATTGAGAAATTTGTGTGTGTAAAAAACAACATTTGCATTATGCAAACAAACTGACATTTAAAGGGTTAAAATCCTGAAAATTAATATTTGGTAGATATGATCAGGATTGATGTTAGTTAAACAATCTAATCTAACAATTTAAAGTGGAAAATAATATGAAAATACAATATTATAATGCCAGTTTTTTGACGAAGACATTTTTTTTGTCCTCTTAAGGACCTCTGAGTACCTTTTTTAAATTGACGCAAAATGATTAAATAAGTTAAACACTCAAAGCAGTGTTAAATGTTTTATAAACTAACATTACCAGCTCATATGTGAACTAAGCATTATAAATGTTTGCCAAGTGTAATTATTTTATTTATTTTTTAAACTCAAACATATAGCGATCTAATAAACATGATAAATTGACACATGTTAGGAGAATAACAAAAGCTTCACATTATTTGTGGCAATACCGTTCACACAAATAAACTACTTAAGATGTACACATTTGATATTCAGTGTGATGTAATAGTGCATTGTGAATATGATCAATATTCCAGGTTGTGTGTTTTTAATTTCCCCCTCAAAAAAGTAGAAGAATGAAAAACACAGTAATGTTAGCTTGATGGCTAACCGGATATCTAGCATGCGTTAGCATGTGGCTACTTGTTAACAGCGAAATAAACCGTCTAATCAGAAATTTGGAAATATACGAGTGTTTAAATATTAAATGAACGAGCTTGAAAACACGAAAAGGCACAAAGAACAATATTCAGACCTGCCATTCTTAAAAGTCAATCTTGATCTCGCATGTACACCGCCGCCATTGCTTTATTTTTGGTGATTGCGTAGATTTGTGCAACTCCAAGGTCCCGTTGTGTCTCGCGAGTGCCTGATCATAATTCTAAAACTTTTCTTCTCAGAAATGTACCAAAACGTGTAGGCTAAATTATCAAAGATGTGTGGTCTGTGAGGTGGTTTATTAAATATCTGTATTCGCTTACAAAAAGTACTGTGATGGTAATAACTTGATCCTTTGAAATGTTATTTGGATCATTGACAGATAAGGTTAACCGAGGTGGCAATTAAAAATGTAGTTTAACCCTTGTGCGTCAATTTAAAAAAGTTACTTAGAGGACAAAAATGCACACGTCAAAAAACTGCCATAATAATATTATATATTAATATTTTCCACTCGATCATAACTACCAAATATTAATACGTTTTAAGGATTTTAACTCTTTAAATGCCAGTTTGTTTACATAATGCTACTGTAGTTTTCACACACACACACACACACACACACACACACACACACACACACACACACACACACACACACACACACACGTAGTGTTTCCATGTTTTATGGGGACTTTCCATAGACATAATGGTTTTTATACTGCACAAACTTTATATTCTATCCCCTAAACCTAACCCTACCCCTAAACCTAACCCTCACAGAAAACTTTCTGCATTTTTACATTTTCAAAAAACATAATTTAGTATGATTTATAAGCTGTTTTCCTCATGGGGACCGACAAAATGTCCCCACAAGGTCAAAAATTTCAGGTTTTACTATCCTTATGGGGACATTTTGGTCCCCACAAAGTGATAAATACACGCTCACACACACACACACACACACACACACACACACACACACACACACACACACACACACACACACACACACACACACACACACACACACACACACACACATTGGTGCAGCTATCATTATGAGAACTTTCCATAGACATAATGGTTTTTAAACTGTACGAAGTATAGATTATATCCCCTAACCCTCACAAAAAACGTTCTGCATTGTTACATTTTCAATAAAACATTGTTAAGTATGTTTTTTTTAAGCAAAGAAAAAATAAACTACCCGTATAGCATAATACTTGTACTTACAGTTTGTAACCTAAAATAATGTCCTCGTAAACCATTTAAACCTGCCCACACACACACACACACACACACACACACACACACGCACACACACACATTTCTCAGTACACACATACAAATCACACTCTGACATCCATACCAACACAATTTTATCTGCATCATTTATTCAATTGGCCTACAGTGCTCTATAATACAGCAAAAAGAAAATAGGAGAAAAGCATGTATTTGCTCCATAGGCTAAACATGAGAAAAATTGCACCATTTAGTGGAAAATCCAAAAATTTAATTTTTTTAAGCCAGCGCTCCGGAATGAAAGCACAATATCATAGAATTCATGATTTCATGCTTTACAGTTTTTCTCGATTGCAAACACACAAAAATGTATAGTGTAAGCCATCCTTACGAAACCATTTTGCCAATTCGCAGAAAGACCATGTACCCCAGTCTAAAAACACTACTCCTTTTGACACATTATGCTGGTCCATTCACACTTCTTTGCAAAAGTCTAAACACACCTCTCACTTAAAGACACAATTGTCACCATGTTGTAATTTATAAAACACTGCTGTTCAATAAGTAAACTCAAACCATCGCAATTCAAACACCCTTAACAAACAATTGTTCATTTGTAAGCACTATCAACCAAAATTACTGAACAAGCAATCAGAAGATTGGAATGAATAAAAAGGGCAACAGGTAAGCTCACCTGTGTTTCGGAGACATGGATGCAAACATCAGAGAATGAGGCACAGGAATTGTAAGAATGAGAGGAAGGACGAGGAAGAAGACCAACAATCTCAAATGAGACCTGTGCTGCTGTAGTGGACCATGTTGTTGTACACAGTATATCAATGAGAGAAGCTGGGCTGAGATTACAGCCAAACCTGAGCCGTTTCGGTGTTGCATCAATTGTCCGGACTTTCAGGGATGAAAACAGGTACCATACTATGAAGTTGTACTTTTCTGTACAATACGTACTATGAAACTATATGTATTACAGCAGCAGAAGCAGACAATACAAGAAAATGACATGAAGTTGAGGATTCATATTGTCAATGTGTGACAGTATCAAACAATGCTGTTTGTTTGCAGAATTGAAAGACAACCAATCCTTTCCTCAATCCGATGGAGGAGTTCTTCTCAGCATGGTGGAGGAAGGTCTATGACAAATCCCTATGTACAAAACAACCTTCTCCAAGCCATGGAGGAAGCTTGTGGGGACATTGCTGTGGAGTCCTGTCAGGGATGGCCCATTCCAGGGCTGACCCAGAACGAACTGTTATTGAACTGTTACTGCTATTACAGTACTTTAACCCTCTTACCCAGGTGAAAATGCTCTGTTTCTTTCTTTGTTTTCTTAGCCTTTGTTTTCTGCTAATTCCATTTTGGTGAATTTGTTTTTGTGACTTACAGTACATTACTGTGACCACTACAGTGACAAGCATGATTGTTCAACAAGCAATTGCAGTACTGTACTGTAGATTGTTTGAATGGAAAATAAACATCCTGTAAGAAGGACAATTGTAGTATTTGAGTGATTGTATGATGGAGTGGAACATATCTGAAATTCAGGGTCCATGAAAACCTTTTTATAATAGTTTTTTTCAATTCCTCCCAGCAGTGTGTAAAGGATATTCAGAAGGCTGATTGTATTTGATGGTTTTGTGTGTAATTTGAATGCAAAGTTTGGTTTCTATGGCAGATAATATGGTTTTGATGGTTACAATGTTTACCTTTGGGTCAAAAGTCAAGGGTTTGGCCAAAATGGTCAGATTTTCTCAAGAGTCTCAAGACATGTGTTTTGAGAAAACGTAGTACACATTCAAGGAATGTGTGTTAGCAATAGAGGAAAACTGTAATGGCACTGGGATCAAATATTGCAGTTTAATGTGTTTCAGTGGGGACATTTTGTCCTTAAAGTCCTGAGTGAAACAATTTGGTGTACACAATGTATTATAGGAACTAAGGCTGAAAAATCTAAATGACATTTTTGACTTTAATACACCTCTTCAATGATAAACATGTCTTCAATTACTGAGTTCAAAGTAATTTTGATATTTTTTCTGGGGCTTAAAGTAATTGTTTTTGTGAATTGCATTTGTAATGCACTTTTGAATAATTTATTAGATGTGGACAAAAAAGATTAGCCTCATGTCATTGACCCATTTACATGGTACTCCAAGGAACTTCAAAGAATATCATGGTTCTGCTGTAATACATGACAAAAACGAATGTATTATCATGTTTCTGTGTTTAAAAAAATAAAAAGTTTACAGTGTAGTTTAGTATGTGTAGACTGCTGCCCACCTAATCCAGTCACTAAACAAAATATAGGATATTTGGCAATAATGCAATCCCAAATAGCAAAAGTACATCTCCGAGATGTCCCTTTGAGAGCGTTTCATCTGGAAAGCGTTCCATTCTAATGAACAACTGATAGACATCTTAAAAATATAAAATTTACAAACACTCTAAATCATAAACGTCTCAAAAACATCTGTTGAATGTCTTATTGACATCCGAGAGAAAAAGTCTTATAGACGTATTGCAGATGAGATATTGAGAAGGTGTCTTCCAGATGTAAACACACACAAAATATACATTTAGGTGATGTACAGCCATGGACAAAAGTATTGGCAGTGACATAAATTTTGTGTTTTGCAAAGTTTGCTGTTTCAGTATTTGTAGATTATTTTTCATATATTTCTATGGTACACTAGAAAACAATGATAAGCATTTCATCAGTTTTAAAGGCTTTTATTGGCAAAAACATTCAATATATGCAAAGAGTCAATATTTACAGTGTTTACTCTTGTTCTTCATAACCTCTGCAATTCGCTCTGGCATGCTGGATATCAGCTTCTGGGCCAAATCCTGACTGATGGCGATCCATTCTTGGTGCTCGGAGTTGATCACAATTTGTGGGCTTCTGCTTGTCCACTCGGCTTTTGAGGATTGACCACAGGGTCTCTATGGGATTAAGATCAGGGGAGTTGCCTGGCCGCGGATATAAAACTTCGATGTAATGATCTCCGAGCCACTTCATTATCACTCTTGCCTTGAGACATGGTCCCCATCATGCTGGAAAATGCACGGATTATCACCAAATTGCTCCTGGATCGTTGGGAGAAGTTGCTCTTGCAGGACGTTTTGATACCATTCTTTATTCATGGCAGTGATTTTGGGCAGAATTGTGAGAGAGCCCACTCCCTTGGATGAAAAGCAAACCCACACTTGGATGGTCTCAGGATGCTTCACTGTTGGCATGACACAGGACTCATGGTAGCGTTCACCTTTTCTTCTCTGAACTATTGATTTTCCAGATGTCCCAAACAGTCGTAAGGGGCTACATCAGAGAAAATATCTTTGCACCAATCTTCTGCTGTCCAATCCTTGTACTTCCTGCAGAATTTCAGTCTGTCCTTGATGTTTTTCTTGGAGAGATCTGGCTTCTTTGCTGCCCTTCTTGACACCAGGCCATTGTCCAAAAGTCTTCGCCTCACTGTGCGAGCACATGCACTCACACCAACCTGCTGCCAATATTGAGCAAGCTCTGCACTGGTGGTGACTCGATTCCATAGCTGACTTCTCAGGAGGAGACGGTGGTGGCGCCTTCTTCACTGCAGTTGAACCTCTCTCCTTGAAGTTCTTGATGATCTGGTAAATAGTTGTTTCAGGTGCAATATTCTTTGCAGCAATTTCCTTGCATGTGAGCCCATTTTGATGCAATGCGATGATGGCTACAAGTCTTTCTTTGAGGTAACCATTGCTAACAAGAACACAATGATTGGAAGCAATCAAAAAGCAAACAGTCTGCTCTTATAATCCAATCAGAACGATAGAGTGATTTCACCTGACTAGTACTCGTTCACACTTTCCCAGGTGCTGCTGATATGTGAAATTATGTTAGCTGTTCATTTTGTGCCAGGGCCAAAACACAGTGAAATTTGGGGTTTTGTGATAAAGTAACTTTTTTTGGCCAATGAAGCTTTTTGCAAATATTTAAAATGCATCTGATCACTCTGCACAATAATCTAGAAGCAATGTGAATCAATACCACAATAACTGAAGCAGAAAAATTTGCGAAACACAAAATGTATGTCACTGCCAATACTTTTGGCCATGGCTGTATATGTAAACATGTGATTGGAAGACAAATTGAATCATTGTTAATTCCATGCACAATATTATTGGTAATGCAAACTGATAGTGTCTGGTACTGTATATGTCATCGATGTAAATGTGGTGTGACTGGGAATATGTTCTGTCTAAGAATACAGGGTTAGGGCTGTAATTATTTAAAACATTTGAAAATACTTTAAACTTTTATGTTTGTAATGTTTTTTGGAGGTTATATTTGAAAACAATATTCTACAAATTTAATGTAATGTATTCTTGTCATATGATATATCCTTGCATGAAATTTGACATAAATACAGCTTCATAAGTCAGACATAGAATTAAACAAACATACAATAAAGAGCTGGATATCAATGATATGAATGGAACACAAACATCCTCTCTGGGATAACAATGTCAATGCAGTATGGGAAAAAAGTAATGCAAATATCTTTCTTTGGATAGATGGATTAAGAAAAATGAGACTCTTGGTCTCAATCACTTAATAAATAATGCACGTTGATGTCTTATGTTTCCATGACAATCTCTGCATTTCATCTGAATTTTCAGCAGCACTAGATTTAACACCGTTGTGATGATGCACCTTTCCGCTGACATCATTAAAATGGTATTGCAGACTGATTAAAAAAGTTGTCTGCTTTTGATTGGAAAATGAACATGTCTGGTCCTGCAGATTAACAGAATTTAAAGCAGATCATCTGGTGTTGTTACCATAGCACCTGATGCCGAGAAGAGAGCAATGAGCCAAACAGCTATATAGCATTTTCATATAGGCAACTGGATCCTAACTGCACACCATTTTTCACCTTGGTTCAATTAGTACGAATTTACCAAACTTTTGCTATTACTGACAATAAAAAAACAATAAAATGTTGACACACATTTAATGCAGATCTGTAATATTGTTAGGGTTGAGAGGTAAACAAAAGTACAAATACAAAGGTTTTAGAAGAATATCTGAACTCTATAGGTCCTTACAATGCAAGTGAATGGTGACCAGACATTTGTATCTCCAAAAATAAAGGAAACTTAAAAGTAATCAATATGACTCCAGTGGTTAACTCATCTTCAGAAGCGATAAAATAAGTGTGTGTGATAAATAATAGTTTAAAATGTAAGTCCTTTTTTTACTCTAAATATCCTCTTCACTTTCACTTTCAGATGTAAACGTGTAAGTGAAAGTGGAGATTTACAGTAAAAAAAAGGACTTACATTTTGATCTGCTTCTCACCCACACCTATCATATCTCTCCTGAAGACATGGATTTTACTGGAGTCATATTGATTACTTTTGGAAATACAAAGGTCTAGTCATCATTCACTTGCATTGTATGGACCTACAGAGCTGAAATATTCTTCTAAAAATATTTGTTTGTGTTCTGCTGAAGAAAGTAAGTCACACATCTGGGATGGGATGAGGGTAAATGATGAGGGTCTTTTCATTATTGGGTGAACAATCCATTTAAGCCTTAAACAAATGATATTATATTAGATTATATATATATTAAATAGCACCTGCCACACAGCGTGTGTGCATTTCAATAGTCTAGTAGAAACATAGAAAATGAAGTCAAACGGCAACGACTGGCGTTGCTGCAGTGGGGTGGGGTGTAAAAACAGTATAGATGTGCTTTCTTTTTTTTTCTTGCTGATGACCCGGGTTCTAATTTGCCTTTTCAGCCACTTTTTCCCACCTTGTCTCCACTCTTAATATTTCCTTTAATACTATTTATTCAAATTGATAAAAAATTAATACAAGGATTGATTTCCTCACAGTGATTTGGTCATGGTGACTGTCAGTTAGTTGAGAGAAATAATTGAAATTAATTTGTTTGTGGAAGCCATAGTTTTTTCTTATTATTTTCCTTTCGATTTTTTCCCCTTTTGCTCCCCAATTTGTAATGCCCAATTCCCAATGCACTCTAAATCCTTGTGGTAGCGAAGTGGCTCCCCTCAATCTTGTCGGGGACAGGGCTGGACTGGTAATCTGGCAAACCGGGCATTTTCCTGGTGGGTCGAAGCACATTATTCACCCTGATTTCACTCAGATTTTCACCCTGCTCACCATCTCTTCAATCTCCTCCCATCAGGAAGAAGATATAGGAGCATTAAGATTTCCACATCACGCTTCAGAGATAGCACCTTCCCTCTGGCTATTAGACATCTGAATTTGCACTGACTGCTAGCAGCACCTTACTAACTGCAGGCACTGTGCACTTTCTGGGCCGTAGGGTTTTTATTTTATTTATTTATTTATTTATTTTTTATGTCTGCAGGGTTCTGGTCTAATGTCTTATTGTTGTTGGGGACTGTTGGTGTACTTTTGATGTCTGTCATTTTTGTCTGAGAGTTGTACCAAGACAAATTCCTATCAACTTGTTGACATGGCAATAAATTATTATTATTATTATTATTATTATTATTAAGGCTGACCAGGGGCAGACTGGCCATCTGGAGAACCAAGCGGGCCAGTGGGTCGGCTGCGAAACGGGCCGAATGGATAAGCGATAAGCTAAAATTAGCCACCGCGTTATACAGAACTGACCACAAAACGCCGTGCGATATGTCGAAAAGTCCCGCATGCTCGCTCAACAACTTTTGGGCCAGTTGCTATGTAAAATCCCGGGCCGATTTCTCTTCCCAGTCTCTTCCCAGTTCTCACCCTGGTGGCGGAGCATGAATCTCAGTTGCCTCTGTGTCTGAGACCGTCAATCCGTGCATCTTATCACATGGCTTGTTGAGTGACATAGCGTGTGGAGGCTCACGCTATATTCTCCACGGCATCCACGCACAACTCACCATATATTTATATATACACTATATATATACACTCACCTAAAGGATTATTAGGAACACCATACTAATACTGTGTTTGACCCCCTTTCGCCTTCAGAACTGCCTTAATTCTACGTGGCATTGATTCAACAAGGTGCTGAAAGCATTCTTTAGAAATGTTGGCCCATATTGATAGGATAGCATCTTGCAGTTGATGGAGATTTGTGGGATGCACATCCAGGGCACGAAGCTCCCGTTCCACCACATCCCAAAGATGCTCTATTGGGTTGAGATCTGGTGACTGTGGGGGCCATTTTAGTACAGTGAACTCATTGTCATGTTCAAAAAACCAATTTGAAATTATTCGAGTTTGTGACATGGTGCATTATCCTGCTGGAAGTAGCCGTCAGAGGATGGGTACATGGTGGCCATAAAGGGATGGACATGGTCAGAAACAATGCTCAGGTAGGCCGTGGCATTTAAACGATGCCCAATTGGCACTAAGGGGCCTAAAGTGTGCCATGAAAACATCCCCCACACCATTACACCACCACCAGCAGCCTGCACAGTGGTAACAAGGCATGATGGATCCATGTTCTCATTCTGTTTACGCCAAATTCTGACTCTACCATCTGAATGTCTCAACAGAAATCGAGACTCATCAGACCAGGCAACATTTTTCCAGTCTTCAACTGTCCAATTTTGGTGAGCTCTTGCAAATAGTAGCCTCTTTTTCCTATTTGTAGTGGAGATGAGTGGTACCCGGTGGGGTCTTCTGCTGTTGTAGCCCATCCGCCTCAAGGTTGTGCGTGTTGTGGCTTCACAAATGCTTTGCTGCATACCTTGGTTGTAACAAGTGGTTATTTCAGGCAAAGTTGCTCTTCTATCAACTTGAATCAGTCGGCCCATTCTCCTCTGACCTCTAGCATCAACAAGGCATTTTCAGCCCACAGGACTGCCGCATACTGGATGTTTTTCCTTTTCACACCATTCTTTGTAAACCCTAGAAATGGTTGTGTGTGAAAATCCCAGTAACTGAGCAGATTGTGAAATACTCAGACCGGCCCGTCTGGCACCAACAACCATGCCACACTCAAAATTGCTTAAATCACCTTTCTTTCCCATTCTGACATTCAGTTTGGAGTTCAGGAGATTGTCTTGACCAGGACCACACCCCTAAATGCATTGAAGCAACTGCCATGTGATTGGTTGATTAGATAATTGCATTAATGAGAAATTGAACAGGTGTTCCTAATAATCCTTTAGGTGAGTGTATATATATAATTAATACATATTTGTAATTACACACACAAATTACGTACAATTTGTATATGCATGCATTATATTGTATATATGCCGATATGCCATGCAATTGAAAAAATAATGAAGGTTAACCTGTTTTAATTTGTTTGAGGCTTTTAATAATCTGCACATTGATTGGAAAACTGACTGACATGTTGAATTAATATATATTAAACATAACCTCATCGAGGACAGACACCAGTGAAGCCGATACAGGAGAGGGACATAATAGGACGTAAGGTGCAACTATAAACAATAGCCTAGGCTATACATTGAATCGTATACCCGTATGGCGAATTTGTTCAACATGCAGCTTTTGTTTTTCCTCTGAAAACTGAACGCCTTTTTTTCCGCGCATGGCTAAATCTTCCCCCAAGATCTCCGTGGAAAAGGTCTTCCTCTCAGCATCTCACCGTCACCATGATATATGTGGAGCGATCGCGCCAGAAGGTAGGAAGGTACTATACAGTTACCAATAACACGGTATAACCGACACCGATGAAGCTATAAAGTGAGAATCGATTAAAGCGTTATCGCACACTAGATATGTTTTTAAACGTTGGTTATTTATATACCAGCCTATTCTAAGAAGAAGAAGAAGAGGAAGAAAAAAAAACGTTTGATGTGTTGCAAGGTCATTTCGAGAATAGCCTAATAAACAGGCATATTATAATGCATAGTATAAGCGTGCACGCGTAAATATAGCTTATTATCGATAATATAGTAGCGAAAGCGCACGAGACAATTGATTTTACGCGCACGCTTACAGCTGCCATGGTGTTTTGGTTTATTGACCATGTTCCCTTTCAGTTTGACGAGCAATTAGGCATTACGTTAGTCACATTTTACACGAATTTAATGCACAGCTGGTTGTATTTGACGTTGAGAAACTGTTAATTCATAATGCCAACGAACGTCAAGCGGGCTCATTTGATGAGTTGATGTTGCATTGGTGAATGGTGTTGAAACATTTCATATTTTACTTTAGGCTGTAGTATGTCTCCATGCTCTAAAACGTAAACAAAATACGATTTTTGTAAAAACTAGCCACTGATATTTAAATCAGCCAATTGGTGAAACCACTACATCGCCATTAGAAAAAAAAACGGCATATGCTGATAATATGATGGTGTGAATGTTGATTGGTGTTAAACCTCTCAGACACATTTATTTCACGCTTTTATGGCACAAAACATCTATTATTGCTATTTTGTTCTTTTCAGGTGAAACAAGAGGGATTTGATTCAACATGAGTGCAAGCGCTCGGTGTCGATGGAGTCTCTGAACGCACTGGAGCTCCGTGAACTGGGGAATGGGAGCAGGCGGGATCCTCATCAGGCCTCGTCAGGACCGCGGACAGCGGCCACCGGCATCGAAAACGCCTCGTTCGAAGATGAGGAATCGGGAACGAGAATTCGAATTACCTCCAGAACGTCTCGACCCGCATCGTTGCTTACTCATAGGGAAGTGCCGTCACCGCGTTCCGACGACGAACATGGGCTCGAGTATCACGACCATTCCGTGGATTACGGGTTCATATTCGCGCTGGTGTTCCTCGTGAGCGGAATCGTGTTAGTGGTAATCGCCTATACAATTCCCAGAGAGGCTAAAGTCAATCCGGACCAAGTGACAGCGCGCCAAATGGAGAAACTGGAGATGTACTATGCACAACTCGGTTCTCACCTCGACAAATGCATTATTGCCGGACTTGGTTTGCTTACTATGGGAGGAATGTTGTTATCTATTTTGTTAATGGTCTCTATATGCAAAGGTGAACTGTACCGACGGAGGACTTTCGCCAGAA
This sequence comes from Xyrauchen texanus, assembly GCF_025860055.1. Classification (NCBI taxonomy): domain Eukaryota; kingdom Metazoa; phylum Chordata; class Actinopteri; order Cypriniformes; family Catostomidae; genus Xyrauchen; species Xyrauchen texanus. The sequence goes on from NC_068282.1 coordinate 5,602,949, forward strand.
GACCCATGAAATCGTATGGATCTATTAATATGAGAATGAAGCAGTTGGCTGAGGGGGAAGGGCGGGAAACGCTCGTGGAATGTGAACCAAACGTCACCGCGGACGCTGCCAACGGTAATCGAGTTCCTGCTGGAACGCAAAACACGAAGCAGAACCGAACCACAAATGTCAACTAAAGCTGCATTGCTATGGAGTTATACTTGTGCCACAATTCTGCACACACAAAATTATATTTTGACCGTACGAAATCTTTTCTGCGTGCACAAGATTATATTTTGAGCATGCAAAAAGGTATTTTGCACGCAGAGTGGGAAGGAGGAGAAAGCAAAATCTAAGAATCCTGAGCAAATTCACATTCAAATAAATTTTATTCAAGTGCAAAATTGCAAAAATACAATTTTGTTTGCTCAAAATGAATTCATCGTTGCAAGAAGATACATTGCTTTACAAACCTGAAGATACATTGCTTTACAAAACTGCAAAATAACTTTTTGTGTGCTCAAAATATAATTTAATGCAGAATTGTGGCACATATGTAACTCCATACATTTCATGAAGGAAACACCGGTGCTTGCAGGTAGTATAATGTTTTAAAGATCAGATTTGGAGTTGTGTGGATTTTAGCCAAGGCTACTCTTAAAAGTTAACAACATTGCTTTTCGCCGATATAAACATTTAAATTCGACAGTCTTTATCTTCCTGGAAAACTGACTAAAATATTGATGACATCATCTTGCACTCGTGGGCGTAGCCAAATTTCGTCCAATAAAGTAATCAGTATATTGAGAATCGACAACAGAAATAGGTTTGAATGGAGTCTTTATGTCTGGCTAAAAAAAAATCCTGCTCAATTAGTTGCAGAAAATTGTAGAGAAAAAAACACCCCCCAAAAAAACATTTCAGTCGGTTTTTAGGTGTGATACATTTACATCAAACCGAATTGAGTAATCTTTAACAAAATGTACATATTATGAATGAAGCATAAAGTTAAAGGTGTTGTAAGCAATTTATTCTTTGAAAGTTATGCAAAAAAATGTCCTACGCCCTGAGAGATTTTAATAAAATTAGTGTCCTGAGATATCTCACCGGTCTCTGTGACTGCTCTAGAGTCTGTAAACAACAAACAAAAATGTGTCCGAGGGCTGCAGTCTCTGATGCTTTCGACCTGTCAAACATTTAGCTCGTTCTCACAGTATTGGAGTTGCAACGAATTATTGAGTCTTACTGCCATTTTTATGGCATGTTACTCATAACAGTTGTCAGTTGAGGGCGCTGAGGGTGTTGTTTTTAACAACCGTTTCTGCATGATGTTAGCCTCCATAAAGCTAATTTGGTATCTTTGGAGTGCGGAGATTTGGAAAGAGGGGGCGTGGCTAATTCAACGGCAAAGTCTGGTGGAAATACAATGTCTAAAATTGCTTACTGCACCTTTAAGTTAATAAACTGAAATACTTCAAATTCATGCTTAATTTACTAAAATGCAGAATATTTAATCTATAATACAATTCAGTTTGATAGAAATTTGTCATACAAAAAAAAGGCATACATCTTAATAATAGACTGATGCCACATCCACACTAATACATTTTAATTCGAAAACTCAGTTTTCAGTTTACTAAGGCCATTGTTTTCCAGTCTGCGGTAATTGAGAGCGTTTTCGATGGCGCAAAATGCATTAAAACGTTTTAGTGTGGATGTAGCCTGAAATTGTTTTTTAAGTAAAATAAAAATAGAATATTTTAAGAATGTCAATACAGTGCTGCCTCACAAGTACTAATCGTCAAGCTGTTGGAAATTGCTCGAAACACAAAATGTGATAGTTGGTGCTGAAAGCCAATTGAACGCAGGCCTTTGTATGAAAGCACAATGGCCAACGGTCATAAAGGCATATTATAACTCAACATGCTGCAATATAAACCACCATCAGCTACTTTACATAACTTGAACTAAATGTCTTTATAATCTAACATCACTTAAAGGTACTATGAGTGTAATATATACAAGCAAGCTGTTATTATCCAAGGATGCAATATGCCTTAAAACGTTACAAATGTTCTTTGTATACCGTGAACACATTTAGGTCTGTTTGTATTTGTATGCTGTTAGTGTTTTGCGTAGGTCTTTGATGTTTATGTGGTCATACACTTGTCAAACACTCACTTTCATCACCTCACATTGCTGGAGTAGAGGACAATGTCTATTGCAACCAAGGGACAGACATATGAATGCTTAACATTTTAAACAAAATATCTATTTTACAATATCTGCCATATATGGTAATTTAGTAGATTTGTGCTGAATAATAAAAATGTGAACTTTTACTGTAATGGTGCAAAATGCCTAGATTTCAGTAGAAAATATATATATTGCCATATCAATGTTCAGGTTAAAAATGATCTTTGGTGGTTGTTTTCTCAATGGACAACTGATAAAACACCTATACTGTATGATTTATTAATATGCTGCTCACCCCTTTAAAGACAACGTTTTTGTAACATAAGCAGAGGACATCACGACCATATTTGACATTCATGTGTATTTGATTATAAAGCTGTCTGCACCTATAGCTTCATTTTCCAGCTGAGGTTGTCATTTTTTAAAGAATACTGTTAAAAATACAGCATGATTGTAATCAAACAAAGCGTAATCCTAAGAACGGCAGATGTGTTACCCATCTTAAATGTAAAGATTTACCTGAATGTTAGATTTACAGATATGTGGTATATATCAAAAATGTGTACAGTCACAGAATATTTCTCTGTGCAGTACAGCTTTATACGGGCAATTGATTAAACAAATACAAATGTGAACTAATAGAGTTTAAAGCCAAGCAATGATCAAAAGCATTTTCAAAAGTGCACTTGATTAAGTTCATGGAACATTATTTCAAGAATCAGTTAGCAAGAATTTGTATTTAAGCTCAGTGTAGAATTAAGGTGGTTATGATTTATTATTTTTTTTATTTATTTTTTTTGTGCGTGTGTGTGTGTGTTTGTAAACATTTTAAATAAATTATAATTTAGCTCAATCAACAGCATTTGTGCTGTGATGTTGATTACCACAAATATATATTTTTAGCTTGTCAATCCTTTTCTTCATTTTTATTTTATAATAATCGAGGTTTCAGTTTGGCACTTACAATGGAAGTGAATGGGGCCAATTTTTGGAGGGTTTAAAGACAGAAATGTGACGTTTATAATTTTATAAAAGCACTTACATTAATTCTCCTGTTAAAACTTGTCTATTATTTGAGCTGTAAAGATGTTGTGGTCATTTTTGTGGTCGTTTAAGTTATTTTAGGGTTTACAGCATTTCGTCACCATGGCGAAAAAGTTGTAAAATTGGAAATAACTTATCATAACAAAGGTTAGTATGCGATTTTATATAAACACACATATTAATATTAACACATATATTGTCTACGTTTTATGGCTATACTTTTGAAACAGTGAAAAAGCTATAGTTTTTAACGTTTACGGATTGGCCCCATTCACTTCCATTGTAAGTGCCTCACTGGAACCCAGATTTTTCAAAATAATTTTTTTGGGTAATCAACATAATACCACAAATGCTGTCGATTGAGCTTAAACTTGAACTTGTATTAAAACTGTTCCATTCCTTGAAACAAACAAGACAGGGTAACATTTTGAGAAAAGAAAAAACAATGTATTTGTCACTGTTAAACTGAAATGAAAGGCAGTTGGCATCCAGTGGTTGATGTGAGCACATAGTATCCAAAGCAGATCCCTCCAATAGCATTATGAATAAAATATCAACGGTTAAATCATTGTTCATTTACTTTCCATGAAAAAGTAAATGACATTCCAGGTTTTAAAAATGAGTCTTTACATAATACATTTACTATGACAATGAAAGTCTAATCATTGTTTGAAGATGACTATATATTGTCCTTTTGAAACATTTGGTGGTGTATAAAGTGTGATGCTAAACTCTGTTTAGAATATTATGTCAAAACCGACATTCATGTGCTGTGTTAAATGCTGATGAAAGTGTAATGGATTTGCTGTACTATTTTTTGATATCCAATCTTTTTTTTTTTCATTGCATCACAAAATTATAGTCAATATATTTCATTTATAAACTTTAAGATGTTGGTTGGTTATAGCATGATGTGAAAAGATACCTGGAGAGCGGGAAATGGTAAATTGCTTTTATTTCTTAAATTAAAATATAATCTTGTAAGCACAGGGGCATTAGTATTGAGCACACAAAGCATTTATCTGGCCATTACACCAAGTCTGTTGTACACAAACATACTGTTGGTCTTTTAACACAATCGCATTGCTCGTGCACAAGCCACTATATGAATGTTTTTTACTCACAGTTGAAGTGGCATTGTTTTACTGTCTCAACAGCTACAACCCCAAGGGTCAATTTATAGATGGGTGTTTTAAACTGAACATGAAATAGAAAGTCACATTGGCTATGTTGGGAATGGAAAACTAGCATACTGCACAGTATATACTATATACTTTGCTTACTTTAAAATATTTATTTTTTTCCATTCTAGGCACAATATATATACTACATACTGCAGAAACAGTAAGAGTAGTATGGTAGTATGCCATTACAATCATAGCCAGAGAACAAACTATAATACATCTGGGGCCCTGACAGCTTGTAGTTGTTTGGGATAATCTGATGCAGCTGCTCATCTTTTCTTACCAAATTAACATAATTGTAAACTCTGTGAAGATTAACAATGGCAGCAAGCGAAATAATTCCAAGAGAGCTCATACTGCAGAGGTTAAACAGTGTGTACAGTACTTGTGTGGGCCATATTGACTGTTATTTCTTTTTTAAATTGAATGCAGTGCCATGGTACTTTTGGGTCAATCACTCTTTTTCTCTGCCTTTGAATGTAGAAAGCAGGGGTATTTGAATTTGCATGTGTCAAGGCTGTACGTTTTCCTATATGTTAAAAGCAAATGTTTCATCTTTTTTATATTGTTACATATGTGAAATAAACCTTTTTGTTGCTATACCGTTCAATTGAATTGATTGATTTATTACTGTAGTGGTACAATGGTACAATAATGGTGTGAAATAGCACTTTCACCATGACACTAAATGATTACCATATTCCTAAACTATGGTACTAAAATAGGGATTATAGCATTACACAAATAATTTATTCTAGTGTCCAAAAACATCTCCAAACAAATAAAATATAATTGTACATACGAACTAAATAGACATGCAAATACAATAACTAAAAGTATGCTCTCTCTCTCTCTCTCTCTCTCTCTCTCTCTCTCTCTCTCTCCAAAACATGCAGGCATGAGTTCCAAGATCTCATTCAGTTCCATTCTGTGACATCTGAGCCATCATTGAGTCTGTGTTATGTACAAGGCGCAATCTCCTGGTGATTATATGTAATAAGAGTGAATGATCCTCTCTGCCCATATTTGGATGACTTCCACCTCTGGTTGCAGCAATCTTAATCCTATTATGATTGGTTTCCATGATGCTGAACAACCTATTACATCATTTCCGATGAAGTCATCTGATTCAGGAAATCTAACGTGCTTTTAGCCAGATAGCACATTATGTGCTGTCAGCACACTGTGCCATGTGTGGATTATCTAATGATCTATGCATCTGATTACATTGTCATCATTTTAAAAGATAATCGCCTCCTAATGTTATATGATATTTTATGTTCCGTTTATGTTTTGTGAACTTATAAGCAAAGTCGCTGCATATAAGCATCACCTGTTTACATGTAACACGTGTGTTAAAGACATACAGCCATTGCTTGCTATATTTTTTGTCTGTGAGTGAAACAAATAGGCTGGTTGTATTCTACTCTTTGAGAGCTTTCTAAAGACAAATGGACATGGCTATTTGATCAGTTTGATGTTTTTACAGATTACATTAAACTGTCCAGTGCAAAATTTCTGATTTGTCTGCTAATTTCAAAGCACTTGTTCAGTACTGGTCATAATGACTGCATGCACAAGTACAGCTTCAAAGCTTTAAAACAATACCTATTGTCATGTAAAAATGTTTAATATCATCTGATCATCCGAGCTTAAAGGGTTAATCAGTATGCCATAATTTGATGCTCTATAAACTTAAGTAAAAGTTAGAATGACTGTGATTATTGTATTTTTGTAATTAAGGCCCATACATCTCAGTTCAATGCAATTGCAGTAAATTTCTAACTTATCACATATTTTGTAATTAAATGTGAAGCTAAAGAAGATTGAGACAGAACTTTTTCTTTATCACGACTACCAGCTCTATCTTCCAAGTACACTAAACACAACTAAACCAATTGGCACTTTATTCTTATAGTGATATACAGTACTTTAGCCCAGTCATTGTTTAAGGACACTCAGTGCGTGAGTCACAGTGAGCCTGCCATGTCAATCCAACTGTCCTCTGTGACTCACAGTGGCCATTACAGACATTGATTTCTTCCACATCTGCTGCAGCTTTCACCATGTCCCTCTCACTTAAGTGACCATCTCCAGCAGCTACAGTTTCATCTATTGATAATGTGAAGTGGAAAGAGACTAGATAACAAGACAAACTGCGAATTTAACAAGTTATAATAAAGTTACAGGCACTTTTCTTTTATTATCTGTTTAAAATGTATGAGGCTTATCTGTGTCTTTTTCATTTAATCAATGACAACAACTATTACCGTTTCACTTAGCAGGTATGTGACCTACCTGTTTGTTTTATGTTGTTTTTTTTTTTTTATATATATATCTTTAATGAAAGATCTATCAGAACAAAGAAACAGTTTTGCTGGACAAAAAGCAGTTTATTTCACCATTTCACTATTAATAAAAGAACAAACAGGAAAAATGCAAATCAATTATTAAAAAAATAATAATTATCTGTACTTGCTTTGTCAAAACAATACAGATTTTGTGTTAATTTCATCACAACCTTTTTAAGTAGGCTTAATCAAATGTAAAGTGCATGTCCCTGTGGGGCAGGGAGTAGTCTGGAAAGTTATGGAAAAAGCTTTTTTCCCTACAACAGAAAAGTGGTGCATCTTCTTTATTCTACATGAACATGTCATCATAACCTGGCGGGGGCATGTGATCGGGGTCTGGCCTGAAACAAATGACATAAGAGATAAGTAAGTGATTTGATCACACTAATATCACATTAACATGTATAATGTATTAAATCTTGTGGCTATACTTTTGAAACAGTGAGTATTTTAATGTTTACAGATTGTCCCCATTCACTTCCATTGTAAGTGCCTCACTGTAACCCAGATTTGTGCTTTTTTTAAAGAAAATAAGGGACGAGTCGAAATTACTTTTCAAGGTAGTCAATATTATGCCACAAATGCTGTCGATTGAGCTTAACTTGTATTGAATCCGGAACATTCCTTTAAAGGTAAAGTGTGTAATTAAAATGTAAAAATTATTTGTCCCATCACAGGTTCATGTGCAGAGATAGCTATGAGTGAGCCATTCATAGGTTAATTAATTTCCCTGAAAAGTGTTAATACTTTGGCACTATCTGGCTCTTACCCAGGTCTGTGACGTCCAACTGGACCAAAGGGGTCAAAGCGGGCACCAGGGGGCACAGCGCCTGGCGGGAGGACTCCAGGAATCCCAGATGAGGGGTCAAACCCTGATCGAGGAAACCCGGCACGTAATGGGTCAACAATCATTCCTCCAGCCCTTCCTCTGGAAAGGATGAGGATGAGATATTTTTCATTTTTGGGTGAACTATTCATTTAAGAAACTTAAATCACATGTATGTACATGCGGATATACAGATGCTTGTATAGGCAAATGAATGAACTGCTCACCCAAAGGGGTCAAGGTCAGCACCTCCTGCAGCAAATGGAGCCATCGGGTCAGGCCTTAAACAAACAACACACAAAGAACAGAATTAAAAGTGTTCTGTTTTACTGTAGTGACAACAAAGTGTTTGATTTTAACAGATATTTTATTGTTTTAGCACTATGTAACTGTTGTGATGTTTATGTTTCATTGACTTTCATTCATCTTCCAAAGCAACCAATATGACAAGGTTAGCCTCTCTACTGCCCCAACCATGGGCTGGTCATGTGATCTTAATATGGCAGCCACCGTTAGGGGGCAACCCGCCTTGTCTTTTTCAAGACCACTGATATGTGTAAATTAGAGCTGGCGATTTAACGTGTTCAATCAGTGCAATGAATTACACTGGCGGCCAAAAGTTTGGAATAATATACAGATTTAGCTGTTTCAAAAGGAAATTGGTACTTTAATTCACCAAAGTGGCATTCAACTGATCACAAAGTATAGTCAGGACATTACTGCAAAAAACATCAACATCACTATTTGAAAAAAGTCATTTTTGATCAAATCTAAAGACAGGCCCATTTCCAGCAGCCATCACTGCAACACCTTATCCTTAAGTAATCATGCTAAATTGATCATTTGTTACTAGAAAATCACTCGCCATTATATCAAACAAAGTTGAAAGATATTTGGTTCATTAAATTAAGCTTATCATTGTCTTTGTGTTTGTTTTTGAGTTGCCACAGTATGCAATAGTGTGTCTTAAGGTCAATATTAGGTCAAAAATGGCAAAAAAGAAACAACTTTCTCTAGAAACTCATCATTCAATCATTGTTTGGAGGAATGAAGGACTATACAATGCTTGAAATTGACCAAAAAACTGAAGATTTCATACAAAGGTGTACACTACAGTCTTCAAAGACAAAGGACAACTGTCTCTAACAAGGACAGAAAGAGATGTGGAAGACCAGATGTACAACTAAACGAGGATAAGTACATCAGAGTCTCTAGTTTGAGAACTAGACGCCTCACATGTCCTCCGCTGACAGCTTCATTGAATTCTACCCGCTCAACACCAGTTTCATGTACAATAGTAAAGAGAAGACTCAGGGGTGCAGGACTTATGGGAAGAATTGCAAAGGAAAAGACACTTTTTCAATATGACAACGAAACACAGATAACGGACAACAGATCATTGGAAAAGAGTGTTATGGATTTTAAACCCATTGAGCTTTTGTGGGATCAGCTAGACTGTAAGGTGCTGACTCTAAGGTGAGAAGTACCCGATAAGACAGCCACATCTATGGCAAGTGCTACAGGAAGTGTGGGGTGAAATGTCACCTGAGTATCTGGACAAACTGACAGCTAGAATGCAAAGGATATCATTGCTGTCATTGCTGCACGTGGAGGATTTTTTGATGAGAAATCTTTGAAGTAGTTTAAGTTCTGATAAAAATATTTTTCAAATTATCATAGTTTTTCCACATTATTAATGTACTGACTATACATTGTGATCAGTTGAATGCCACTTTGGTGAATAAAAGTACAAATTACTTTCCATAAGAGCAAAATCTTTACATTATTCCAAACTTTTGGTCGCCAGTGTATATCAAAAATATTGCGTTAAAATTTATGCAATTAATCATGTCCCCAGACCTTAATAAGAAAGATTCCGGAGCAATTCAAGCTTGAGGAAATCGAAACTCCAGCTGTATAGGCAATGCGCATCTTATACAGTGAACAAACCACACACACATCGACAGCAGAGAGCACAACGTTCTTGTGTTTAAACACTTGATGGAGTGCAAATCCGAAGGCAGGGATCCCAAGATGTGTTTTTCTTAGTTTCAAACTAAGTTAAACTTGACATAGCGACCTCCAAAAAAGCAAAAGAGCATCCGTCTGACGCAGGTGTACATTGATGCATCCTTAGACAAGCCCTTATAATAAATCTCGGACTGATTGATGAATTCAATTGCAAAATGGATTGCTGTGAACTGTAGGCCATTGACTGGCTTATGTTCAATAATATGAAAATAAACAATACATTGGACTTTTTGTATTGACTTTTAGGTAACACTTTACAATAAGGTTCCATTCGTTAACATTAGTTAATTAATTAGGTATCATGAATAAACAAATAACAGTAGGTTTTTATAGCATTTATTCATCTTTGTTAATGTAAGTCAATAAAAATTAATTGTTCATTGTGTATTATTATTTTGTATAACATATATACATATTATGGAGTGGTGGTGGCGTAGTGGCTAAAGCACAGGGCTGTTAATCAGAAGGTTGCTGGTTCAAACCTCACGGCCACCACCATTGTGTCCTTGAGCAAGGCACTTAACTCCAGGTTGTTCCGGGGGGAATGTAATAAGTGCACTGTAAGTCGCTTTGGATAAAAGAGTCTGCCAAATGCGTAAATGTAAATATTATTTAAATATAACTATTTAATAACTATATATTGAATTATTGTTATTTGAGGGGCTTTTTCAGCAAATACTTATATATGCGATAAACTGTTATTAATCGTCAAACCATATAATTCATTTGATAAAATCTTTTAAATCGATTGACAGCCCCAGTGTGAATGTTAACCATTTCAAACATTATTGTTAAAAGCACTATTATTTGCTTTAGATGTAAAATGTTGACGGAAATTTCTGGGTTCAATCCAAGTTAAGCTCAATCAACAGCATTTATGGCATAATGTTGATGACCACAAAAAACATTTTGACTCTTCCCTCATTTATAAAAAAGAAAAAAGAATAACCAAAAAACCCAGTTACAGTAAGGCACTTACAATGGAAGTGAATGGGGTCAATCCATAAACACTGAAATACAGACTGTTTCAAAAGTATAGCCACAAGACATAAACAATATGATTTTAGTGTGATACAATTTGGGATTTACTGTTTTTTACCAGCATTATGTCACAATATTGGATATACCTTTACACAGAAAAGGTTAGTAAGCGATTTTATCACACTAAAATCATGTTAACACATACAGTACAATGTTTGTGTTGTGGCAATAATGTGAAACAATGTTTAATTTAATGTGAGTGCCTCAATGTAATGATTTTAGTTTTTTTTGCTCTTTTTAAAAAGAAATGTGGGATGAGTCGAAATTATTATTTGAGGCAATCAATATTATGCCACAAATGCCGTCAATAGAGTTTAACTTGTACTGAACCCGGAATATTCCTTTAAGTGAAAAAATGTACTTAATGTGCATTTAAATCAATAACTGAATAATTAATCAAAAACAACATATTTAACAAAAACAAGGTTTATCCTTACTTTTTGAAGTATGTACTATACATCCTTATTTGGATTATTAATTAGGAAGCTTATAGTTCTGACCTAATTTTTGAATCTCCATATATTATTTGTAGTGTCGCAACATAACCAAATTTCCCAGAGTGACTCAGCTAAATGTTTTTAAAGGCCACGGGGTCTTTCACTTTAAATTGAGACACTTTCTGTGTGGCTGGCAGCAGACTGAATTACCATCCTGCCCACAGCAACAGCCAAGTCAATAAATCACTGCCATCATAAAGAATCTGATAGGGGTCACCACGAACAAAGAAAGACAAACAACTAAATCCATCTCTGGGTTTCTGCCATGTCCTTAAAGGAACATTCTGGAATCAATACAAGTTACACTCACTCGGTAGCATTTGTTGCATAATGTTGATTACCACAAAAATTAGTTTCGACTCGTCCCTCCTTTTCGTTGAAAAAAGTACGAATCTGGGTTACAGTGAGACACTTACAATGGAAGTGAAAGGGGCCAATCTTTGTAAACGTTAAAATACTCACGGTTTACAAAGTATAGCCAAAAACGTAAACAATATGTGTTTACATGATTTTATTGTGTTAAAATCACTTACTAACCTTTTCTGTGCCATTATCACTGTAATCTGGTAGCAGTCCGTTACAAAACTGATATTTTAAACAACTTTACAGCTCAAATAATAGATGAGTTTGAACAGAAGAATTAATGTAAGAGCTTTTATAAAATAATAAGCTTAATATTTCTGCCTTTAAACCCTCCAAAAATTGGCCCCAATCACTTCCATTGTAAGTGTCTCACTGTGACCTTGAGTTTTGCATTTTTTAAAGAAAAGAAGGGACGAGTCAAAACAAATTTTTGTCGTAATCGATATTATGCCACAAATGCTGTCGATTAAGCTTATATTGGACCCAGAAAATGCCTTTAAGGACACAAATACGTGTCTCTCCTCTAATTTCTTGCTTTAAAATTTTCATTTTATTTTGCAGACATTTTTACTGAGAGACAATAGAGGCATCAGCTGAGGTTGAAATGTACGGGTGGATTTGAACTGTGAACTAATTCTCAGTGCATCTCCTATATTGGCTCACACTGCTTTGCTCTGTTCCACAGTTTGCCCTGCCAGACACACAACCCCCCACAACCCTCAGACTTAGTGCAGAAGTGAGTGCTCTCTCAGGACCCGTGCTTTAAATATTAAATAAGACAGAGGACATGAGCTGACACCAAGACAACCCACACTCACATAACTCGCTCTCAAAACACCCCATAATGACCTTCACACACATACATACCCAGTTCTGCCTTTATTTACGAATGGGCTTTAACTTACACATTCACACGACTTGAAAATACAACACAGTGTCATTTCCAGCACATCTCATATTCTGCATTGTGTTTAATAGAATTCTGTGTTTGAAATGACGCTTATATAAGTGACATTCTTTTAGGTTTTTGAAATAAAACGACTGAATCCTTTGTCTTGCTATGGCCAACTTCATAGCTAACATTTCATGTATCCTAAATACAAACAATTAAATCGTATTTTCACAGTATTTGCATAATGTCTTGCCCAAAAGTGATTATTATTTAGATTTTTCTTTGTTTTCTTTTCATATTTCATGCTCTACATTGACACTTTTGTCCACTTGGTTAACAAGTACACTAACCTTTGAAAACAAAATAATTTTCACACAAATATTGAACTGACTTACGTTTACAAACTCTTTGTTTATAGACATGTAATAATTAGTATTTTACAAATGGGTTTTTTAATTCTAAAAAGTCTGGGTCGGGACAAGGCTAAAACAATAAAATCTGTACATAAAAGGCATTTGAAAAGCATCATAAATAAATGATGAAGGCCTGGTAAAAGGTTAGTGGCCTTGATATAACAAAAGAAAAGTAGAATTTTGTTAGTTTTAATACAAATCAACCCATGGGACATGAAATTGCCTGATGTTGAGAAACACCCATGTTATGTTTTTCTGATTAAGCTTTAAGGGTGTTTATTTTAACCTTAACATTATTTGCATTTACAATTACATATACTATTAATTCACGAGTGTTAGACAGTTGTTAGACAGACTTGGAAGTAGGTATTAAGCCCATTCACACATGCAGCCACTATACAGCTTGAAGTCACTAGTCTCTTTACTGTAAAGTCACTAGTGAGTGTTCGTACTGATGTCACTCTAATGTTATTGGTGGAATCCAAGTATGGCCATGTCTTTTGAAAATATAAATCACAGCTGAGATATATTGCTGGTACAACAATATTCCATTCTAATTTGAAAGGAATTTGTTTTCTTGTCACAAAAAATGAACATTCTGCCGTGGAGTTTAATAGAAACTACAGCAGTGCAAAATCATTAACCAAATGCATTACCTCTAAATGTATAAAATCTACTAATCAATCTCACTCGACAAAACATCATTCTAATTCGACAAATAAACATAAGAGTTGATGGTGTGAGTCTACAGCACCCCTTTAACATGTGAAAATGCTCGTGAGGCATTTTGCGGTCACTGTACAATAATTTTTTTTCCACACTTACGGAGGTAAACTGGACCTGGCATATCACAATCAGACAGCTACGACACACTGCACCTTTTCATAATACAAGCGTTTAATTGTTATTTGTGTAATTCTGCTTAATTTTTAGGTTTGAACTGGTTAATAATTTGTGTTAAAATGTGTAGTTGACATGAAATTTCAAACAAAGTCAGGTTCGCATTATTTTGCATGCAAGTTCATAGCATTAAAGAAAATTATATTTGTACTTTTTCAAATTAATTTGTCATCCTACATTTTTTAGAGGCTTAAATGTGATTAAAATTGTTGTAAACGGAATATAAAATAAAACAGCCACTTTCACGGTGTGTGTGTGTGTGTGTGTGTATATATATATATATATATATATATAAATATAAATGTAGTGTCACCCCTCCCTCCATCCCTGTTTAATGGTCAAAAAATCTACTCACCTTAACTATAACACAATGAGTGAATGATATGAGAAGATGGCCAGAGGTGTCTTACAGAGATGTTTTTAAAGGGTTAGTTCACCCAAAAATTATCTCATAATTTACATCCTAGGTGTACATGACTTTCTTCGTTCAGCCAAACACAATCAGAGTTATATCAAAAATATCCTGGCTCTTCCAAGCTTCAAAAAAGTAATCCATACAGCTCCAGGGGGTTAATAAAGGCTTAAATGTGATTAAAATGGTTGTAAACGGAATATAAAATAAAACATCCACTTTCACATGTGTATGTTTGTCTATGTATGTATATATATATATATATATATATATATATATATATATATATATATATATATATATATATCCATCCATCCATCCATCCATCCATCATCAACCGCTATCCTGTGTACAGGGTCTGGGGCTGAGCCTATATATATATATATTATTTTTTTTTTATTTATTTTTTTTTTTAAAGTAATCCATACGGCTCCAGGGGGTTAATAAAGGCCTTCTGAAGCGAAGCAATGCGTTTTTGTAAGGAAAAATATCCACATTTATAACTTTAGAAACTATAATCACTGGCTTCCTCTATTCTCTGCACTTCCACATTCGTCACTTCTCACCGGAGCTTACACTACGCCTACGTTATACACCGGAACTCGACTCTCTCACGAAAGTGCAGACGGCTGTTACCGGATGCCAGTGATTATAGTTTATAAAGTTATAAATATGGATATTTTTCTTACAAAAGTCCAAGAGACAAGATTTTCAAGATGGCTGCGCACTAGTTTCTCTGGCGCATAAGGTGAAATAATAGTGAAATCGCTGTCTTGCCTGCACTCCATGCCATTATCACACAGGAGATGGATGACGTGAGCTCCACTGACACCGTCGTTACTCCTATTGGTTGTCAATGCCGAAAGTTACTCATTATTTGCATAAAGTTAAACTTTTCCCACATCTAGTCACCAGAGGTCACTCATGTCACCGGCTCTATTTGAAAATAAATGTTATCAGGTCGCTTTGCCATTAGAAGTCACTACGTGTGTGAACGGGAGAGACAACTAGAAGTAAGCCATTCGTGGTTTATTATTATAGCACTGCTCTTTTTGTTTGAGTGGTCTGGTACATCAAATTCTGGCTCAACCAATGGCGTAAGTTTAAGGCGGATCTATCTGATTGGAAACCATTATTTCTGCAATACAGTTTGGTAGCACAGAATGTTATATTTAAAGGAATCTTGTTGTAACCCACTGTCAGCTCATTGAAAAGTTATGGTGTAATAGGAATAATAGGATTGAACTTGTAATAACAACTTTAAATTATGGTCACTGGGATTCTGGAAGTCAAAATAGAAGGTTATGGCATAAGAATATACAGTACATATTACATGAATGTTTCAACTGTGTTTTAAAAAATAGCGTAGACAAGTTAAATTACAAGTTATTCAGTGTGTGCATTAACGCATATTGCCAAACAGATGCTCGTGAACACAACTGGGGCCCACTGGAGGCAGTAACCATAGCAACATGCTGCTAATGTACTTTCTGTTAGGATCAGTAATTTGGCTAAATATGCTACACCAAATCCATAAAATTAGCACCAGAAAATTAGAAAGAGATTTCTTTGAAAAACTGACCCCTTCGGAGTCATTGTGTAATTTTAATAAATTAAAGAATGAGAGAATTAATGCATGTTTACCAGTTTGGTGGATGTCTGGTCGGGGGAACTCTGGGCTGGATCAGGAGAGGATCGCTGTTTGAGTCTCTTGAATTTGCGGCTCTTTCACTCTCTCTCTTCTTCTCTATCTTTCTTTGACGCTCGTCCTTTTCAGTTGGCAACAGTGAGGACTTCAGCTTCTTGGTCAACTCATCTAGGTTCTTAAACACACTGAGAGAAAGACATTAAAAACCATAAATGGTTACATTATTTTTAAATGACTTCTTAAAGAAAAATATGAATTATGTGACCATTTAATCGCTCTCATATTGTTCCAAAAGCTTTCTTTCTTTTGTGGAACACAAATGATGTTAGACAGAATGTTAGCCTAGTCAGCATTCACTTTGGAAAAAAGCAAAAAGGACAGAAGGAAAAGGACAAGCTTGACAGAAAGAAGTACCCTGATGCCCATGGTTTCACAAAGCCATTTACCACGAAGGAGTTGGAAGCTAGAATAGCCAGTTTAACGCCAGGGAAAGCCATAGGTCTAGACAAGATTGCAAGAAATAAAACATCTTGGCCCAGAGGCAAAAAAAATGGCTTCTAGAACTGTTCAACCACTGCCTGTCAAAAATTATTTCCCTAAATTCTATCAGTGTGACTAACATCTCCATTTGTGTCCCATGGAAGTAAATGATGACACAATGTTCATTTTTGGGTGAACTATCCCTATTTGAATAGTTCAGGTTCAGATCAAAATCACTTTCTGTGACATACTGTACATTTAGACATCTTTAAGACACATTGTTTATAAAGTGGCTTTTTAATACAGAGTGAAATGGCATAGATTTAGTGTCTTAAAGTAATATTCTGGGTAAAATACCAGCATTTGTGGCATAACTTTGATTACCATTCAATTTGTTCATCCTTTAAATAAAAGCAAACATTTTTAGATAATTTTAACACAGAAATGTTGAAGAAAATGAAAATGGTAATGTCTGCACTTATAGAGCGCTTTTTAACCTTAGCGGTTTTCAAAGTGCTTTACACTGTGAACTCATTCACCCATTCACAGACACACTCACACACCAATGACGGCAGAGCTGCCATGCAAGGTGCTAGCCAACCATTGGGAGCAACTTGGGGTCCAGTGTCTTACCCAAGGACACTTCGGCATGCGGAGTCATGTGGGGAATCGAACCACCAATCCTGCGATTAGTGGACAATCTGCTCTTCCACCTTCATCCCAGATTTGTATGACTTTCCTTCTTCAGCAGAAATGAGCGAAGATTTTTATAAGCACATTTCAGCTCTTTTTTGTCCATACAATGGAACTATACAGGTGCCATCAGACTGCTGGCCATTTGACGGTCCAAAAGTCACATTAAGGCAGCACAAAAATAATCCAAGCGACTCCAGTCGATCAATTAATGTCTTCTGAAGAAAATCAATAGGTTTGTGTAACCCTTTATTAACTTTAATAAATCGCTTCCATCCAGCAGTCGATGCATCACTGACATAAGAGCAATGGCGCGTTCACGCAAAAAGTTGGAAGCGTGCACTTTGTATACAGCATCTAATAAATTATGCATTGCGTTTTCATCTCATCTTTAACTAATTCGTTTCAAAATCAAAAAGAGAAAAAAATCTATCCATGTTATAGTATAATTCTATTATAAGCAATTCCCAAAATCTCCAATTTCCAAAATCATTATCCCTCAGTCTTTCAGATTGTGGGAGTTCTTGTACAAGTTTTAGTGATCTGTTTTAAGGCTGCATTACAAATTAATCTACATGTGCAGTATATTGTTCTGTTTCGTTCCTTAAAGCCAAAGTGAGTCTATCCAAAATAAGGTTTTCTGAATGGACTTCAATTGTGCAGTTAAATATTAAGTTAATCTGTCTAATCATGTCATTCCAATATATTTTTTATATAGGGCACACATATAGAATATGACTATAATGAGCCTTATTATCCAAACAATTTCGCCAACAAGGCTCTTTTTGCCTTTTACTTTTAACCAGATAGGTTAATGTCAAATTTTCACCAACCTTTCAAAAGTCTGTAGATTAGCCTCATCTATGTAGTCGCTGACGTTAACTGTGAGATCTGTTACTTTTTCTGTTGTTGAGTCCTGCAATAACAAAATGAATAATTAACTGTGGAAAGCAATTCATCTAGCGTTACCCATGATGACATGCATTACAGTAATGACTGATTACCATTAAATTGAAGATGAGGGTTGAATCCACTGTGAAGGCTTTGAGCAGTATGCTTGACTTGTCATCTTTTGATCTGTATCTGAGTGTGTAGAGCTCCTTGCTCTCATTCCAGCCGGAGGGAAGCAGTTCAGATTTCTTTTCTCCATCTCGAGGCTGCGTGAAAGATTTGTGATTAATAAAGAAACAGGCAAATGTTTGTGCTAACTTGCAACAAAATTATTAACGTATTACTAGGTAACTTTCATTAGCCAAGGAGTGATTATTTAAAAATGTGCTTATGGCATTGCAAAGTTAATGTAACAATGTGGACTTATTTTACAAAGTAAGTATTTATTAAACAAAGAAGAGTGGCCCCAAAAATTATTCAGACACTAAAGATACTTAAATAAATGTAGTTGCAATATACAGTATAAAAAAAATGTCAAACCAAGTGGTATTTATTTTAAAGAATGATAGCAAAAGCACTCTTTTCAAGTATCAACTATCTCCATTTGTTTACAGATGTGGCTTGATTTAGTATGCAAATATAAGTGTGCCTTAAGAGTTGACATTTTTTGTGGGGTTACTGTATGTACACTGGCGGCCAAAGGTTTGGAATAATAAGATTTTGCTACTTTTATTCACCAAAGTGGCATTCAACAGATCACAATGTATAGTCAAGACATTAATACCTTGAAACATTACAATTACAATTTGACAAAATAATGTTCAGAACTTCTTAAAACTACTTCAAAAAATCCTCCATGTGCAGCAACGACAGCTTTGCAGATCCTTGGCATTTTAGCTGTCAGTTTGTCAAGATACTCAGGTGACATTTCACCCCACACTTCCTGTAGCACTTGCCATAGATGTGGCTGTCTTGTCGGGCACTTCTCACACACCGTACAGTCTAGCTGATCCCACAAAAGCTCAATGGGGTTAAAATCCATAACACTCTTTTCCAATTATCTTTTGTCTGATATCTGTGTTTCTTTGCCCACTCAAACCTTTTCTTTTTGTTTTTCTGTTTTAAAAGAGGGGTTTTCTTTGCAATTCTTCCCATAAGGCTGCACCCCTGAGTCTTCTCTTTACTGTTGTACATGAAACTGGTGTTGAGCGGGTAGAATTCAATGAAGCTGTCAGCTGAGGACATGTGAGGTTTCTTTTTCTCATACTAGATACTCTGATGTATTTATCTTTTTGTTTAGTTGTACATCTGGCCTTCCACATCTTTTAATGTCCTTGTTATAGCCGGTTACAGTCCTTGATGACTTTAGTGTACACCTTTGTATGAAATCTTCAGTTTTTGGCAATTTCAAGCATTGTATAGCAATGACTGACTGATGAGTTTCCAGAGAAAGAGAGTTTCTTTTTTTGTTGTTGCCATTTTTTACCTAATATTGACCTTAAGACATGCCAGTCGCATACTGTGACAACTCAAAAACAAACACAAAGACAATGTTAAGCTTCATCTAATGAACCAAATAGCTTGCAACAGTTATAATGGAACAGATATAATGGAAAGTAATTTTATAGTACCAAATGATCAATTTAGCATGATTACTCAAGGATAAGGTGTTGGAGTGATGGCTGCTGGAAATGGGGCCTGACAGGATTTGATCAAAAATATTTTTTTTCAAATAGTGATGGTGCAGTTTTTTTTTACATCAGTAATGTCCTGACTTTGTGATCAGTTGAATGCCACTTTGATGAACTAAAATACAAATTTCCTTCCGAAACACCAAAACCTGTACATTATTCCAAAACTTTTGGCCGTCCGTGTGTATAAAACGCTGTATGGTATTTCAGAAACGAAACTCACATCCCACATAGATAGATGACGGCTAGTTTTGTAACAGACTATCATAAACAAACCGTTAAATCATCATTCACTCACCTCATCTCCAGTCCCCAGACATTTATAGCCGTTTTTCACTATTTCCCAGTGTACAAAACAAATTAAAGCATCTTGAGAGGTGGTTATAGAGTTTGACACGCAGTTAAAGAGCAGCTCTAGTCCTGCCATCTTTAAAAACACACTTATGTTTACAAGAAATGAAACCTAAACAAACCAGCCGCGTGACACATAAAACGCGACCTTATTCTGTGTACATGGCATATGTATTCATGCAGCTGTGACACTGTTATTCAGTCTGAACTCAATTATGTTCTGAAAGAAATGTACGTTTATTAAAAGGTAAAATCCACAAATGTTCATTTCTAATTGTGTTGGTCATGCTGTAGAGGTCCGATGAGATAAAACGTCCGGAGTGAAACAACTGAGCGAATGTTCATTCTGCTGAAATAAATCATTTAAATGTTATTTAAAAAATAATATTTAAAATATTTAATATTTTACATGAATTTAGGAATAGTTTTTCGAAGTGTTTGTTAGACTAAAAAAATGCTGTTTTCTTTGTGGAGATCATACAGTGTGAAATGCTATAATTGTTTTGTTCACTTTTTAAAGACTTGATTCATATTGTATTATTAGAAGGCTTCTTTTATGATTTTATGTATAAAATATGTTCACGGGTGAAAATGAAATGACTGTAAATTAGTTTGTGTATATGATGGGGCATTGTTTGAAAATAAATATTAAAATGAATGTATTGTATTATTTTATAATATATTCATTACTGTTTTGTTGTATGTTTACAATATTATATTAAGAGAGTTATAAGACCAAAGAGTTACCTTATAGTTAGTTAGTTAGAGTTAGTACTTTTTATGAAAAGAAAATGAAGCATGTTTGTGTAAATGATGGGGCACTGATAGAAAATAAATTAATGTTTTAATTTAGAATAGAAAATTATTTTATTTAATTATATTATTTGTATTTTTTTATTTGATAATTTATATATTTCTATTTTGTTTTTGTTTTTACAGTTTGTAATTTTATTTTTAAATAAGAGAGATTATTAAAATCATGTAGTAAAGATGAAAGAGGTATAACTAATAACACTAGTTTATTATTAAGTGAATAAGATAAATATCGAAAAAAGAAAATTCTCCCCATAGTGAAAAGAATTAGTATATATATATATATATATATATATATATATATATATATATATATATATATATATATATATATATATATACTATATACTGTATGTGTGTGTGTGTGTGTGTGTGTATATATATACATATATGTTTGTGTGTGTGTGTCTGTGTGTGTGTTTGTACTGTATAATATGTATGATCATTGCACATTATATCAGCACAGAATATGTGCACTATGTACCTTACATATAGCTTTACATATATGCAACACATATTTTTTACAAATACACATCTATATTTACAAGAATTCCCACAAAGTCACATATGGATACTAGATTGTTTAATTGAAAAAACAAAAAACAAAAAAAACCAAACAAACACTTCATGTTTGCACATGCTTCGGAATATATGTCACAAACAGTCGAATTGGTAATATTTTTATATATATGCTCACGCACATTAACTATATTTGTACTGTACGTAAATTTCCAATTTCAGTACGGGCCTTTTTGTGCCCCAGAAATCATGGAAGAATGAAAGAAACCTTCACGTTTGTGGCTTTGCCTGACATTCTCAAGCTTTAGAGAAATGATAACATCAGCATCTGGTTTAACTCAGCGCATTGAAAACACATTGCACAGAAGCTTATGTCAGAGAGCAGGTCTACCATCTAACCAATACCCCATTGTTGCATATATTAATTTACAGCACTTACAAGATGCCTGTGAACATTTGCCTGCCACAATCTTGTGCACAACCTGTAACCCGTTTCTTCAAAGACTTCTTACAAACATAGAGAGCCTTTGAGTTACTCTTTGACATAAAAGCCACAGAGAACAAAACAGCACCGGATTACTGATTAAGTGTAATGAGATCATTGGTGAAAAGGGTCTGAAAACTTTTAAAAGAATCTGCAAATGTATTCAGGCTGTTGTCTCTAAACATTATCAGCAGGCCCACATGGAATCTATGCAATTTTTATATTCATTTATAACATTATTCGATGTGTTGTAATACACTGGCATAGATTTAAAAAACTAGTCAACACTGCTGTGATGGAGTTTCATACAGCTGCTGAAGAAACGACAGTAAAAAAAATCTCTCTTCTAACTGCTGTAATTTATCTATCCCTGCTTTTTTCCTCTTTTGGAAAGTCATGGAAAGTAATAGTGGATTTGATTTGTTTTACGTAAATAATTGCACATCAACATAGTGGGAAAATATTGTAATCCATCCAAAGTAACAAGTACAGATTATTTTCATACATAACTCTAGCAGACAAAACTATAGCAGAATATATAATTTTGCCTAATGGAAATCTTGTTTACTCCAAACATATGTCTTAAATTTCACGTTGTAACTCATCCCACAGCGTTTGTGCAATAAGAAAACAAATGATATATCAGATCATGCTGCTGGTTGATGAGAGATGTGATATTACTTTTCTAAGTAATCAGACTTACAATTTTCAAATGGTGTACAACACAAACAGGGAAAAAAAATAATCGATTTTTAAAGGAAGCATGATTAAATTGTGGACAGTGGTTCCACATGTTTGAAATTAGTTTTCTTAATTTAAAATTACTATGCAATCTAGTTAAATTAGGTAAACCTAACAAAATTAGTCATGTCGATGTAACTCAGATAAACTCTTTTAAATCATTATGTACTAACTAGTGAAAGTGAATGTTAGCATGTTAAATAACTGCAGGTTGAAAGCACCACACTGTAGTTTAGCAACAGCAATTGCTCAATGAATCGAGCAACACATTTAATGTGTGACATTTACCTGTCCTTTTCTTTAGATCAAACTCCACCCTTCACCATAATGGGAACCCCCAAAACTCCAGCATAACATAAACTCTTTTAAATCTCAACAATATAAAAACATTACACCCTAACCAGAATCCTATTTTATATTCATCTTGCACAAAAACACATAATTACATACATTTTAACATGTTCTCTCTTTAGCGAGTCCCATATTGAGCATGCTGGGAAATGGAGTTTCATCCCTTCTCATTCCTTAAGCATCCAATTTTTACGCTTATGTAGAAGGTAGTTCAGCGAGTATTGATGCTGACTACCACCCCTGGAGTCACGAGTTTAAATCCAGGGTGTGCTGAGTGACTCCAGCCAGGTCTCCTAAGCAACCAAATTGGCCCAGTTTCTAGGGAGGGTAGAGTCAAGTGGGGTAACCTCCTCGTGGTTGCTATAATGTGGTTCTCGCTCTTGGTGGGGCACATGGTAGGCTGTGGTGAGTGTGGATGCCGCAGAGAATAGCGTGAAGCCTGTGCATGCGCTGTGTCTCCATGGTAACGCACTCAACAAGCCACGTGATAAAATGCGTGGATTGACAGTCTCAGATGTGGAGGCAACTGAGATTCATTCTCCAGTCACTACTCCACCACGAGTACTCAGAGTGCATTGGGAATTGGGCATTCCAAATTGGGGAGATAAAGGGAGAAAAATTGACAAGTCATAACATGCAGATAAAGAACAGTCACGATCATTTATTTTTAAAAATGCACTATAATAATATTCAAAATTTACGATGCCATTGTATGAGTAGCAGAGTGAAACTGAAGGTTTTAATCTGTGAAAATATTCCCCCTCCATAAGTCATCCTGATTCTACCGGCACGTCTCATTCAAAAAATGAATACAACCGAACTTGAGCTAGTCACAACCGGTCACAAATTAAAATGGATAGAACGCCATGAATTCAGGTTATGACAAAATGTTCCAGAATTATGTTGCTTTAGGTCATTTTTATTAAGTAAACTGAATAAGCAGCAATATTATAATTTTTTTTTATTATGACTGACATCTCAGGACCATAATAAGGGGAGACTTGGGCTCTTTTGACTTGGGCTAGTAAGTAACCCCCTAGAAACCACCCACAATACGTTAGCAATAGTCAGTTGTATTTCCTCTAGCAAACAGACATACTGGAAAACCTGAAACAGGTGTTTGCATTTCCAGTTTCCATCATGATGAGACCATGGCACCCATATTAAAGACAGTAGATCTTCAGCTTGAAAGATGAGATTAATTCTGTTATGAAGGTCTTGCATATTTAACCTGATAGCAATGAAGATATCTAGAGCCAGCTGCCTTGAGAACATATGCTGACTTCAGATCACATACTGTACTCATACGGAACATAAGGTCTCATAATAGGTTTGTCCACACAGGTTCAGAATTCTCTGTGAATGGGGCCACCATGTGTGGAGGTTTTCAGATTGTTTCCTAATGAGGTCCAGTCATGATGTGTCATTATCGTGAAAATGAGCTATTCACTTGCACACCAAAGCCAGAACAACTTTTTACAACACAGTGTAGTAACAAGCAACTAAAAGCCACTGATCTGTCTTTAAAAATAATGAAAAGGTTGGATTTTTTTTTTGGTACAACAATTTATGCTTCACTTATACTGTATATATAGTTTTAGGCACTTGTGAAAATGTTGCTGTAAAGGGATCAATGGAAAGGAGGAGGCGAGAACCGGCTTGACAATATAAATAATAGTTTAATAATAAACTGAAACAAAGGACAAACACACACATGATGGACATGTCCGTAAACGATCTCTCTCTCCCGCACAATCCTCTGCAGTCGAACTTTATCCCTCTTGAAGGCTTGATTAGGATCAAGTGTAGGATCACGACCCGGCCCCGCCCCGCCCTCCGCCCTGCCACAGTTGCATAGTCAGAATTTCTTAAAAAAAAAAAACAACGCCATAAATAGATTTAATTGAGCAATTAACATCATAAAAAGTCCTATAAACATAAAAAAGCTAATCCAATATTTTGTCTTCAAAACACCACCAATCCTCTGGTACACCTGTACAATGTTATTCTTGGTTGTTAGCAGATAGGATTTTCCAAGCTTCTTGGAGAATTTGCCACCGTTTATCTATTTAGGCTGTCTCGTTTGCTTCTGTCTCTTCATGTCATTCCAGACTGACTCGATGTTTCTCGATGGGGCTCTGTAGGTGTCATTGCAACTGTTGCAGTGCTCCCTGTTCTTCTATTCTGCTTTATTCTATTTTAAAAAGGAATATGTGGGAATCTAAAATGTATATATGCTCTTGACACACTTAAGCTGAAGATATAATAACCATCTTAAGACAAATGCTTTTGTGAAACATCTTTTGCACAGTACTGTATATACACTACACTAATACTGGGTAGGGCCTCACTTTGCTCTCAAAACAGCATGGCATGGATTCTACAAGATGTTGGAAACATTCCTTTGAGATTCTGGTCCATGTTGACATGATTGCATCACGCAGTTTCTGCAAATTTGTCTGCTGCACAATCATACTGCAAATCTCCCGCTCTACCAAATCCCAAAGGTTTTCTATTGGATACAGATCTGGGAAGGATACCGAAGAACAGAGAACTCATTGTCATGTTCATGAAACCAGTTTAAGGTTACTTTTGCTTTGTGACATGGTGCATTATCATGCTGGAAGTGGCCATTAGAAGATTTGTAAATTGTGGCCATGAAGGGATGCACATGGTCAGCAACAATTCTCAAAAAGGCTATTGGTATTCAAGCTATGATTGAATGGTGATTACAGGCCCAAAGTGTGCCAAAAATACATTCCCCACACTGTTACACCACCATCACCAGCCTGGACTGTTGACACAAGGGATGTTGGGTCCATGGATTCATGCTGTTGGTGCCAAATTCTGAACCTACCATCTGTGTGCCTCAGCAGAAATTGAGATTCATCAGACCAGGCTATGTATTTCCAGTCTTCAACTGTCCAGTTTTGGTGAGCCAGTGCTCACTGCAGCCTCAGCTTTCTGTTCTTGGTTGACAGAAGTGGAACACGACGTGGTTTTCTTCTGTTGTTGTAGCCCATCCACCACAAGGTTCGACATGTTGTGCATTCTGAGATGCAATTCTGTTATCTACAACTGCATAGAGCATTTATCTGAATTTCTGTAGCCTTTCTGTCAGCTCGAAACAGTATGGCAATTCTCCATTGACCTCTCTCATCAACAAGGCGTTTCCATCCACAGAACTGTCCATTCTGAGTAAACTCTAGAGACTGTTGTGTGTGAAAATCCCAGAAGATCAGCAGTAACAGAAATACTCAAACCAGCTCGTCTTGCAATCATGCCACGGTCGAAATCACTGAGATTTGAAAATTAACTGAAGCTCCTGACCCTTATGTGCATGATTTTATTAATTGCACTGCTTCAATTGGATGATTCGATAATCACATGAATAAGTAGGTATATGGGTGTTCCTAATAAAGTGTTCAGTGAGAGTACACTGTATATATATTTCACTCATAAATTGCACCTATTTTTGTGATGAAACATGCCAAACAGCAAGTATGCTGTTTTCTTTTTTTTCCTACCACTTTGACATACATCTGCAGAAGTTTAGATACTGGTCACATACAAATAAGAAGTTGTGTTTATTGAGAAAGGTTTTCACTGCATGACAAATCTGTAATAACGGGGTTGCTAGTAGCATTGCAGGGAAATCAAATTTTACCAAGAATGCATGAAGTCTTTAAAGCAATGTCCTGCAATACACAGGCAACAAACCCACCAAATTCAACAATGCTTCCATAATTCTTAAAGACATGAAACTGAAAGGGATTCCAGCTCTTTTATTAAAGCTGATGTCTTTCCCATTGTAGACAGACAGACAGACAGACAGAGGGATAGATACTGGATTGCACAGATATTATTGAACTGCACACTATACAAAATGTATGATATTCCATAATAGAACTGTGAATAGGGCCAGGGACAGTGTGAGATGCCGGCTGACTCACTGGCTTGATGAGGTGATGCCTCTTTATTCTGATAGCGTGCTTCGGCTGCCCTTGTCCTGTTGAGCACATTACACATCACAGTACACATTCATACACAGCCCAGGTGCAGCATATGGTCCTCGTTTTAGGAAGCCCTGCTGCCTAATTTATTTCCGAGCTAAGGTCTGACTTAAACGCTTGAACTTCTTTAGTTTGCACCTGAGAGTAAGACTTTCTTCACTTCTTTTTTTTCTCTAAAATGTCAGCCTGATTGAAATGATTATTTTACTGTATGTTAAAAATCATTAGAGACAGATTGGTGAGTCATACAGACTTTTACATAGGACCTGAGAGACCATTATTTCAAACTGACTATTTAACTAACACAGCTGAAATATCCACCATACGTTTGAAAATGTCTGCTAGGAGTTTAAAATGACCCTTGCTTTTTTTATGAATCAAAACTATTAAGAGAAAATTGGAGTACATCAAAATAAATTCATGATTCTCTATGTGGAATCTTGAGCGAATTTCTGTTTCATTCCACATTCTACAAGAACTGATGACTTTAAATAGAGTGTCAATCAACAGGCTAGTTGTATGTTGTAAGGTAAAGTGATGAATGTGGTTCAGGTTAATGCGACTTACAGTGCACTTATTACAGGGACAATCCCCCGGATTTAAGTGTCTTGCTCAAGGACACAATGGTGGTGGCTGTGGGGATCGAACCAGCAACCTTCTGATTACAAGTTATGTGCTTTAGTCGACTACACCACCACCACTCCTTTGAAAACACAAAAAACACAAAAGGAGATGTTAACTAGAATGTTAGCCTTAGTCACTTTTCACTTACATTGCACCTTTTGGCTTCATGCAATGAAAGTGAATGGTGATTGAGATTGTCATTCTGCCTATCATCCCCTTTTTGGATCAACATGATTTGGTTTTTGGAACAACATGAGGGTGAGTAAATTATGGCAGAATTAAAATGGCTTTGGATAACCTATCAATTTAAAGTGTGTAGCGATTGTTTTTAAATTTAAAGTAGGACTATCAATCAATCAATTAAATATTGTAATTAAATTAATTACATGATATGTTTATTAATTAATTAAGCTAAACACAATTAATCATGTCAATATTTGCTGAGAAAGCCCCCAAAATAAAGATAAGTCATTATATAAAATTTTATATGTAATATAATGCATATAATAAATAGGCTTTGATTTATATAATTTAAAGACAGTACATTACTGTGGCAAACAAGTAAAGCATTTTTTACACAATAAAAAAGTCCCTTTAGAAGTAAATATATTGTTTGTTTTATTTCCATAATATTCCACATCACTGAACGACATAATTAAAGGGATAGTTCACCCAAAAATAAAAATTATCTCCCTCATGCCATTCTGGATGTGTATGACTTTCTTGGTTCTGCTGAACACAAACAAAGATTGTTCTAAAAATATCCCAGCTCTGTTGGTCCACACAGTGCAAATCAATGGTGGCCAAAAAGCATAAAAATGTAGCATCAAAGTAATCCAAACGGCTCCAGTGGATAAATCCATATCTTCCAAATCCAAAATAAATCATCCAAAATCATATTCAAGTCCTTTTTTTTTACTAGAAATTCTCCTTCCTGCCCAGTAGGTGGTGATATGCATGGAGAATGTGAATTGCCCAAAACAAAAGAAGAAGATTGTGAAAGTGGAGATTTAAAAGAGTTAAAATGTATTTAAATATTGATCTGTATCTGACCCACAAAATATCATATTGCTCCTGAAGACATGGATTTAAACTCTGGAGACATATGGCTACATTTGATGCTGCCTTTATATGCTTTTTGGACCTTCAACGTTCTGAGGGTGAGTAAATGATGAGGGAATTGTACATTTTCGGGTGAACTATCCCTTTAACTGTGCTTTAAAAAAACAAACAAATAATAATTTGCACTCAATTAACACAATAAGACAGCCTTGCTTCAAATATAAATTAAGTTATCATGAAAACTCCAGTAAACAAATCTGTTATCTCTCTGTTATCATTACCTCCAATTATGCCATAATTGGAGGTAATGCGTTTGGCCAAAACTACATGATATATCTGCTATCTATATGTTAAGTCTGTCTTTATCTTCTGTTGAGACTGAGTATCAAAAAAACAGTAGATGCAAGCTGCCCCTTTACATTCATAACATCCTCAAAGGAATCCAAAGAGAGACGATCCAACAAATGAGAACCAGCCAGGGAGGGGCTCCTTGACATCACCACAGACCTTGGGCTGAATCGAATGGAGTAACACTGATTGAAATAGAGTGTAACAGAGATGGGTAGTGTCGCTGGCTCATGGCGTGCCTCTGAATAGCCAGTATCTTACCCGGTGCATCTGGAACGCATTTAGCGGGATGTCATAAGCGCAGCGGCGCCTATCCCCCCTCCATGCACTTAAAGCCTGGTTTTCAGACACAGAGCCAATTCAAGAGTTCACAACCTTCCTCAAATCAGCTGTACACCTCATAGCAGTGTTTGTGATATAAAGCTGTTTGAGCAGTTGCTAGGCACGGTCACATTTACCTTTGCACTGTGAAATTCTGTGGGCAAAATCATGTCACTAGCCCCTTTCCCACAAAACATGGTACTGTTGACTCTCTTTCTCATTGGATAGTGTGTCATATGCGTAGAATATTCACAATGGCTGAGGAAATCAATGGAAATTGGACTCAGTTACCTTTGCACAGCAAAAAAATTGGTGGAGTGAAATGTACTGCCACGGGAAGTCCATTGGTTGAAATTCCTAAATGCGCGGATTCCCATAGAAATCACTATATTTCACAAACAACGTTTTGCCATGTAAAGATTAATGTGACCGTGCCTTAATAACTAATAACTTAATAACATTTGATGCAAACAAAATATACATCTTTACTTCTGGTTCAGGATTTATTCCTTGAGCTACTTCAGCATTTAATATCGGTGGACAAAACAGCTTTCTGTGTTTTAGCACCACCAATTGCGCTGGTAGGCAAAAGCTCCTGGCATGTGATCCAAAGGCATTTCATCGCTGGGCGAGAAAACTAAAATCAGACACACTCGCCATAAAAAAACTAAACTTTGCTTTGTGGGCAGAAGAATGTTTGCTCCCGGTGAGAAAGACTCCACAGGAATCAATTGTTTCCATTCAAAATGTTCATTGCGGCGAGAAATTGCAGCGAAAATTCACGTTTTGTATGAAAGGACCGTTAAGGAACTTTTTTTTCCTGATCAGATCATTAAAATGTACTTCCATTGGTTTTACTAATTGTTATCAAGTTGATAATATACGTCATTATTAGTGCTGATTATATTTTAATCGCAATGAATTGCATAATTTTTGCATTTAATCGCGATTAATCTCAGATTTTGAAAGTGTTGGAATATGACTCTAAATATACTTCTTTTCAAAATGCATTTATTTCCTTGTTAGGAAAGAAAACAAAACAATATGCAACAACATAATGCTTTATTAACATTTTCCAAACAAATCATTTCACAGTATAAAGATAGAAATACACAAAAATAGCACCAATTCAAGTAACATTAAACGTGTCCCAACGTCTAAGTGGGAGTTTGACAAATTAAAAGAACCAGTACCCATAGGTTGCATATTGATTGCAATATGCATTAAATCTCTTAAACTCTCATCCTCAACAATATTAATTTGCCGGTAGACTGTGGTTATTTGTTTTGTTTGCTCATGATTTACGTCAGGGTGTCAGCGCCACTTTAAACTCCTCATGATAAGTGCTGGCAGACAAAAACATCTCATTCTGCATTATGGTAATAGTTAAGACTAGTGTGTTAAGTAAGTGTGCAAGTGGTAATGTAGCATCAAATGTCTTAATAAGATCACTGACCATGGAGTGGTGGTGGTGTAGTGGTCTAAGCACATAACTGGTAATCTGGTAATCAGAAGGATGCTGGTTCAAGCCCCACAGTCACCACCGTTGTGTCCTTGAGCAAGGCACTTAACTCCAGGTTGCTCCGGGGGGGATTGTCCCTGTAACAAATGCACTGTGAGTCGCTTTGGATAAAAGCGTCTGCCAAATGCGTGTAAGATTGTTGTGTGCATTTGTGATGTGTGCATCAGTGTAATGACTCTGGGCAAACTCATGCTCAAGAGCTGACAATGTTTATTCTGCATTATACATTTATCTAAAGGAAGCTATTTTAAAAATTTTGAAAGCTCAAGTCATTATTAAATAATATTTTTGACTTAAAAAAAATTTATGTGAAGTACTTTCTACGACACTAGTGCAACAGAGCGGAATTGCAAAAGTAAACAATGTTTTCAAAACAGCTGACAAACCCATGAAAAAATACAGATGTGCAGATACCAGTTACAAGGTGTATTTTCATATGTGTAGTCGCTCTATTCCTCAGATCTTTAATGATACCCTAAACTTTATATGCTAAAATAAATAAACCTAACCTCAAAGCTCTGGATAACATACAAAAATTATGCACAATTTAGGGCACCGCAACCACAGCAAACACATCTCTAACTGCAATCTGCATTCCCAAAGTCCACTGTGTTTGAAAAATAAAATAAACATCGATTTAAAAAACATCTAAATAAAGATCGATGAAATAGTTCGGCTAACTATTATGGTCTGTTCAAAATGGTCAAAAGTTCAGATATGCAGTTGTGCCATATCAATGCAACCTCAAGTATGCAATGCATAAAAGGTGGAATATACACAAAATAACATTGTGAAAGCAGCACAATTACTCAACAGCTCAAAAGTGAACCGGACTGATGTTTCTAAAGATCAGGTGACATGGGCATTGTGAGCATCAAGTCGTTAACAGTGAGTTTCCATGAGGCGGAGGCAGTCTCTCTATCTCATCTCTCTCTCTCTCTCTCTCTCTCTCTCTCTCTCTCTCTCTCTCAGAGGCAGTCTTTGAGAGACTCTGTGAGGCAGACAGATGTCGCGCAACCTGTTGCTTGTCCAGATGCATTGGCAACTCTTGGCTCTCCTCTCCCTGTTTTGTCAGATGCTTATATTGACGTTAGATGCGAGAAAACAAAGTGGTAAGAACATTTTAATTAATTGACAGCAGTGTAAACTGCAATGGAAAAATTATTGGATTTTGTTTACTTAAAAAAATCTAGAAAACAATTTTCACACAGATCGCTAGTAAATTTGACAGGTCATATTTTTAAGTAAATGCACAATTCTTGGTGCTTTTAATTACAAATTCTAAAGTAAAGTTAATTTTGCATTACTCTTTTCCTAGCAAATTTGACTTACTCTTTGTTTGTACATTTTACTCATGTAATTTAGCACTGATTTATGCCTTGCTTTTAAAGATGAAATGTACTTGATGTACTTGGTTATGTACCACATGACACTCGGAAGCCTTCCACAGGTTACATCAGCTAACAATCATCAGATTTTTTTTTTTATCATGAAAAAGATGTGGAAGACCAGATATACAACTAAACAAGAGGATAAGTACATCAGAGTCTCTAGTTTGAGAAATAGATGCCTCACATGTCCTCCGCTGACAGCTTCATTGAATTCTACCCGCACAACACCAGTTTCATGTACAACAGTAAAGAGAAGACTCAGGGGTGCAGGACTAATGGGAAGAACTGCAAAGAAAAAGACACTTTTGAAACAGAAAATCAAAAAGAAAATGTTCGAGTGGGAAAAGAAACAGACATTGGACAACAGATAATTGGAAAAGAGTGTTACGGATCTTAAACCCGTTGAGCTTTTGTGGGATCAGCTAGAATGTAAGGTGCGTCAAAAGTGCCCGACAAGACAGCGACATCTATGGCAAGTGCTACAGGAAGTGTGGGGTGAAAGGTCACCTGAGTATCTGGACAAACTGACAGCTAGAATGTCAAGGATCTGCAAAGCTGTCATTGCTGCTTATGGAAGATTTTTTGATGAGAACTCTTTGAAGTAGTTTAAGTTAGTAGATTTTTTTCAAATTGTAATTGTAATTGTTCACATTACTAATGTCCTGACTATACATGGTGATCAGTTGAATGCCACTTTGGAGAATAAAAGTACCAATTTCTTTCCATAAGAGCAAAATATGTACATTATTCCAAACTTTTGGCCGCCAGTGTATTTTTGAGTAGAAAAATGAACGTCAGACTGCACAAAACAAGAAGTTACCAAATATAACGACAAAATTACATGCACACTGGGAACACTAGATTTGAAAAGTCAAGTAAAATGTACCTTTTTTATTTACCTATTAAATTTACTCAAATTAGCAAATTAATCTGACAAGGTTATCTACATTAGGATTAACACATGATGACACATTGTAAACATTTTAAACAATCATTAATTATATTTACTAATAAGCTAAAGCATACATATGATTGAATCGAGTACTAATGTAGAATTTACTTAATATTTTCAAGTTCATGCTTAAACTAAATTATTCAATGTAGAAAGTACTTAATCTTTTCTGCTATATTAATTTCGACACAAAATATAATTTTTTAGTGTAGAGTCAATTAATTAATTAAGTGTTATGTCGGGAATTTGTACTTTACTCGAGTACTATTGAAATTGAACACTTGTACTGTTAATCAACTGCATTTTGACATACTCGTTTTACTCCTTACTGTTACGTTTTGACCTTTAAAGTACAAAGTACACATTTTTCAGGACGTCATCACTTAATTTTGTTTTCTTGGTCCACCTTTAATTAAATTACTTTTAACAATGAATCCATTTTAATGTCAAATGTAATTTTCCACCATGTTATTGCTTTAGAAAAAGGTGCATCAAAGTTACTTTAATGAGAAACGCAAAAGCTAAAGGAAGAAAAAGGAAGAAATTAATTTAGACTTTTAAATGTGGAATTAAATGTGATTTATTTATTTCTTGTTTTTGACAAGATATTTGAGCATTTAATTGAGTAAACCTTTGTCACAGCACCCATGCTTTAACTTGAGTACAGTTTCTCTGCAATATTACACCTCTGTTAATTGATAAATCATGTTTTGTATATAATATGAAATATCTGTGTAGTATGCACAGGAGCACATAAGAGGGTAACAATTACAAAACCGATAGTTCTGACTCTCAGATCTGATTGAGGCTGCAAAAATGTTTAAATGGCAGATAACACACCTGTGACTGAACATCAATTCTATGTTAATATACCATGTTTCTATATTGCTTAAGAATCATAACCAGCCTACAGTTAGACTAATGAACTACCGTAAATTACTTGGCAACAGAACTGTTTATTCTTCTTTTTAAAATGAATCACAAACTTAGTTATTTATATAAAATAGGTGGCTTTTATCATGTTGCTGTTGTCTGTTTTATAAAAGCAATAAGCCACTGAAGGCTGTTTTACTGTGATTTTATTACAGCCACTTGTAGCTTTTTGCCTTAATATAGCTCTTTACTGTATATTTAAGGAGGTCTAGTAGTGTTAAGTTGCTTTGATTGCCTGTTGAAATAAGTAAATTATTAAAGTGTCAACATTTAGCCCGTCAAAGGACAAATAAGTACATTTTCATAAAAAAAGAAAAGAAAATCACTTTAAAGATACTTAAAAATTTTTATCAAATTACAAAAACGAAAATAATAATAATAAAAAGCTTTGTGAGCTTTATTCTCACAAAGCACGTGATATTGCATAATTTTAGCTTGTAAAGAAATGTTTGGCCTGTATATGATTTTGGAAGAAGAGTAACAATTAAATAATTAAATTTAAACAATTTTATTAGAGATGGCAAATATAGCGAGTAGGAAAGTAAACTAAACATAACAACATCGTTATAGATTTTCTTGCAATTATTTTAGAGGTTAAAGGAATATTCTGGGTTCAATACAAGTTAAGCTCAATGAAAAGCATTTGTGGCATAAAGTTGATCACACACACACACACACACACACACACACACACACACACACACACACACACACACACACACACACACACAGTTGTGTTTCCATGTTTTATGGGGACTTTCCACAGACATAATGGTTTTTATACTGTACAAACGTTATATTCTATCCCCTAAACCTAACCCTACCCCTAAACCTAACCCTCACAGAAAACATTCTGCATTTTTACATTTTCAAAAAACATAATTTAGTATGATTTATAAGCTGTTTTCCTCATGGGGACCGACAAAATGTCCCCACAAGGTCAAAAATTTCGGGTTTTACTATCCTTATGGGGACATTTGGTACCCACAAAGTGATAAATACACGCTCACACACACACACACACACACACACACACACACACACACACACACACACACACACACACACACAGACACACACACACACACACACACACAAGAAAAAATCTGTGTTCCAGTGAGGCACTTATAATGGAAGTGAATGGGGCCAATCCATAAACGTTAAAATACTGTTTCAAAATTATAGCCACAAAAGCCAAAAAGTAAACAATATGTGAGTTAACAAGATTTAAGAGCGATAAAAAGTTATAGCCAATTTTACAACTTCGTTGCCATGACGATGCAATGCCAACAGAACCCTAAACCCCCACAACGACAGTAAAAATGAAGATTTAAACAACTTTACAGCTCAAATTATACAAGAGAATTAATGTATTTCACATGCAAATGAGCTTTTGATTTGCCGCAAATGTTTGCCAGACATTTGCAGCTCTGCGCCAGTAGTGGTGAACCTCTGGCAAACCTTTGGCAACAATGGAAAGCAAAGCTCATTTGCATGTGAAAATTATCAGTGGTTTGTGGCAAATCTGCCCTGAACTCTAAATTTCTGTAAGGGTCATTCACTTCCATTGTAAGCTTTTTATAGAAAGAAAAGGAAGGATGAGTCAAAATTATTTTTTG
This sequence comes from Xyrauchen texanus, assembly GCF_025860055.1. Taxonomy (NCBI): domain Eukaryota; kingdom Metazoa; phylum Chordata; class Actinopteri; order Cypriniformes; family Catostomidae; genus Xyrauchen; species Xyrauchen texanus. The sequence goes on from NC_068282.1 coordinate 5,638,525, forward strand.
TGGTAATCAACATTATGCCTCAAATGCTGTCGATTGAGCTTTACTTGTATTGAACCTGGAATATTCCTTTAATATCATATTTTTGTTATTATTTTGTAAACAGCAATTACTTCCAAGTAAAGTCCATGTCAAAATTTGTTAAGCTTTAAACCTGAGCTATAATAGGATCATATACAGTATGTACTCATATTTAAATCAGATCAGAGTCAGATAATGTTTTTATGCAGCAAAGATTACATAAAGACTATATATAGAACAAACACAGATGACGTTGTGACTGCTTTCTTATTTGTTCATGCACATATACCGTGATTGGTTTAGGAAGATTGTTACCTTTATGGGCAGGAAGGTCACATCAAGGCCAGATGTTCACAAAACCCAGCCAGATTAACTAATATGTGTTCTGTTCCATGTCAAAACAGAGGGTTTTTTGGTTGGTTGTTTAAGTTGTTTTTCCTGTGGTTTAAGTTTAGTTCTGTTATTTTGACCGCTTGTACAGGCCCAGAACTTGATTATGTATTTTGTATTATGTTATAATTTTTTGGGGGGATAAAATATAACCCTGTTTTCTCAAAACCTACCTGCATTCCCTCTTGCTTACCAGTTTGGTCCCTCACAGAGCGTATAGCAGACATTTATGTAAGTGCATATTTTCTGCAGGACTAGAATGAAATATAGACACCTGGTAATAAATCTTGGTGGATGTTGGCAAGATCAGTACATTTCTATACCACTGTCTTTCCAGAATAGTCACGAAGCATTAGCATGAATCTATGATTGCAGATTTCATCAAATAGTTTTACCTTTAAGTCAGTACACATTGCTTTAGAGACAGGCTTCAGATAACGCCTAATGTTGTTCCTCAAGACGTTTAAAGCTGATGATTGCATTGCAAAACACTTTCTTCTATTAGAGGTAAATATGCAGAGACAACTACAAGTAAACCTTTTGTTGGTTTATTCCCCCCAAAAAGTGTAACACTGTGCCTCTGTTGCATTATCAAAACATTGCTCTGCTTGTTTGAGCATCCTGATGAGCCAGCAACAATTGGAGTGAGTTTGGGGCAGGGCTATCTGCTTTTAAAACCAATTTAAGACAAGGACAGTGGTTGGGAAACCTATTTGAAAACAGGGATAATATATGCAATTCTGATTGGTGATGCCAGTTGTGCAGAAATTATTCACTTCACCTTTGAAGTGGCTAAAATCCTCATGTTTACTTCTTCAATCAAGTTAGAGACCACTCTGCTAAACTTGATTAATGGCCATTACTAGATAAAGATTTAAAGAGATAGTTTACCCAAAGGTGAAGATTCTATCATCACTGATTCACCCTTATATTGTTCCAAACCAGAAAACGCTACATCAAAGGGCACATTTACTCCACCATATACACATTGTAGAAGTGTCTGGTCCTCATTTCTTATATATCATTATTTTCCCCATATTTTCTGAATTTCATATGATTGGCATCCATGTCCAAATCTGAAGAATGTAATATTGAGAATGCCATGGCTTTATCTCCAATGGTCTTGTCAAGTAGACAGTGGTGTCTGTCTTTATTTCTGTAATGAAAGAAATGAAGATCAGAACCATGTGTCAGTTTCCTCATATCTCCCTCTGTAACCCCTCTGCAGAGGCAGACTGACAGAAGACAGGAAAAAAGGGTCTTCTTTGCCTGTCTTTGGCTTTGGCATCAGTCGGACATAAACAAGCATGAACTTTGTACATTAGGAACACATTTCAGGGAGTTTTTGGCATGCTTACAGGGGGCTTTATGGCACGTTTTGCTGTAAAGCTGCTTTGAAACGATATCTGTTGTAAAAAGTTCTATACAAATAAAACTGACTTGACATGACATTTTGCTGAAAGAGAGAGAGAGAGAGAGAGAGAGAGAGAGAGAGAGAGAGAGAGAGAGAGAGAGAGAGATGAACTCCTTCCTTGAATGCAGCTTTAATGGAAAATTGTAAATCCGATCACCTGGAAGTAATAGCTCACTTTTCCTTATTAAGTTGCATGATTTTGGCTATCAATCATGCCCACTGTGGTGTGGAACAAACAGAAGCAAGTTATATGCTGTAAATCCCTACACACAATCTTGAATAGAGTTCCCAGTGTTGCATGTACCTGCAATGCTGTATTCCCTGTTTTCCGCTAATCATTGTAAATCTTCAACCACCACAGAGAGCTGGCAACAGGACTGCAGGAGCTGTCTGGAGTGTTCGAAGGAAAACGGTTGTCTGCGCTGCACTGAACGGCTCTTCCTTTTCCTCAACAGAGATGGCATGAGTCACCATGGCTCTTGCCTTCACTCCTGTCCCTCTGGACACTTCGGCCTCCGAGGGAAAGACATCAGCCGCTGCATAAGTGAGTTCATCGTAGATGTTAATTACAGTAACATATTGTAAGAATGTTTCATATCAAATCAATTTATTATCATTTTAACCTCTTAAAGAGGTCCAAACCTCTTGCTAAATTTATAAATTAGATCTATAAAAGGATACTTGCGGTCTTAGATGCTCCAGGTCAACATAGTGCCATCCTAACATTCACAATATAGAAACATATTTGATGCAAAATACATGTTTAACTTGCTATTGTGTATATAACACAGCAAAACATTCATAAACGTGTCAATGATGTGACGTGCTTATATTTGGTCTGGATCGGTTTTTCAGAAATACATTAACTCAACACACTCAAAACAATGACATGAAAACAATTCTTTAATAATGAACATTTATTTGGGAATTTTATTATTTTTGGAATTTAATAAAAAGTTCAAAGATATTTTGACATTTTTCTGAGGGTTAAATTCTGGACTGTCCTAAATTCTGGACTGTCCTAAGACAGTAGAATAAATAAATAATTAAATAAAAATCAAATGAAAAGCTGAAAGTTTAGAAATTATTTTAGCATGAGTAGTGCATAGTAATATTTCTAAAGTATTTATTTAAAAAAATAAAAAGGGAAACAAATGTATTTAAAAATCGTATTATTTGTAAAAAATAAAAAATAAAAAAAAAATTGTCCACCAAATCAAAGTCAGGTGGTGTAACCAACATGCAGGAAGCCATTCTTTTTTTATGTGATGAAAACACACACACACACACACACACACACACACACACACACACACACACACACACACACACACACGGAATAATAAAAAAAAAAAATCCAATATTTAGATTTTTTTATAAAAAGGTAAAATGTCAAATTGAGTAACCCTGCTATTATTCCACTTCTTCATATACTCTAAAATGCATGATATATATAAAAAAATTTAATAAAATAACAACAAAAAAAAACATTAAAAATATGTTTGAAGCTTTTTCCACATTAATGATTAAGTTGTGCACACTCATGTGTATTCAAGGAGCGAGGAAAGTATTTTAATAAATTATACTTGATAGTTAAACCATTTTATATTCTTAAAGTCATTAAATACATTTATTTATTTTGTATCTAGAATTCTTTTTCAATATGAACATTTCTACTACATATGTTTAAAATTAGATTTTTAAAAGATTTCTCGATAACACTTTATACTGACTTTCATTAATAAATCATTAACAAACATTATATAATGCTTAACAGATCATAAGTTAATGTGTATTCAAAAAGTTAGAAGTACGAGATAATGTGCTTGTTAAAGTTTACTAATAAATTGAAATAACATTAACTAATGATCTGTTAAGCATTACATAATGTGAATTTAAATACTTACAAATGTTATTAAACTTTCATTCATATATGGCCTTGCACTCTTTAACATCTACAAATGATTTTTTCAAATTGTATATAATAATTAACAGATTATTACAATACATTTTATTGCTAAAATATGAATACACATTTTCATAAATGATTAATTAATGAGCTCATGCACTTTTTTACATTTACAAATGTTTTCAGAAATGATTAGTATTTTACTATTTGAATATACTGTACACTAACTAATGATCTGTTAAGCATTATGTAATGTTTGTTAATGATTTATTAATTATAGTTATTTTAAAGTGTTACCTGTTTCTCATTTAAGATAACATTATTTGTCAACAATGCAAACGACATCTATTTACTACAACCAAATTTCACAGATTCTATTCACATTTTCGGCACTGATTTTGAGGAAAAATTTGTGGAACAGATATGTGGGCTATAATGCCCTTCAGCTATGACTATATTAACAAATAAAGCATGATCTCTTGTAATTTATTGCAACTCATATTTCAGAGCCAATGTTGACATTTAAATAGTGTTAATAACTAAGCTCAAAAGAGTATCCCCACATTTTTTCTTTATTATTTGGAACATTATATTAGAGTTCGCTCTCATATTATTGCCTCCTTGAGATGTTTTGCCTATGCTATATTCCTCATTTGCAATGTAAGTGGCTTTGAATAAATAAAAAAGTCTGCTAAATTAATACATGTAAAATTCAAATATTTCTTTAGAATAGTCGCTGAAGTTCTTTTTTAGGGCCATATGTCTCTTTAGAACTTACCATATTTTATATACATTCTATCATGAGACATATTTCTTCCAGAATGCAAAGCTCCAGAGTGTGAGATGTGCTTCGACAAAGACTTTTGCACCAAGTGCAAAGAGGGCAATCTGCTCTTCAAAGGCAAATGCTTCAAAAGCTGCCCCGAAGGCACATTTCGCCAGTCCACAGACTGTGTTGGTGAGCACTTTATTTTTTTCGAGGCTTTCTTTATTGATAGATGTAATTAAACTCTCATTACCATGCTGAAAAAAGCTGTCATGTTGCCATTGGAGCAATTAAATCAAGAGGTTTCCTCAAGTGTGGCAATAAAGAGCAACAAGGTATGATCTTGAAAATTCCTGCTTACATTTATCAGGTTGTTTACATGACAGAATTCAACATGACAAATTGCAAATAAAAAGAACCAGCTAATATAAGAGTTTAGAAGTTTATCTCTCTGTACTTCAGAAGGATGTGTGTTCAGTCCCACTGGTTTCTGGGGTGAATGGAGCTCTTGTCAACACAATGGTCTGAGCTGTGGTGTCAGATGGGGTCAACAGATTAGGAACCGTGAGCTGTCCGGTAACATGCCGGAAGAGACAGAGAGGCTGTGTCCACCTCAGACTGAGAGCAGGAAGTGCCGTATGAGGAAGAGGTGCCTGAAAGGTGAGGATTGTTTTTAAAATGACAGTGAGTCAAGTCTATGCTTTCAACTTTCAAGTTAACCAGTGATGCTGACCAATGAGTTGTCACTTACAAAGTTTTGTGGCTGTACCATGGTAAATTGATGGTATCAGATGGTAATACCATCATATTTTTTTATGTATACCATGGTACTGAATGATTACCATATTTATATACCATGGTAGGTATGTCCCAAAAGCATGGTGTTGCAATAATAGAGGTCTATAAAAGCATGGTTTTACTATGGTACAAAATCCAAAAATCATGGTAGTATATGGCAATTTGACATGTGCTGTACTCCTCAATAATAACAATATTCATGTATCATGGTATTTACAAGGCACTGCAAGGTATTTTAAAGAATACAATTGTATTACCATGGTACATGGTATTACTGTTGTGAAATGTCCAAGAACAATAGTACTTCCAATGTACTTGTTATATATCAAAGGATATCATGGGATTACTATGGTACATGTCCAAAAATAATAGTAGTACTATAGTACTTAGTCATATATAAAAGAATAACATGGGATTACCATAGTACATTTTCAAAAACATGGTATTACTATTATGAAATATTGAAAAACCATAGTACTACCATGGTACTTGGTTTTCTATCAAAGGACAACATAGTATTACCATGGTTCATTTACAAACATGTGGTATTACTATTTTGTAATATCAAAAAGCAACAGTAGTACCTTTGTACTTGCTTGTAAATCAAAGAACAACATGGTATTACCATGGTAAATTTCCAAAAACATGGTATTATTACTATTGTGCAATATCCAAAAAAATATTATTACCATGGTACTTGGATATATATATCAAAGGATATCCTGTTATTACCATGGTACAATTCCAAAAACATGGTATTACTATTGTGCAATATCCAAAAACCATAGTGGTACTATGGTACTTGGTTGTATATGAAAAATAACAAAGTAAAACCATGATACATGTCCAAAAATATGATATTACTGTCGTGCAATATCCAAAAACCACAGCAGTACCATGGTACTTGATTTAATGTAATAGGATATCATGTTATTACCCTGGTACATGTCCAAAAACATGGTATTACTATTGTGCAATGTTCAAAAACTACAGTAGTGCAATGGCTCTTGGTTTTATGCAATAGGATATTATATTATTACCATGGTACATGTCCAAAAACATGGCATTACTATTGTGCAATGTTCAAAAACTACAGTAGTGCCATGGCACTTGGTTTTATGCAATAGGATATTATATTATTACCATGGTACATGTCCAAAAACATGGCATTACTATTGTGCAATGTTAAAAAAAACACAGGAGTACCATGGTACTTGCAAATATATCAAAGAATATCATGGCATTTCCATGGTAGATTTCCAAAAACATGGCATTACTATTGTGCAATGTTTAGAATCCACAATTGTACCTTGGTACTTGGTTATAAATCAAATAATAACTTGGTAAAACTATGGTGGATTTCAAAAACATGGTATTACTATTGCACAATGTCCAAAAACCAAAGTAGTACCATGGTACTTGGTTGTATTTCAAAGGATATCATGGGATTACCATAGTACATTTTCAAAAAACATGGTATTACAAGTGTGCAATGTCAAAATAACATAGTAGTACCATGGTACTTGGTTGTATATCAAAAAATAAAATGGTTAAACCATGGTACATTTCCAAAAACATGGTATTACTACAGTGCAATGTCCAAAAACCAAAGTAGTACCATGGTACTTTTCCAAAACCTTGGTATTTGTCTGGATTTCCTGTTGATCTGGTGGTGAGTCACTCTGGCGGAGGATTAATCTCAGTTGCCTCCGTGTCTGAGACTCAATCCGCGCATTTTATCACATGGCTTGTTGAGCACGTTACTGCGGAGACATAGCGCATGTTGTTCTCCACCAACCAGGTTCTCGAAGCTATGGCTCATCAACTGACCAAACTTACAGAGCAGATACGGCAGCTGCGGAGCATGGCCAAATCCATCTCTTCTGCTGCGTCCCCTCCATCTGCGCCTCCACCTCCTGCCATCCCCTTGTCTAACAAAGATCTGAACCACGACTCAACTTACCTCCTTCCTATGATGGCATTTTGGCTGTGATGTTTTTTTGGCACCCTCATTGGAGCCTCCTGAAGCTGAGCCTAGATTCAAATTAGTCTATCCGTGTAGGAGAGGTGACGTCAAAATACGCAAGGGCTCTGTCTGTACTGTGCTAAACCCAGACGCTTCCCCAATGCATATCTGATAAAAGCCACTGCTCATTAGTAAATGGGGGCATTCTGGTGAGCGCAATGTCTGTTGATTCTGCCCTTGTCCGTCACACTCTTCTCCCTGCCATGCTCCGCTGGAAGAAGGGCCAACATCACTGCTTGGTTCAGTCTTTTCACAACAGTCTCCTTCGGATGGTTTGACTCACCCCTGTGCTTTTTTCTCCCACCGTCTCTCGCAGGCTGAACGGAACTATGACTTCTGCAATAGGGAGCTCTTAGCTGTTAAGCTGGCCTTTGAGGAGTGGCGGCACTGGTTGGAAGGAGCCAAGGAGCTGTTTGTGGTCTTGACCAACCACAAAATCTTGGAATACATCCAATCGGTTAAGAGGCTGAATTCCTGGCTGGCCCGTTGGGCATTCTTCTTTGGGTGGTTTGACTTTACTATCGCATACCAACCGAGCTCCAAAAATACTAAGCCAGATACACTCTCTCGAGTGTTTCCTGGACCCGAGCCCCCGGTCTGTCCTGGCCCCATCGTCCCCTCCAGTCAGATGGTTGTGGTGGTCTCGTGGGAGATCAAGGCTCGGGTCAAGAGCGTACTCAGGATGGTACCCTCTCAGAGGGGGTGTCTAGGGGGCCGTCATTTTGTTCCCAAGTCAGTCCAGTTTCCTGTCTTCCAGTGGTGCCATGCTTTCAATGTTGTCTGTCATCCGGGAGTAAGGCGCACATTGGCGCTGGTGTGTCAAAGGTTCTGGTGGCCAACAATGTCTAGTGACGTCCGTCGATTCGTGGTGGTCTGTCTGGTCTGTGCTCAAAACAATACCTCCCACTGGCCATCTGCTGCCGTCCTCCAGCCCCTTCCCATTCCCTCCCAGCCTTCGTCCCATATTGCCCTGGACTTTGTTACTGGTCTTCCCCTGTCCCTGGGTAATACCTTGGTGTTAACGGTGGTGGACCATTTCTCCAAGGGTTCCCATTTCATTCCCCTCCCATAGCTTCCCCCTGCCCGGGAGATGGCGACCACTGTCATAGACCTCGTCTTCAGTATCCATGGCCTCCTGATTTATGTGGTCTCTGACAGAAGCCTGCAGTTTGTCTCCCATTTTTGGAGAGAGCTTTTCTGGCATTTAGGGGCCACTGTTAGTCTGTCATCAGTTTCCATCCTCAGACTAACGGCCAAACCGAGTGGGCCAACCAGGACTTGGAATGGATGCTCCATTGTCTGGCCTCCCAGAACCCTGCCTCTTGGAGTCGGCCAAATTGTGCAGTATACAACAAGAGTCCTATGCGTGGAATACTATATCCCCTAATGCAATGCACTTCACCTTCCATTTTTAGTGTAACGAATGAATTGGAAGTAATAGACTGTGATTTTTAACATCTCTTTTTTTAAACTAGGTATTTAACCACACTGACATTTTTGCACAAAAATTGGATCAATAATGAAAAATAACTTTTATTTCTGAAATAACTACTCAATTTGCTGAGTTTCTGTTACGAATGGAGGCAGCGAAGCAGACGAGGAGATGCGGATCCAATCGCAGTTCAACTTTATTAAGTAAATAAACAGGCAAAACACAAAACACGGGAACAAAGGAAAAACCCTCAATGGGGAAATAAAACATAAAACTAGAAAACACGGGCAGGGAACACATACCAGGCTAACAACAACATTCAACGAAAGACAAGGACTGAACCAAAAACCAGGATATAAATACACAAGGACAGGATGATTACAAATGATACACAGGGAGAACAATGAACAAAATGGCAGTGATGATGACAGGTGGATACTGGGAAGTGTAGTTCTTTTAAACAATAGACTAGTGAGACAGTGGAGCTAAACAAGGGACAAAAGTGAAAACTACGGAAAACAAAAGGGACAAAAATGGAAACCAAAGGGGTAACGGTAAAACAAGACAAGGTAACCCTAACATAGCCCCCCCTCTAAGGATCGGATCCCAGACGATCCTAAAAGAAAAAACACCAAAAGACAAAAAGGAACCCACAGAAAACAAAATGATGGCACCGGGGGCACAGAGGGCAGGCAGGAAATCCAATGGGGCACAGAGGGCAGGCAGGAAGTCCTAGGGGGCACAGAGGGCAGGCAGGAAGTCCAGGGGGCAACGAGGGGCAGACAGGCAGTCCAGGGGGGCACAGAGGGCAGGCAGGAAGTCCAATGGGGCACAGAGGGCAGGCAGGAAGTCCTGGGGGGCACAAAGGGCAGGCAGGAAGTCCAAGGGGGCACGGGAGGCGGAGCTGTAGGAGGCTCGGGAGGCTCAGCTGAGGGAGGCTCTGGAGGCGGAGCTGAGGGAGGCTCTGGAGGCTCAGAGGCCTCAGGGGGCGGAGCCATGGGAGGCTCAGGAGGCAGAGCCGAGGAAGGAGGAACCATGGAAAGCTCGGGAGGCTCAGGGGGCAGAGCCGTGGGAGGCTCAGGAGGCAGAGCAGAGGGAGGCTCGAGAGGCGGAGCCCTGGGAATCTCGGGAGGAGGAGCCCTGGCAGACTCGAGAGACTTGAGAGATGGAGCCCTGGGAGGCGGAGCCCTAGGAGGCTTGGGAGGAGGAGCCCTGGGTGGCTCGGGAGACTTGAGAGGCGGAGCCCTGGAAGGCTCGAGAGGCTTGAGAGGCGGAGCCCTGGGAGGCTCAAGAGACTTGAGGGGTGGAGCCCTGGGAGGCTCGAGAGGCTTGAGAGGCGGAGCACTGGGAGGTTTGAGAGGAGCCCTGGGAGGCTCGGGAGACTTGAGAGGCGGAGCCCTGGGAAGCTCGGGAGACTTGAGAGGCGGAGCCCTGGAAGGCTCAAGAGGAGCCCTGGAAGACTCGTGAGGCGGAGCCCTGGGAGGCTCGAGAGGCTTGAGAGGCAGAGCCCTGGGAGGCTCGAGAGGTGGAGCTCTGGAAAGCTCGGGAGGCGGAGCTCTGGAAAGCTCGGGAGGTGGAGCTCTGGAAAGCTCGGGAGGCGGAGCTCTGGAAATCTCGGGAGGCTCGGAAGGCGGAGCTCTAGGAAGCTCGGGAGGCGGAGCTCTGGAAAGCTCGGGAGGCGGAGCTCTGGAAAGCTCAGGAAGCTCAGAAGGCGGAGCTCTGGAAAGCTCAGGAAGCTCAGAAGGCGGAGCTCTGGAAAGCTCGGGGGCGGAGCTCTGGAAAGCTCGGGAGGCGGAGCTCTGGAAAGCTCGGGAGGCTTGGAAGGCGGAGCTCTGGAAAGCTCGGGAGGCTCGGAAGGCGGAGCTCTGGAAAGCTCGGGAGGTGGAGCTCTGGGAAGCTCGGGAGGCGGAGCTCTGGGAAGCTCGGGAGGCAGAGCTCTGGGAAGCTCGGGAGGCTCGAGGGGCGCAGGCTCTAGGACGGGCATGACCATTGGCGCTGGCTTTTGGTCAGTCCAGGCTATTGGCATTAGCCCGGGAACGGTCGAGGCTACAGGCGCTGGCTCAGGGACGGTCGAGCCTACAGGCGCTGGCTCAGGGATGGTCGAGGCTACAGGCGCTGGCTCAGGGACGGTCGAGGCTACAGGCGCTGGCTCAGGGACGGTCGAGCCTACAGGCGCTGGCTCAGGGACGGTCGAGGCTACAGGCGCTGGCTCAGGGACGGTCGAGGCTACAGGCGCTGGCTCAGGGACGGTCGAGGCTACAGGCGCTGGCTCAGGGACGGTCGAGGCTACAGGCACTGGCTCAGGGACGGTCGAGGCTACAGGCGCTGGCTCAAGGACGACCAAGGCGACAGGCACTGGCTCACTGACCTCTGAGGTGACAGGCACTGGCTCACTGACTGGTATGCGCTGGCTCACTGACTTCTGAGGTGACAGGTACTGGCTCACTGACTTCTGAGGCGACAGGTACTGGCTCACTGACTTCTGAGGTGACAGGTACTGGCTCACTGACCTCTGAGGTGACAGGTACTGGCTCACTGACCTCTGAGGTGACAGGTACTGGCTCACTGACCTCTGAGGCGACAGGTACTGGCTCACTGACCTCTGAGGCTACAGGTACTGGCTCACTGACCTCTGAGGCGACAGGCTCTGGCTGGGTGACTGTGGTATGCACTGGCTTGGGTTCGCTGACCGTGGCTGACGAGGGCTCTGGCTCGCAGACCGGGGCAGGCGAGGGTTCTGGCTCGCAGACCGGGGCAGGCGAGGGCTCTGGCTCGCAGACCGGGGCAGGCGAGGGCTCTGGCTCGCAGACCGGGGCAGGCGAGGGCTCTGGCTCACTGACTGGGGCAGGCGAGGGCTCTGGCTCGCTGACCGTAGCTGACGAGGGCTCTGGCTCGCAGACCGGGGCAGGCGTGGGCTCTGGCTCGCTGACCGTGGCAGGCGGAGACTGGGGAGCAGAAGCCTTTCCTCTTCTCCTCCTCCGCCGGGCGGACGAAGCTGGCAACGCTGGCTCGTTGGCCGTGGTAGGCGTGAATGGACGAACCACGGGAGAAGGGAGAGTTACCACTGTGGGAGGAGTGGCAGGGTTCTCCTCGATGACGCCCACAGTAAACGGTGAACCGCAGGCCAGCAGAGTCTCCTCCACGAACGCGTGGATCGTCCAGCCGCGCATTGCCTGTGGCAACCGCTCCTTGAGCGCACTGTTCAGGCTCGTCCGGAAAAACCCCACCAGGTCGGAGTCAGGGAATTCGGTGGCACTCGCAATCGCGAGGAAATCGCGGATGTGGTCCTCCACCGGACGATTTCCCTGACTAAGGCTGAGCAGCTGACAGCTCGCTTTTCGAACCGCTGGATCCATGTTTGGTCGTTCGTTCTGTTACGAATGGAGGCAGCGAAGCAGACGAGGAGATGCGGATCCAATCGCAGTTCAACTTTATTAAGTAAATAAACAGGCAAAACACAAAACACGGGAACAAAGGAAAAACCCTCAATGGGGAAATAAAACATAAAACTAGAAAACACGGGCAGGGAACACATACCAGGCTAACAACAACATTCAACGAAAGACAAGGACTGAACCAAAAACCAGGATATAAATACACAAGGACAGGATGATTACAAATGATACACAGGGAGAACAATGAACAAAATGGCAGTGATGATGACAGGTGGATACTGGGAAGTGTAGTTCTTTTAAACAATAGACTAGTGAGACAGTGGAACTAAACAAGGGACAAAAGTGAAAACTACGGAAAACAAAAGGGACAAAAATGGAAACCAAAGGGGCAACGGTAAAACAAGACAAGGTAACCCTTACAGTTTCACATATGCCTAGTTTTTTTTTTTTTTTAGACTTGTGTGTGAAGCCAATTTGTTCGCTTCATCATACTGTGCATCAATGTAAAGTGTGTGAGTGACATTCAGTTTAAAGATGCTTAAAACAAATGTTTATTTTTGGCAGTAGGTTAGCTTTCTGGCTTACATTAAAATATAAAAACCCAGAGACTCCTGCATATTAGACTTCACTTCTGCTCCAAATTTCTGCAAATTATCAAAAGATATATCATAGTCATATCACAGTCTGATTGCGCAAATAAGGCTATTTTCCTTGGCCTTAGTAAGTGAATGGAAAGGACCCTTTGTCAGTGTTTGTTGACAGATTTGTCCCAGATTATGAAAGTGTTTTGATAAGATTACAACTCAGATTAACTTCACTTTGATTTATTAATAGGTTAAAGACTTTATTCAAGTTTATTACTGTATGTAAATATATGCACACAGAACCAACCTATTATCTTTTGCTACCCTTTGCCTAATTTCTCAATGAAGATGTTCCATCAAGGATAGCAATGGAAGTATAGACCATAGGCAATAAAATGCATAATTTTAAGTTATGGAAACGTAATGAAGAAATAAACATTCATCTGCTGTAATTAAGCTTTAAACAAGTCGAGTGACCTTCCGAACTCACTGTCTTTTTCAGTGCATGACCAAAACATTTGATTCAGCAGAAATGCACGTGCATGTTTTTGGAGTTGATATTTATAGCGTGAATCTGCCCATGCTTTTTCGGTTGATATCATCTCCAACTCTTTGTTTAGCTAACGGATGCAAATTAATTTGTGATGGTTCACTTTTTCCATTAAAGAACAGCATAAAGGAATGCGAGACTGAAGCTGTCACAATAAATGTATGAACCTTAAATTTAAGTAATAATGAATATTAAGCTGATTAATTTAGCCAGATGCAAGTGCTGTGCACATACAGTATGCATGTATGCTATGCATACAGTCTGTGGTGTCCTGGTAGTGCTTCCAAATACTGTCTTACAACATACCAAAAAGTAGATACTTTCCAAACACCAGCATACAGTACAGTACATTTTAGAGCAGGGTTGGAAGGTTGACCTCCAGGAGAAGGAATGAGCAATCTTCCCATAAAGAAAATATACAAACGAACAGATGTGTGTCATCTCGGGTACTCATCTGAACTATCGTAGTAAAAATTTTTTAAAACATACACTAAAAAAATATTTTGTGGTGAAGTAAATATTGCAGAAAAGATTAAGTACTTTCTACATTGAATAAGTTAGTTTAAGTGTGAACTTGAACATATTAAGTAAATTCTACATTTGTTCTCAATATAAATAAAAAAAATCAATGCTCTAGCTTATAAATAAATATTATTCATGATTATTTGTTATCTTTACGATTGTGTTTCAATTCTGAAGTAGATAACCGTGCCATATTTATTTGCTAATTTGACTAATTTAATAAAAATAATTACATTTTACTTAACTTTTCAAAGCTGGTGTTCCTAGCATGCACTGGGCTTGAATAATTATTGAGCTTGCATGGTTTCATTGCATGCAAGTTTATTTATAAGTTTTGTATTGTTGATTTTGTTGTTACATTTGGTAACTTCTTGTTCCCCTTCTGTTTTTCGCTCGACGTTGTGTCGATGTAGTGACACTAGTGGTTGCTCTTGAGAGCCCCGAAGACCTCTATTCTTTTGAGAAAAGGCCAACGAGAATTGGCGACTGGAATTTGCATGCCACTCCCCTGAACATATGGGTATGAAAGGAGAAGGAATGCCCACTCTCTTTCTGATTTTTTCTTCGGCGTATTCAGCTCATCAGTGAGCTGAATGCTACTGCTGTTCCATTCACCTCTTAAGATGTGTATGTTGTTGGATATATGCTGCATTTCCAGCGGCTTTCTCTCCTTCTGCACAACAAGTGCAGATTTCACCCCTGGGCGCTTTGACAGTGCTAAAAGTGTATATTCCTGCTAGAGAGTATATTTTCTGTATTAGAGCACACACATTGACATTGAACGTCTTTTTAAAGAAGCTTCTTTATAAAGATGCCTGTCTGTCTTTGTGTGATTCCTGGATGCGGTCTTTATCTCTCCACCTCCGACAGCCACGGGCGCTGCCTCACATGTCTGGGCAGTGATCACACTGAGGCAGCATTTGTGGATGGTTCATGGCAATGTTGCGGTCGCGGCTTTCTTTTTTCCGATGCGGAAAAGCCACTCTAGCCACCCCCCCCCATTCGAGGTTCCCCTCAGCGCAACCACCTCAGGACGAAGCAACGCTCCTTGACATGGCGTCACCTGCTCCTCCCTGCCCCGAGGCCCCACCTCCAAGTATGTTAGATGCAATCGTCCCTTTAGTGCCCCTCGACCGGTGCTTGGACATGTAGCTAATGCTCTCAAACCCGTCACGGTGGCTGGCCAGGACCATCTGTCTCAGCTACGCGATTCAGTTCACCAGGCATCAAGATTGGTTCATGCCGGTAGACCCAAAGGATGCATACTTTCACGTCTCGGTTTTACCTCGAAACGGACCCTTCCTACGGTTTGCTTTGATGGCTGGGCGTATCAGTACAAGGTCATCCCCTTCAGCCACTCCCTGTCCCTTCACGTCTTCACAAATGTCGCAGAGGCAGCTCTTGCCCCGTCTTGGCGTCTGCATACTCAACTACATCGACGACTGGCTGATTCTAGCACACAATCGAGAGTAGCAGTGCGTGCGCATGGACCTGGTGCTCAGGCATCTCAGCCATGTAGGGCTTAGCGTCAACTGGGAAAAGAGCAACCTCTCCCCGGTTCAGAGCATCTCTTTTCTTGGGGTTGGCACATAAACTGCCTAGTTGCTGGCTATACTGCTTGCCCTGCAGAGGCTATTGCCGTTGATCCGGGACAAGCCTGTGCTGTTCCGTTCGGAAAACACAGCAGCAGTAGCAAACATAAATCACTAAGTTGGCGTAGACTTGCATGTCGCAACTCGCCTGCCATCTCCTCCTTTGGAGTCAACGGCGGGCCACTCAATGCTAAAGCGGATGCGCTGTCACTGCAGGTGACGCTCAGCAGAGAGTGGAGACTCCACCTCCAGGTGGGACCCATAGTGTCAATACATCGACACAACGTCGAGTGAGTGACAGAAGGGGAATGTCTTGGTTACTGTCATAACCTCCGTTTCCTGATGGAGGGAACGAGACGTTGTGTCCCTCTTGCCACAATGCTGTACTAGCTGCTGAAATGGCCAATAACCTGAATGAGAGTGGATATTCCTTCTCCTTTTATTCCTGTATGTCCGGGGGAGTGCTATGAAAATTCCACTCGCCAGTTATCATTGGCCTTTTCTCAAAAGAATAGAGGTGTTCGGGGCTCTCAAGATCAACCCCTTGTGTCACTACATGGACACAACGTCTCATTCCCGCCATCAGGGAATGGAGGTTACGACAGTAACCAATACGTTTTGTGAAGTCTAAAGTTAATTTTCTACTTAAAATTATCTGTTTATGTTAAAAGATTACCTTGTTACTGTCTATTGTTATTGTTACCATCGTGTTTGCATATCAAGTGTTGAGGTCTGCATGCACAGCTCTGTATCTTGTTTCTATTGTCAGTAAAGCAAGATGATATTGTCTAATAGACTATATAGCACCCATTAAGCTTCCCTGTGGAAGGTTTCAGTATATCATTTGGTAAATTATTTAACGTGTTTATCAGAAAAAGTTCAAAATGGGGAATGCTCCTATATAATGTTCATTTACATTTGACTAAATTTAAGTACCATGTACGATACATTTGTAAGTAAAAGTTACTGTATTAACTGAAATGTTTAAGTTTCAAAATGTAATCAATAATATATCATGAAGTTACAATGAAGTAGATATTTCTTAATTTTATACCATTCAAATAAAATGTGCAAAAACTTGCAAAACAAAAGTAAATCTTACAAGTAATTTTTTTAAGTTACTTTGAAGCTGACACCTCAAAGACTTATTTGAGTGGTAACCAATGGGGCACAAAACTTCAATGCATGAATCATACTTACCTGCTCAAATCATAAACCGCAAACATCTGATCTTAACATGATTTATATTGGTTAACAGAGTCTGATTTAAAACTAGATGATTTGTGGCAGTAAATATGGACTTTAAGTGCTTTGTGAAGTTTAAGAGCACGAGCATAATTGGCGAAGATGGAAGAAGTTAGTACGTTTTTAACATGACTGATAAAGGGGGGGAAACAAAAGAATGAAAATGACTTAGAGATGGTGAGCCAAAAATTATTGATTGATTTGTAACGATGAAATAGAATTTAAATTGACAACAGATATAAAGAGAGATTAAAAAATACCAGAGAGAATGCATCAGAGAAAAACAAGCAAATTGATGGAGAAAAAGCACATTCTAGCCAGGCCATGGTATTTTCCAGACCAAAGACCCAATTCCTTAGGTCATAATAACTGTTTACTCCAGTTTTATGACATCCTTATTATGCCCCTTTAAAAGACAAACACTGATTATGATTTGGTTTCAGGTCACAAAAAAATGAGAATAAATTCTCTGAAGTATCCACCTCTGCACAGTATTTGTTCCGCTTTAGCTCCAAAATATGTTTTTCCTAACCAAGATAGTACATACCACCCTAGAGCTCCTCTGTTGTTGATTTTGAAACTTAAATTCAAACCAGACATGAATGTTTGAAGAACTACAGGGAGCTCAGTGCACCATTATCAGGTTCTGAGCCGTCCAATGCGTGACAGCAAATAAATGACCACCACATACATAAAAACTTGCAATTTGATGTCAATTTTGTGCTGATGCATTAAAATTGTCGCTCAGCCAAGATTATAGATGTGAAAGATCTTGAAATAATCATTTCTAATACACTACCATTCAAAAGTTTAGATACACTTAACTGAATTTATGTTTCTCATGATATTATATCTTAAGGATAGTACACCCAAAAAGGAAATTCCGTCATTTACTTGTCCTTTACTCGTCATTCCATACTTGTGTGACCCATTTTAAATATATATATATATACAGTTGAATTCAGAAGTTTACATACAACTTAGGTTGAAGTCATAAAAAGTCATTTATTAACCACTCCACAGATTTAATTTTAGTAAACTATAGTTTTGGCAAGTCACTTAGGACATCTACTTTGTGCATAACACAAGTAATTCTTCCAACAATTGTTTACAGATAGATTGTTTACATTTTAATTGACTATATCACAATTCCAGTGGGTCAGAAGTTTAGAGACTCTAAGTTAACTGTGTCTTTAAGCAGCTTGGGAAATTCCAGAAAATGATGTCAAGATACCTTTAGACAATTAGACAATTAGCTTCTGATAGGAGGTGTACTGAATTGGAGGTGTACCTGTGGATGTATTTTAAGGCCTACCTTCAAACTCAGTGCCTCTTTGCTTGACATCATGGGAAAATCAAAAGAAATCAGCAAAGACCTCATAAACAAAATTGTGGACCTCCACAGTCTGGTTCATCCTTGGGAGCAAATTCCAAATGCTTGAAGGTGCCACGTTCATCTGTACAAACAATAGTATGCAAGTATAAACACCATGGGACCACACAGCCATCATACTGCTCAGGAAGGAGACACATTCTGTCTCCTAGAGATGAACGTAGTTTGGTGCGAAAAGTGAAAATCAATACCAAGACAACAGCAAAGGCCTTGTGAAGATACTGGAGGAAACAGGTAGACAAGTATCTATATCCACACTAACACGAGTTCTACATCAGCATAACCAGAAAAGCTGCTCAGCAAGGAAGAAGCCACTCCTCCAAAACCTCTATAAAAAAGCCAGACTACAGTTTGCAAGTGTACATGGGGACAAAGATCTTACTTTTTGGAAAAAGTTATCTGGTCTAATGAAACTAAAATTTAACCGTTAACTGCAATAATGACCATTGATATGTTTAGAGGAAAAAGAGTGAGGCTTGCAAGCTGAAGAACACCATCTCAACCATGAAGCATCAGCCAGGAAGTTAAAATTCAGTCGAAAATTGGTTTTCCACATGGACAATGACCCCAAGCATACCTCCAAAGTTGTGGCAAAATGGCTTAAGGACAATAAAGTCAAGGTATTGGAGTGGCCATCACAAAGCCCTGACCTCAATCTGAAATAGTGTGTGCAAGCAAGGAGGCCTACAAACCTGACACAGCTACACCAGTTCAGTTCAGTTGTGAGAAGCTTTTGAAAGGCTACACAACATTTTTGAATTTAAAGGCAATGTTACCAAATACTAACAAAGTGTATGTAAACTTCTGACCCAATGGAAATGTGATGAAAGAAATAAAAGCTGAAATAAATCCTTCTCTCTACTATTATTCTGACATTTCACATTCTTAAAATATAGTGATCCTAACTGACCTAAGGCAGTGACAGTTTTCTACGATTAAATGTCAGGAATTGTGAAAAACTGTATTTAAATGTATTTGGCTAAGGTGTATGCAAACTTCTGACTTCAAATGTGTGTATATACTATATACATATATATTGAACTACCGTTCAAAAGTTTGGCGTCACTTAGTAATTCTTTTTTTTTTTACTTTTTTTTTTTTCTTTCACATTTTAGAATAATAGTAAAGTCATCACAACTATGGAATAATAGAAATGGAAATATGGGAATTATGTTGTGAGTAAAAAAATCCAAACTAAATCAAAACTATGTTATATTTTAGCATCTTCAAAGTGGCCACAATTTGCCTAGAATTTGCAGAAATGTACTCTTGACATTTTCTCAACCAACTTCTTGAGGTATCACCCTGGGATGCTTTTTAAACAGTATTGAAGGATTTCTCATCTATGTTGAGCACTTAGTGGCTTCTTTTCTTAATTATTTGGTCCAACTCATCCATTAAAATTTTTTTTTTTTTTTTCGTAATTAAATGAATTAATATGTTGGCAGAATTATATTTTTGTCTACAAAACTAATTTCAAACATGTATGCATATGCCTTCAGATCAAAAGATTTTTAAGATCATGAGAAACATTTCAGTCAAGTGACCCCAAACTATACAGGGTAAGGAGGATTACTTTTTAAATGTATTCCACAACAGATTACAGAAAAATGCTGTAAAATGTAATTTGTAAAGTATTCCTGTTAGATTATTCAAGGTCTGTAACATATGCTAAATACTTTGGATTACTTCTTCAGCAGTGGTAGATTTTTTCACTTGTTTTGACTATAAAAACTCTGCCAGTACAGTAAGACAAAATACACATGTTAAAAATACATTCTCTGAAATACTTAAATATCTTATGCAGTGTTGTTTCTAAAACAAGACAAATCTAATTGATCTTGTTTTAAGGATTTTTAGATATTTTTACAGGAAAACAAATAAAATTTTTTTTATCAAAAATATGATTTTTGCCCTAATATCAAAGGTATTCCTAGAAAAGAAATTATGATCCAACATGAATGTTTTGGATAAAGAAATATGATCATGCCTGGTAACGTGCATTTAAAATGGCTAGAAATAGCATTTTAGCTTAAAGCTAACAATTTACACAAGGTTTATTTCTATTTCTTGTGCTCCAAACTTACTTCAAACTTAGTTCTCTGTCTGCTCTTATGAATGTAACACTACATAAGATAGTGTTTCATTGCTGTTCTAATGCACTTTGGTTCGCATCATTTATATGTATACATTTTTCCATCTAAATGGACTAAATATTTAATGAAACAAATGACAATAAATGCAAAGTAATCTCTTCAGTAATCAAAATACTTTTTGAATGTAACAGTATTATAAATAATAATTATTTAAATTGTAACTGTAGTGGAATACAGTTACTTATATTTTGTATTTTAAATACGTAATCCCGTTACATGTATTTCGTTACTCCCCATCCCTGTGTATATACAGTATATATATATATATACAAATATGTACACATATGTACAAATACAAATCTGTCATATACAGATAGAGGTAGGATATGTTAAATAAATATAATTGACTAAGCTGTGTATTGCACATAATTATTGCACAATGGGGCAGTTTTAACTGTTCATGAGATGGATAGCCTGAGGCAAAAAAAATCAGTTCTTGTGTCTGATGGTTCTGGTGCTCAGAGTTCTGTAGCGCCGACCAGAAGGCAACGATTCAAAAAGGTAGTGGGCAGGGTAGTGGGCAGCCCTTGTCCTCACTCTGGAAGTGTACAGTTCTTGAAGGGTGGGAAGGGGGCAACCAATAATCCACTCAGCAATCCGAACTATCCTTTGAAGTCTTCTGATGTCTGAACCAAACCAGGCAGTTATTGAAATGCAGAGGACCGACTCAATGACTGCTGAGTAGAACTGGATTAGCAGTGCCTGTGGCAGGTTGAACTTCCTCAACTGGTGAGGGAGGTACAACCTCTGCTGGGCCTTTTACACGATGGAGTCAATGTGAGTCTCCAACTTCAAGTACTGTGAGATGGCAGTGCCCAGGAACTTGAATGACTCCACTGCTGCCATAGTGCTGTTTAGAATGGTGAGTGGGGTCATTGTTGGTGTGTTCCTCCTAAAATCCTCAAACATATCCAATTGTGTTTTGAGCTTGTTGAGCTCCAGTTTGTGGTACAGTTTGACTGTACCAGTGAGCCAGCCGTTCAACCTCCCTTCTAAATGCAGATTCATCATCATCTTGGATGAGGCAAATCTGGTTTTTAAGTAGAAATCTGGTTATCTGCTGCCATATAGATGTGGGAACAGAGAGCTGGGATCCTTGCATTTGTTCCTGGTCCAGATGTTGCAAGATATGATCAGTCTCATGTTGACTGCATCATCCACAGATCAGTTTGTTCTACAAGCAAATTGAAGGGAATCCAGAAAGGGTCCAGTGATGTCCTTCAGGTGGGCCAACACCATTCAGTCAAATTTTTTCATGACCACAGACATCAGGTCTGACCACAGACGACAGGTCTTTGGTTTCATTGGAAAAGGGGTGATAGTGGAGCATTTGAAGTGGCAAGGAACTTCACACTGCTACAGTGATCTGTTGAAGATCTGTGTAAAGATGGGCGCCAACTGGAGTGAAGGAAACACCATCTGGGCCCTGTGCTTTCCTTGTCTTTTTGTTTCTGGAAGACCCATCACACATCCTTTTCACAGATCTTAAATGCAGCTTAAGTAGTTAGAGGAGAGGAAGGTGGTTGCAGGTGTCAGAGTGGGTGTGGGGTGTGAGACTGGGCTTTTCAAATCTACATTAAAACACAATCAGGTCATCAGCCAGCTGTTGATTCCCTACAGTATTGGGGGATGGTGTCGTGAAGTTAGAAATGTCTTTCAGGCATCTCTACAAAGACGCAGGGTCATTAGCTGAAAACTTGTTTATCAGCTTCTCAGAGTAGCTTCTTTTAGCCACTTTAATTTCCTGAGTCAGTGTTTTTTTGGTCTGAATACACATGATTTTATCCCTGCTTCTCTAAACATCCTCTATGGCATGACAAAGCTGTCTGAGTTTTGCTGTAAACCATGGTTTGCCATTGTTGAACGTTAAATAAGTCCTAGAGAGGGGGCCTGGGTAGCTTAGCAAGTACTGATGCTGACTACCACCCCTGGAGTCATGAGTTCGAATCTAGGGCGTGTTAAGTGACTCCAGCCAGGTCTCCTAAGCAACCAAAATGGCCCAGTTGCTAGGGAGGGTAGAGTCACATGGGGTAACCTCCTCATTGTTGCTAAAATGTGTAGTTCTTGCTCTCTGTGGGACGTGTGGTGAGTTGTGTGTGGATGCCTCAGAGAATAACGTGGGCCTTCAAACAAGCTATGTCTCCACCGTAACACACTCAACAAGCAACGTGATAAGATGCACTGATTGATGTCTCAGAAGCAGAGGCAACTGAGATTTGTTCTCCGCCACCTGGATTGAGGTGAGTCACTAAACCACCATGAGGACTTATTTTGCTGGGAATTCGACATTCCAAATTGGTGGGAAAAGGGGAGAAAAAAAAGTCCTAGTAGGAATGCACAGATCCTCACAGAAACTGATATATGATGTTAGGATATGTGATAACGTTCAACAACGACAAACCATGGTTTACAGTAAAACTCAGACGGCTTCGTCATGCCAAAGAGGATGCTATGAATGAATGAATGATATGATATGAATTTCATTACACAACTCAAATCTGAATTACACTTTTTAATGAATGAGTTGGATTGATAGTGAAGGAAAAGCAGCCAACATTTATCCAGCATGCATGGAAACTTCTTAAAGGAATAGTTCCAAAAATGAAAATTCTCTCATCATTTACTCACTTTCATGCCATCCCAGATGTGAATGACTTTCTTTCTTCTGCAGAACACAAACAAAGATTTTTAGAAGAATATCTCAGCTCTGTAGGTCCATACAATGCAAGTGAATTGTGATCATGTCCTGAAAATAATGTCACTGTGCCAAAAATCTTAATGGTTCTATTTTATGCAAAATATAAAGTCATATTTTTTGTATGCATTAAATTGCATTTAAATATGACCACAATATTTTCTTGACAATCACCCATCTTATTCCCATCCCTAAAAATAATCATATAATACATATTTCACACAGGCAAGAATATAGACGTGACAGACATGTTAAAGTGATCAAACTGAATTTTTTATGCAAAGATGTCATATAAATAATAAAATTAAGTATATGGTCCCACTGCATATATTAAAGTGGCTTGTAGGCGGTATAATTCACAGCCTCACATGGATATCATTCAATCTTGACAGATAAAAGGAAAAATGAAAGAAGAGAAAGAAGAAAGGCACAGAAAATGTTGAAGCTCTTCAGTAACAGAACCGTCACGGAACATACATGGGGAACGTAAGATTCTGGGAAGATTCAGCAGAATGAGGAGACAGTCGCACATGTTATGTTTTATTAATTGATAATACTGTATATGTAAACTATTTTTTTCATAAACAAGCTAATTTTTATATTTTATATAAATATATGTTAATTGTAACTTTCTACTTTAAATATCAGGATATGACCTGATCACATATCTGAAAGAGATCACATATCTGAAAATATTTGTTATGCATTAAGTTTTGTTTACATTACTATGGAACATCATAACCTGTATTTATGCATTCTTTTTGACAAGTTGGGGAGGGTTTCACCCAACACTACCATATGACTATCGAAACTTCATAATTTACTCATCCTGATGTTGTTCCAAAACCATAAGATTTTCTTTGTTTAGTGGAATACAAAAGGAGATGTTAAGCATTGTGTTACTCTAAATCACCATTCACTTTCATGACATATATATATTTTTTTTTTTACCATACAACTAAAGTGAACAGTCTAATGGGCTTTAGTGTTACATGAGTAAGTAGTAAATGATGACTTTTTGAAATTATGAATTTCAATTTTTGTGTGAATTATCCCTTTAAACCTACAGTACAGTGTGGTTTAACAAAGATATATTGCATGTTGGGCTATGACACTGTACATTTCTGTTTGATGGATAAGAGACAGACAGTGTCAATCACTGTCATGCTTTGGGCATCTTTGGGCATCTTTTGCTCCTCTGTGTTTGCCAGCCGCATACACTCCCTGTATTTGCACTATAATTCACTATAATTGCATTAGAGAAAAAAGACACAGAACAATTTGTGCTGTAAAAGGATGCCAAGGTCATGACCTTGCATTCCATTTATTCAATCTCCTTTCACAAGAGACTGTGGAATCGAGCCATGTGATTGGCTGTAGACCTGTCATGTGACCCAATGAGCACAGATTTGTTCCTTAATTTGTATAAAGAAAACAAACTATGATTATAAATTAATTTGTTTTGTCCTGTACATTTGTAAGTTAACTTACCACTATTGTGCATACTTAGTTTGTCGAGCTGAATTTCAAGAGTAATATTTCATTATTTTCTTATACCCTCGTGTGTACTCTTAAACCCAGGCTCATTGGATCACTCTTTTTTTTCAACTGATTATTGTCCCCTTGTGAAAACTGAAATATTCTTCAACATGTTGCTTTTGTTTTTAGATGGATGGGAATGTACTGATTTGGATGTGATTTATTTGCACTTTTCATGTGTTGATTTTCACATTACTCTCACAGGCTGTTGAATTGTGTTTACTGGAAAAAATCACAGTTTTTATGAGAAATGTTCCTCAAGTTATTAGCCCCAAATGGACAGTTTTGAAAGTGATTGAAAAGAGAAAGGGGTGTTTTGTGTTATGAAACAAAGAAATCAGGTGTTCAGAGAATAAACACGTTTTATAAAGGGTATATCAGTGTATGCATTAAATAATGGGTATAAAAGGGTATGCATTAAATAATGAAATATCATGCAAAAGGCATTAGAATTAAGGAAAGATAGCACAAGTATACTTTTCATACAAAACATTTTGCAATAAGAAGTCAAAGTTAGAAATGATAATATATCGAATATATGTACTGTATATGATCACAGGTTGCTGTAGTTTTGAGGAAAAAATACTTTTAATAATTGTCAGAGTTCGAGCTCAGTGGTTAATTTAAGCAAATAATGCAAAAATTGTAGGTTCAAATCAAATACAATAAGTCACTTTGGATAATTGAAGTCAAATGACAAATAACCAACATGACATCCTTTAAAATACAACAGAGTTCCTGTTATTTAATTAAAAAAACACATTACCTATACATTCTGAGCTTCTACTCAGAATTGAATTGTTCCATATTCAACCATAAGATGGCGGTATATATATACAGTATATTGAGTCAGCTTTCTTTTTGGAAATGAACCCAGACTCTTCAAATGAGCTGTTTCTACATCTCAGTAGAGGCACGAGGGTCACGAGCTCCCAGAGAAACTTCTCCACAAACATTAAACATCTCTGTGGAGTGTTTGGGAAAACATGCCAAAAACAATGTGAGATGACACATTATATGATGTGTTGTGCTGTGCAAACAGATCTAACCTGACACATATTTCCCAAAAAAATGCAACCCCCCCCCCCTTAGGTCTTATATTTTAGATCAACTTCTAGTTAGTTTGTTGTTATCTCAGACAGATCTCACAGTGAAATATGAATCAGAAGTTGACATTTCTTTGGTTAAAATCGGGTTGTGCTTACCTAAATTCGAAACACTGCCCCCTGTGGCCAATGAGATAAGTGTTGTTTGCCGTATGGGCACCTGTGAGCTCCATTTTCTAAGCGTAATGTCCACAGTGAGGCACCACAAGCGAGTTGTGAAGTGAGTTGTTTTCAGCTGTACAGGCTGTAATGCAGTAACCATGTTTACATGCACTTTTACAAGCATTTTATTCCTGGGTTTTTGCAGAAAGAGGCGTTCTAAAACATCATGTAAAAACGAACTGTGATTTTCTTACGCAGCTTAAGGGATTTGGAGAAAGCAGTTTAACACACATAGGTTTCTTCTTGAGTACGCAGCTTAATGTGGCCATGTAAACACATACGTGGCGTTCTGATGGGTGTTTGAAGAGTGTGCATGTGCGTGAAACGACCGAATAACAAATTCATAGGATGGAGTCTAACAACAAGTCAACACAGCGAAAAGATTTCAACATTTCTCAGAGTACAGTGAGAAAAGGGGAAAACATTCACTATAAACCATACTCATTTATACACACCAATGTAAAATATCAACGGTTCCCTTGTTCGTGTGTATGTGCTTGTACATTGGGGAATCCTTCAGTTTTATGTAAGAGGGAAACCACGTGCAATTCTGCTGCAGGTCTCCTTAAGTTTTCCTGCAAAGTTAAGGAAAAAAAACAAAACAGCGACACCTCCGGAATATCTGGAAATAAAGTTAAGCAACAGAGTATAAAATAGCAAAGCCTTCCTCGTATAACATGTTTTTTTATTTTGCTGGGAAATTACGTAGCTTTGGAAAAAGCTGTTTACTGACCGAGCAGCATGTTTATGGGAGTAAAGAGTACAACTCTACTTTCTCACAATAAGCCACTTTCTGGTGTCTATGTAGATGTAGTGAGTGAAAAGGCGTGGTAGGGTTAAGGTTAACGTTCCTCCAGATTCACAAACACAGCCTACACCTCAGATTTGTTCTTTAATTTATGTATGTTAATGAAAGAAAAAAAATTATGTATAATAATGGGACGTGTGCATGTTCAATTCACAATTATAATCCACGCTCATGAAAACACCATTTAAGGCTTCAGACTTGCTAGTAAATGTAATGTTTTATGAAACTAATCACATCTAAGAACTGAAGTGGAGTCACTTTCATTTGTCTGTAAGTTGCGTTTACACAGGTGTGTCCATGTGCTTTTTTTAAACTGATCAAATGCCTGTGACCCTTTAACCCTACAGCACACGTACACACTCTTGCACCACACACCATGTGTTAACTTTCAACAAACAGCGCTATTAATAGGTTAATTGGTTAATAAATATGGAGCTATTCTTTTCTCTTTGCTACGTAAGTGTGCAAGGAGTCCTCACAGATTTCCTTGATAATTAAATTAGCACTTCTTCAAGTATTAAAATCAATAATACATCTTGCGCAATGAGATTCAATTAATCTTTGTCGAATTGTAAGAGCGTAAATGTAAATCAAAATCTTAGCCTTGTCAATTTTTACATGAAATTTAAAAAGATAGGGAATTTTAAAAATAGAACATGTTGCTAAGAACATGATTAAAGTATCATAAAAGTAATTAATATGATGATATGTATATAGAAGTCTTCTGAAGTCACTCGACAGATTTGAATTGTTTGTTTACTGATAATTGTATTTTTGCTGCAACCTTTCTATTGAGTCAGTGAGTTGAACTTGAGAACAAATCATTCAGTGTGGTTTGTGAACTGTACAGATTAATTGAAATGGTTCACGAATCAGACAGCATTACTTCTGTCATTAATGCGCAAAGGAGAGCAGTAAAAATTACTTACATTTCCGCACCAAAGCCGTCATGTGGCTTCAGAAGACTTAATGCAAGCTGGAGCTTATGATCATTTTATGGTAGTTTTGCATCATTTTTAAACCTTGAAAGCTCCAAACTCTAGTTGATCCTTGAATTTCCTGTGAATTTTTAAGCCACCATGTGTTTTTTTTAAAAAGTGTGCAGTTCAACATGGCTTTAAAACTCATGTTTGAGGTATGAAAGTGAGTCATTTATGTTGTAAAACAAAAGAACCATGTTAATGTTTACCACATACCTTATATGACTCATAAGTTGAAAAACAACTTTATAAAAAGCCATTGGTTACAATTGGTGAGCAATCCTGTTGGTTTTGAGTGAGAACAGACCAAAGTTCTCAACAAACTCCTTTTTCCCTATAAATCTTGCCATTGAAGTTTCTAGTCACGATCATGATTTCATGCTCGATTACACTTCCTAGTTCTTGATGCATGCACATTCTGATGTTAAGATTTATAGTGGAAAAAGGAGTTCTTTTTTGTCTGTTCTTATCCAAAACCATCTGGATCGCTTCAGAAGATTTTGATAAACCACTGGAGTCTTATAGATTACTTTTATGCTGACTTTTCTCTTTTTTGGATCTTATGGAGTTCTGGTTACCATTCACTTGCATTGTGTGGTTTTACAAGGTTTTAACTAAACCTTTAATTAAAAATCAAAGTATTCATATTTTTTTTTTAATTTCAAAGCAGAAAATACATATTCTGTGGTGTGGTGGAGTTTTAGAAATTGCTATAATTTATCTGAACATGTATATTAATAGTAATAAATATGTAATAATTATATAAAAGTGTTTTATGTTTATGGGTTTAAATGAAAGGTGATTATTTTGCTCTTTCATATGTGGTAGTTATAGTTGTAAAACATTACAATTAAGACAATGAAGAGTCAAGGAGATTTAAATTTGCTCAGTTCCAAAGGTTAAGCTCAGTCTTACAGAGCATGCCCATAGAAATCCCACAGACCATTCATGGCAAGTACACTCACTGGCCAAAAAATAAAGTTGCATATTTTAATATTTAGTTGGACCGCCTTTAGCTTTGATTATGGCGCACATTCGTTGTGACACGTCAAAATATTTATTTACATTTCAAGTTGTATTAATTATTGGCTGAGACTTTTAATGAGGTTAAGGTCAGGACCAATTCATGTGTGAAAATGATTCATCATGCTGTCTGAACCACTCTTTCACAATTTGAGCCCGATGAATCTTGGCATTGTCGTCCAGGAATATTCCCATGCCATCAGGGAAGAAAAAATCCATTGATGGGATAACCTGGTCATTCAGTACATTCAGGTAGTCAGCTGACTTCATTTTATTGCTGCATAATGTTGCTGATCAATTGACCTGACCAATTGCCTCCAGAGGTTTGTTCAGTGGGCACTATGCATCACGGGTGCATAGCTTCATGCGCTTCCCTTCTTACCCTAATGCACCCATCTCTTTGGAATAGGGTAAATCTGGACTCATCAGACCACATGACCTTTTTCCATTGATCCACAGTCCAATCTTTATGCTCCCTAGCTAATTGAATTTGTGTTTTCCAATTAGCCTCACTAACAAGTGGCTTTCTTGTGGCCACACTGCTGTTTAGTCCCAATCCTGTAAGTTCTCATCACATTGTGCA
The DNA here is from genome assembly GCF_025860055.1 of Xyrauchen texanus. NCBI lineage: Eukaryota > Metazoa > Chordata > Actinopteri > Cypriniformes > Catostomidae > Xyrauchen > Xyrauchen texanus. The sequence continues at coordinate 5,667,611 of NC_068282.1, forward strand.
TGTGGAAATGCTCTTACTTTCACAATTAAACATAGCCGTGAGTTCTACTGTCAATTTTTATGATGTGACTTCACCAAGCGTTTTAGTGATGTCCGATTAAGATCATTCAAGATTTTTTTCCGACCACATTTCTTCCACGAAGCTGACGGTTCACCACTGTCCTTCCAGGTTTTAATAATGCGTTGAACAATTCTTTACCCAACTCCAGGGATTTCAGCAATCTCCTTTCATTGTTTTCTTTGCTTGATGCAGGCCAATAATTTGCCTCTTCTGAAACACAGTAACATCTTTTCAACGACCACAGGATATGTATTTCTACATGGATGTTTAAGAAATGAGAAGCTACACACTACATCAGTTAAGGTGAAAAGAATTGTTGCCAGCTGAAACATTACATCACTGCAACAATGAGCCAATCAAAGGCTCATAAGTATCCGCCTATTTAAATCCAAACGGCAACAATGGGTAACAAAGCTTTGTTTAAAAGTTACCAGGCAGCTACATTTGTTGGAAGAACTAGTCTAAAACTTTATTAGATTTGCCAAAGCTTGCAATGTTTATTGAACTTAAGAGTAGCTACTGTTTGAAGCAGATTATGTGGTTAAATGTGTCATGGAACGGGGTGTTTAAAGGAAGGACCCAATTGCAGATGCCATCAATTAACTTTTTATTTAAAATACAAAACAAACATAACATAAAAATCTCACAAAGGAGAAAATGACATATGAAGATCAAACAGAAATGGAAGAAAACCAACCAAAGAGTGAAGACAATCCAACGGAGGACAGCAAACACAAGTAGCTAATAAAGGGTGAGAAATCAAACAGGTTATAATGGGGAACAGGTGAAACCAATAAACTAATAATGAACAGAAAAGGAGGTGGGGTGTTAAGCAAGACTGAGAGACACGTGGAAATACAGAACAATTTTTTTTTTTAAAAGCCATGCGCTCAGCACACACACACAAAAAGACAAAGACAAAGATCCCCCATTTACCCTGAACAGACTGTAGGGGCAAGTGCTGTTAGCGAGCACCTATGAAGGCCGTAACAGTACACGAGGGGGCGGGTGGCCAGCACCACGCCCGACCGCCTTTGTCTCCCCAGTGGCAATGTTTACACACCGCACCAGGTACCCATTTTAGTCAACCTAGGGGAGGCCCGGGACCGGTTCAGATAATCATCACTGGTGATGGCCATGAGCGGGAATTGAACTCAGGTCACTCACACTACCGCTCCCCAGTGTGCGCATGCACACACTCACGCCACGCACGCACGCACGCACGCACACACACACACACACACACAAACAAACACTCATGTAGTGTTTCCATGTTTTATGGGGACTTTCCATAGACATAATGGTTTTTATACTGTACAAACTTTATATTCTATCCCCTAAACCTAACCCTACCCCTAAACCTAACGCTCACAGAAAACTTTCTGCATTTTTACATTTTCAAAAAACATAATTTAGTGTGATTTATAAGCTGTTTTCCTCATGGGGACCGACAAAATGTCCCCACAAGGTCAAATATTTCGGGTTTTACTATCCTTATGGGGACATTTGGTCCCCACAAAGTGATAAATACACGCTCACACACACACACACACACACACACACACACACACACACACACACACACACACACACACACACACACAAGGATGAGTCATTCACAATAAGTCCAGTAACATACATTGAGAATGTAATGTCTTGTATGTCGAATATGAAGTCACATCCACAATAATAAGTTGGAAACTTCTGTTTTCAAATTTAGTTATCCAAAGTATTTGGTTATGGAGAGCTTTTTCAAAACTCTCCATTTTCGGTGGAGGAAAATACTGTTCTAGTGTGAATGAGAGGAGTAAACATAGCTAAATAAATGCTGTTTCAAACGAGAACATATTTGTGTGGACAAAGAGTGATGTTCCAATTCTTTGAACACACACATATTCACATATTATGATTATTGCTCACACTTGTATTGCTTTTGGGGCAACTGTGGCATGGGGGGTGTGGTCATGTGTCGGTCTGCGGGACATTGAGAGTGGTAAGTCTCCTCACCTGGGTCGTAATTATCTCACAATGGAGTCTCCCACTTCAGGTTTCCCACTTCAGGTCCTGAAAGATGGTAGAGCTCAGGAACCTGAATGACTCTGCTGCTGCCACAGTGCTGTTCAGGATGGTGAGCGGGGGAGTGCGGGGGGGTTTTCTCCTGAAGTCCACTATCATCTCCACCGTTTTGAGCGTATTAAGCTCAAGGTTGTTGTGACAACACCAGACAGCCAGCTGATCAACCTCCCATATATATGCAGACTCGTCACCATCACAGATGAGGCCAATGGCCGTGGTGTCATCTGCAAACTTCAGGAGATTGACAGTGGGGAGACAAGAGCAGTGGAGTGAGAACACATCCCTGAGGAGCACCAGTGCTAATAGTGAGGGTCGCGGATGAGAGTTTCCCCAGTCTCACTAGCTGCTGCCTATCTGTCAGAAAGCTGGTGATCCATCGACAGACTGGGGTGGGCCCGGAGAGCTGGGTCAGTTTGGTTGAGAGAAGATCAGGCATGAGGGTATTGAAGGTTGAACTGAAGATCACAAATAGGATCCTTGCATAAGTCCCAGGTCTGTCAAGGTGTTGCAAGCGTTTGAAGCAGCAGGGAACTTCACACTGCTCCAGTGATCTATTGAAGATCTGTGTGAAGATGGGGGCCAGTAGGACAGCACAGACTTTCAGAGAGGCAGGTGAAACACATTCTGGGCCTGAAGATTGTCTAGTCTTTTGTTTCCGAATGACCCATTACACATCCTCCGCACAGATCATAAGGGGGGTCTAGGAGGTGCTGGTGTGTGAAGATCAGGGGGAGGGGTATGAGACTGGGCTTATGTGTGGGCTTGTGTGCATATGTGTGTGCATTCATGAAGCAATTGTGCTGTAGTCTGTAAATTACATCTCTCTAGGGAGCAGTGCTCTTAGCTGCAGGAAGTTTCTTACTCAAAGGAGGATTAATGAGGGAAGTTTGAACACTACACAAACCCCAGATCCTTAGAAACTCTGGCCTTAGTTAAACATGCCCCTTTAAACCTCTCATACTGATGTAGTTTCAGGTTGTATTTGGACAATAGGAAATCAAATAGGGGTTTTCGAGAAAACCTTTTTGATGGCTGTGAAATGTAACAACATCCATTTGGTTTAATGCTTGAAAAGTTGATTTGACACTGTTTTACATTTAAAAACCATCCCAAGTGAACAAAAGTAAACTAATCTAATATCAACTGGTACTGGGAATTACTTGTGAACCATATTTGAATTGTCATCACAGTCTGTTGTTGAATTGATAAGGCAGGGATCTTCATATGAACAAGGGAGTTTCAGACTTGTTCCAGTTTTATTAATTAAAATGAAACCAAATCTCTCACTATGAATACTGCATGAAAACAAGATCTTTAGACAGTAGTGTATGGAAGCCATTTATCAGTTGCTTCGACTGATATTTTTTGTGTGTGTCTGTCACGATTCCCCGTTGTCTGCTCAGTGTTTTTCCCCTGTCACCTGTCCCGAACTACACTTCCCATAATCCCCTGCCAGTGTCATTGTTCTCACCTGTTTGTAATTTAATCATCATCCCTGTGTATTTAAGCCCTGTTTTTTGTTCATTCGTTGTCGGTCGTTGAATGTTATGGATGTCCTTGACAGTGTTCCTGCTGTGCCCTTCGTCTATGTTTCTCATGTTTATATTTTGTTATCCCCTAATGGATGTTTTTTTTGTTCCATGTGTTGTTTAGTTATTTTTAGTTATCTTATTCACCTTTTGCTCCTTCATTAATAAATGCTGCATTTAGATCCTCACTCCTCGTCTGATTCATAACAGTGTTTCATTTCAAACCATGTTTTATATGATGGTGATACTGTTAGTATAGTATAATGTAAATAACACTATAATCATGAATTAGATTTGGAAAATGAAACTAATGCAGATGAGGTATTCTTTAAACGTCAAGATAAGCAGCTTTAAGGCGTCATATTTAAATTTGTTTTTAATGACCATTTTTGACTCTTCTTCTGACCTCTAGAAAATAAATGGTCTGTTTTGCTTCTGTAAAATCAACATGTAAATTACCTCTGTTAAATTTTCATTAGAGTTGTTGGACTGTGGAGGAAGTTGCAAAAGTTATGTTTTTACAGTACAATGAACTCTAAAAAATGTCTTACATAGTCTTATATTCTAACCCACTTTAGATATGTTAATCTCTTAGAATGCCAGATGATGATTTTGGTCAGAATTTTTTATTTACTCTCATATTCAAATGTAATCACCATCTGTGCTATATGTCATGGAAACCAATTGATAATTAGTTTAGACTAGAGTAAAGCTTTTTCAATTCATGTCTTATGTAAACACAAGATTAGATTTTAAATGTTTTCTATGATTCCTGTAAATGTTTAACTTAGACAGATGCTGATAATTATGATTTATTTTATAGCTCTAAGGAATACTTGATTTTGATGGGTCAATCGCATAATTCTTAAATCTAATGTCCATTTATTTATTTGTTAAGTAGCTGTGTAATAAGATAATGTATGGGGTCTTGCATTTCCCTGACAGTGTGACTGTACATTATCCCCTACTTAGTCATTGTTTTCAGATCAACAAAACACATGCAAGTGAATTTGTTTCACATATTAATTTATGGAATGATATATTAAACAACATATAATGGATAAAGCATCACTTTTGAATTGCTGATACTGCACTTCTCCAAATAGCTAAAGCACAATGCTAAGATTGATTGTTTTTTTCATTGAAATTGTTTATATTTTCTCTTTTGGTATATTTAGAAGGTCATTCCTTAAACCTTAAACAAATTTCTTGCTGGCTCAGTTTTTGAGATTGCAAATCTAGTTCACATTGCCAGCTACGAGCAATGGTCACTCCAAGGGAAACAAAGCTTGTAGAGAATGTGTTTACGAGTGGTTCTGATTTCGTAGAAACAGACTCCAATCTTGTAAGAAAAACAACGATAAGATAGGATTTACACAGACCTTAAACACAGCCAGAAATCCAAATGGCAACATTCTAATCGTTTTTAGAGCCCAGCCCTAAATTAAGGTGAACTGATTCAATCGCAACAGTAACGAGTTGATTGTTGACATTCAGAAGATAATTGCGATGCACAATTAAGTACCTACTGCTTGATAAAAAAAAAATAAAAAGCACCAGAGGCTAAGATAAACATTGAATAATCAAAAAAGCCTGAAGTTGGCATGGTAGTTAAATTTGAAATGGGTCATGTTGTCATGGGAACTAGAATGTTTATGTGATCGCTCTAAAATTGTCTACCATTTGCTCGTTTCATTTGTTGTCTTATTTTGTCTTTTCCTGCTATTGCCAGAAACCCAACTTAAATCCAGGTTACAGTTCATGGTCATTTCATCTATGTGTACTTTTATGGTAAACACTAGGGATGTGCAGCGAAGCCATTATTTGTGTCTTTATTTGTATTTGTTCATATAAGAAAACAATCTTTCTCTGTATTTGGAAAGGTCTGGTTGAGGGTGAGGCCAGAAATGCGTTTTTAATTTTTAAATGTTACTCTTACATTTACATTAATTAAATATGCCTTGTGTATGCCTTTTCATTATAATAGCCTAATACTACTTCTATACTACTACTACTAGTAATAATAATAATCATTATTATTATTATTAATATTTTACAATTATTATATAATTCAATTATAATTAAAAATAAATTTTCTTAGCAAATGAATGTGAATTTGTTGGCCACATTAACTGTGGAATATGCTGTTAACTTTGGATTCTCCTGGTATTTCTGATATTAATACATGCCTGAAACAGATTTTTCATTGGTCTATTCATGTAGAACAACATTATTCTGGAGGCAGGTGTCAAGCAAAATGTGAAATGTCAAGCACACATTTTGCATTGAATAATAAATAAAAATTGAAGCATTAAAATAAATACAATAAATCAACATAGCCTACTAACAAGTGAAAGTCCCGTAAGTCTATCAGGAATTTTTACGATAGGACAACATTATTTATTTAAATAATAATAATAATAATAACTATTACTATTATTATGTGGCTAGATAAGCTCCGACGTGAAATCATCACTTCCGGTCAGGAATTTAACATTGCGCTCAGGTTTAGGCTATAAATCAATACTTGTGAATCAAGTGTGAATTGTGTGATACATTAACATAGACATTTCAAGAAGAGGAAAGGGTACATGATGTTTTATGTTCGTTAATGTTACACTTGACATGCTCCAAACGTGAAAAATTTACAGAGACTGCAAATGGAGTTGAGACCACGGCCATCCGATCTGAAATCACACTATTTTCATTCATAAGGTTTACACTTTAGAAAAATTGGCTGCACAGATTAATACATTTGTTGTAATTTAGAATATGTTCATTTTTCAATGTCGCTTTATGCTTGTGTTTTTATGACTATCAGTCAAACTAATATTTTTTATCCTTATTTTTTGAAGTCATTATTTGTGCCTTTCCGAATAGGGTATTCGGCTTCGGGCACATCCCTAGTAAACACAATGAGTTAGAGTAACTAAAAGAGAGACAGACAATACAATAACTATAAAATAATTTATTGTACAGACAGTACAATATCTACAATAAAGTGACAATAAAAGCTTCAAAAACAGATGTTCACTTTCAAGTTGGTAACTTCGATGTTGCGTCAGTAGCTGACGTTGTGGGAGCTCCTCCTAGGGGCGGTGACCTTGAAACCCTAGATCATCACTTCAATTTGATTGGCTTGTGATGATTGCCGCTCTATGCATGCATCACTGCTGGCATATAAATCCCAAAGTATACTTCGGTTTTGACGTGAACATTCAGCGTCTGCATACAGTCATACCTGAGCCTGTCAAATTATTATTAATTTGACTGTGCGCATTCACAGGCAGTTGGTGTATGCACGCGATGACTGCCATGAGATGCTGGACTATTTATCTTTAAGAGTTAATACACATACAAATGTCTTAATATTCCTTCAGACTCAAGTTATACAAATGCCGGTACCTCCAGACCTCCTCACACATTTCAACGTTTAGCGCATCTTCATGACAGCAACTGCTCATCTGTCAGTGTTGCCACCTTGTGGACCTGATATGTAGTGCAAATCATTTCAACACTTCTCTGTTCTAATCTGCACCTGGTAAGCAAGTAGAACTCATTCTCCCTGTGTGCTCTAAAAAAAAGCAAATCGTATCCTTTGAACACTTCTGTGTCATTTTATTGTTTACATTGTGTGTATTTTTTCAGTGAAAAGAAACTAAAAGAGGCTTTTGCTTAGCTACATCTTTGTAAATGTTTCTACAAGCACATGAAAATTAGCAATATATCCCTCTGTTTGATAGGCATGAGTGCTGTTTTCTAAACAGTGCTCATTGAGACTAATTGTGTTCAGACTAGTTATGTTCACTATGAGCGCATGAAACTCATGACGCTTGACTTTCAGCTCGCTTTTGTTCTGAAGGCCAAAGCTGCTCCCCTCTCCTTTCACTAACGCTCCTCTGCGGTGCATGAGTGAGACGCTAGAGAATGGGATATAGAGCGCAGAGATTTTAAGAGGGTTTGTCACAGGCTTAAGCATTGCGTGCCTCCTTTTCTCCATATCAAGCAGCTCACCATTTCAGAACGAGTGCTGTATATAGCCTAGGCTGAGCCCTTGCTGACACAGTACTTTCCGAGATTGATTGTGTTCATTGCGTACACATGAAATGCACCTAACTGTGTATGAGCTGCTGGATTCACACATTCCCTTTGAAGCGTGCAGCACATTCAGACTGTACATTTAATTATATCTCACATTTTGTGGTTTATTCATCACACCAGGACATATCATTATTTTAATTTGATTAACTGAGCATTAATACATTCATTATATCCCAAATATGTAAAAATCCATGACATTCCATGTTACATAGTTAATTCCGTTTTTATGACTGGATTCCGTGATGCCGTCATAGGGAAATCAAAGGGCCCTAAATACTAAAACCAGCTTAATTGCAATCCGATTGTAATAAATACTGATGAATTCAGCCTGGACCAAAGGTATGACTTCAGTTTCACTTTCCGACAATATTCCGCTGGTTCGCAGAACAGTGCAGTGACTACTGTAGATCACATACAAGATTAGATGAGCGTTAAAAAAAATTATTGTTGTAGGACAGCTTTATTTGTAGCTCTCTGGTTGCAGTCGTCACATTGACCAATTTGGGCTTAGAGCTGAGGATAATGATTAAAAAGCAATCCTAAGTAATTAAGTGTACACTAAGCTGATTTGTCAAGATTTCATCATGACTAAATAATTGGGCCAAATAGCAGGCAGTACATTGAATATTCTGAGAAGTGAGATATGCATCAGGGTATTGAGTGAGTAAATGTTGGGGTTTCTGTTGGCAATGATATTAGTATGGGATAAATTCCATGCCACATATATTTGCAAAAATATAAAGTACTGCAAAATAAAATAAAGTTTTGCAAAAGAAAAAAAGTATTGAGCAAAAAAAAATTATTATTTTTTTAAACAAAAATTAAGTATCACAAATGTAAAATAAAGTATCGAGAGAAAAAAAAGAAAGTTTTGCAAACAAATATAAAGAATTGCAAAATATAAATAAAATATAGCAAAACCAAGATATAATTAATTGCAAAAATCAATGACTGTTGTAAAAGAAACTAAAGAACTTTTATCCTTTTTTATCTCTGCAAAAGATTTTTAGGCAGCAATGATTTTGCCACACATCTTTTTCTTTGCAATACCTACTAATTATTTTGCAACGCTCCTTTTAATCTGCATTTCCATCACGTGTGAGCTCATTATACCGTTTTGCCTTTGCGCTTCACTTTTCTGTGCATTTCACTTTATGGCACTGTTTTGACGTGGGGGTGGAGTCAGGGGATTGGGGCGTGTACAACGGGCTCAGTGATGCCTCCCTGGAAGTTACCTCATTAGCTTGAGACACAGATCAAACATGGCTGAGCACAGGCATGCAGGTGGATCTCAAGTATGTAAAGTTGATTGTTTCCTTTTATTTAATTAGCAATAATGTGCTTTAACAGAGTTTGCTTCAGATAAAGAAGTTAGAGATCAGTTAAAGCGGTGGATTTATTAGCCATACTCGCTAACATAGCCAGCATCTGCAGTTTTTTCTCTCTCAATTGATTGGACTATTGATTGATTCTTATGTTTACTTTATAGATTATAATTGTCTATACCATAGTATGTTGTCTTCTAAAAAAAATTAAACTCCATATTTAAAAATATATAAATAAATAGATGTTACATCATCATTGTTAAAGGAGACAATAAATAGATTACGAATAAAAAGTTAAACGATCGTAACAAATAAGCATCCCAGGAAACGATCTACAAACAACAAAAGAACATCACTTATAATGTTAATTGTGCAAAAGCAAAACAAATTTAATAGATTGATTCTTAAGAGTAGGTGCTGATAACCTGGTTATATCCTGCTGAGTATACTCGAGTCAGAGAAACAGCAGGAGAAAGCTGTTGTTGTTGCTGCTGACCCGCCTGAATATGACCGAAGCTTTGAGTCAGAACACTAATAAGATTCGTCACGACATCTGGATATTCTCTCTGCTAAATGTGACATGGCAAATCATTACACGAGATGACCTAGATACACGTACATTTACTGTGAACATTGTAAGAACTTAAGTAGCTTGTGAACAGTTTCGTTGAGCAATGGAGGAGTCAGGAGACAGCGAAGCAGGTTTGAAATCAGCACTTTAATTTCTTTCACGAACATACGACGGTCACCGCCGTAGAAACATAAACAAAACAATATCACACTCAGTCTGTGGAGCTTTCTGGATCCACTCTCACTCTCACTCTCACTCTCTCTCTCTCTCTCTCTCTCTCTCTCTCTCTCTCTCTCTCTCTCTCTCTCTCTCTCTCCCTCCCTCTCGACACTTGGCGTCCCTTTAAATGTCTCTCTTCGTATCACTACAACAAGACACAGGTGTTAGAGATAATTACAAACCAGGTGACAAGCCTTACCGCTCTCTCTCTCCCGCAGACCGACACACGACCACGCCCCCATGCCACATAGCTGTATAATGCAGGGTTAGAATATAGGGGATGTGAACATTTTATATTTCAAAACTTTATTTTTAAAGACAGAACACATGCACGTTTGTTACGATCGTTTAACTTTTTATTTGTAATTATTTATTGTCTCCTTTAACAGTGATAATGTTACATCTAAATATGGAGTTAACATTTTTTTTTTTAGAAGACAACATACTATGGTATAGACAATTATAAAATAAACATAAGAATCAATCAATAGTCCAATCAATTGAGAGAGAAAAAACTGCAGATGCTGGCTATGTTAGCGAGTATGGCTAATAAATCCACCACTTTAACTGATTTCTAACTTCTTTATCTGAAGCAAACGCTGTTAAAGCACATTTAATGTTAATTAAATAAAAGGAAACTGTCACGCACACACAAGACGAGTTAGTCACAATGTAGAATAAACAGCTTTATTGACAAAGCAGGCAAAAGTACAAAGGGCGAATCCAGAGAAGCGTGGTCAAGGGGAGCGTAAGGTCGAAGCCGGGAAATCAGTAAACAACAACGGGGCAAATCCAATGAAGCGTAGTCAAGGGGAGCGTTAGGTCGAAGCCGGGAAATCAGTATACACAGAGACGAAACCAGCGAGTAGTACAAACAGGGGAAGCTAGCGAAATACTAGAGCTGGCAAAGCGAAGGGGTAACAAAACAATAACCAACCAGAGTGGGGAGAAAGGGCAGAGTATATATAGAGGAAACGAACAGAGCAGGTGAAACTAATAATCTGGTGATTGGGAGCGAGTACAGGTGAAACTAATATTCTGGTGATTGTGAGCGAGCGCGAGAGCCAGAGGGGGCGGGTGCAGGTGAAACTAACAACAGAGAACACGAACGCTAACAAGGGGACTGTGGAGCTAAACAAGGGACAAAAGTGAAAACCACGGAATGCAAAAAGAGGCAAAGGTAAAACATGACAAGGTAAATGTTACAGAGCCCCCCTCAAGGGATCGGATACCAGACGATCCTAACGAATAAAACCCCAGGACAGAAGACCCACAAAAAACCAAAAACAAAATGAGGGCAACGAGGGGCAGACAGGCAGTCCAAGGGGGCAACGAGGGGCAACAAGACGGCCCAAGAGGGCACAAAGGGAAATGAAACAGTCCACAGGGCCAATAGGCAGTTCAAGGCAAGGTCAGGGGGAACATAGCAGAAAGGCGGGTGGCCGGGAGATCTGGGGGGCAGCCATAGAACAGGAATTGGGTCAGGAGGCCAGGGATGAGGCAACAGGACAGGAAGAGGGTCAGGAGGCCAGGGAAGAGGAATGGTTACCGGGGGAGCTGGCAGAACCATGTGAGGAAGGGTTTCCGGGGCGGAGCTGTGGGAGGCGGAGCCAAGGAGGACTCCGGGGGCGGAGCCGTGAAAGGCGGAGCCGTGGAGGACCTGGGAGACGGAGCCCTGGAAGGCGGAGCGTGGGAGACTCAGGAGGCAGAGCTGAGGGAGGCTCAGGGGGTGCTAGAAGCGGAGACCTAGATGGCTCGGGAGTCTCTGGGAGAAGAGCCGTAGAAGGCTCAGGAGGCGAAGCCGTAGGAGGCTCTGGAGTCTCTGGGGGCAGAGCCGTAGGAGGCTCGGGGGGCGGAGCCCTGGAAGGCTCGAGAGGCATGAGAGGCGGAGCCCGGGGATGCTCGAGAGGCTCAGGGGGCGGTGCCATAGGAGGCCCAGGAGACAGGGCAGAGGGAGGTGGTGCCGCAGGAGGCTGTAGAGGCGGAGGCCTGGAAGGCTCAGGAGATGGAGCCAATGAAGGTGGCGCCGTGGGAGGCTCTAGAGGCGGAGGCCTGGAAGGCTCTGGAGGTGGAGCCGAAGGAGGCTCGGGAGGCAGAGCCGTAGGAGGCTTGGGAGGCTCTGAGCGCGGAGCCATGGAAGGCTCGAGAGACTCTGAAGGCAGAGCCCTGGAAGGCTCAGGAGATGGAGCCAATGAAGGTGGCGCCGTGGGAGGCTCTAGAGGCGGAGGCCTGGAAGGCTCTGGAGGTGGAGCCGAAGGAGGCTCGGGAGGCAGAGCCGTAGGAGGCTTGGGAGGCTCTGAGCGCGGAGCCATGGAAGGCTCGAGAGACTCTGAAGGCAGAGTCCTGGGTGGCTCGAGAGACTGGAGGGGCGAAGCCCTAGAAGGCTCGAGTGATTTGAGGGGCGGAGCCCTGGGGGGCTCGAGAGGAGGAAGAGCCCTGGAAGACTCGAGAGACGGAGCCCTGAGAGGCTCGAGAGGAGGAGGAGCCCTGGAAGACTCGAGAGACGGAGCCCTGAGAGGCTCGAGAGGCTTGTGAGGTGGAGCCCTGGGAGGCTCGAGAGGAGGAGGAGCCCTAGGAGGCTCGAGAGGCGGAGCCCTGAGAGGCTCGAGAGGAGGAGGAGCCCTAGGAGGCTCGAGAGGCGGAGCCCTGAGAGGCTGGAGAGGCTCGAGAGGCGGAGCCCTGGGAGGCTCGAGAGGCGGAGCCCTGGGAGGCTCGAGAGGCAGAGCCCTGGGAGGCTCGAGAGGCGGAGCCCTGGGAGGCTCGAGAGACTTGAGAGGCGGAGCCCTGGGAGGCTCGAGAGGCGGAGCAGAGGTTAGCAGAGCCGTGGAAGACTCTGAGGGGCGAGCAGAGGCTGGCAGAGCCGTGGAAGACTCTGAGGGCTGAGCAGAGGCTGGCAGAACTGTGGAAGACTCAGAGGGCCGAGCAGAGGCCGGCAGAGCCGTGGAAGACTCTGAGGGTGAAGCAGAGGCCGGCAGAGCCGTGGAAGACTCTGAGGGCGGAGCAGAGGCCGGCAGAGCCGTGGAAGACTCTGAGGGCGGAGCAGAGGCCGGCAGAGCCGTGGAAGACTCAGAGGGCGGAGCAGAGGCCGGAAGAGCCGTGGAAGACTCTGAGGGAACCTCTGCGGTCTTGAGCACAAGACGAGACTGGGGAGAAGGTGCCCTCTTCCTTCTCTTTCTCCTTCGGCCAACAGGGAGCGTGGCCATGGGGACGGTCGAGGCTACAGGCGCTGGCTCTGGGACGGTCGAGGCTACAGACGCTGGCTCGCTGACCATGGCAGGCATGGGCGCTGGCTCGCTGGCCGTGGCAGGCATGGGCGCTGGCTCGCTAGCCGTGGCTGGCATGGGTGCTGGCTCGCTGGCCGTGGCAGGCATGGGCGCTGGCTCGCTAGCCGTGGCTGGCATGGGCGCTGGCTCGCTGGCCATGGCAGGCATGGGCGCCGGCTCGCTGGCCGTGGCATGCTTCGAGACTGGGGACGTGGCAGGCTTCGAGACTGGGGCCGTGGCAGGCTTCGAGACTGGGGCCGTGTTGTGGAACTCTGGTTCAGTGTCTGCCTCCCCCACAGTGAATGAGGAACCAGCGAACAGTAGGGCGAGGTCAATATATTGAGCCAGGTCGAGGGAGCAGCGACCACCAGGCATGGACGATGAGGTTGGCTCATTCAGCCCACATTGAAAAATGTCTTTCAGGGCCACCTCATCAAAGTTCACCTGGTTAGCCAGGGCACAAAAGTCCACCACATAAACCTCCAAGGGTTGACTTCCCTGACGCAGAACCAAGAGCTGGGCCGCTGGGTCCATAATGTTAAGGGCAATGTCTATCGTTCTAAAAACACTGCCCTGCATAAAAAACCCTTGGCAAGTGTCCAAAGAGCCATCAAACCTCTCGGGGGGTTGAAAGTTTACGGCGCTCGGGGATGCGTTGGGAGCATCAACGGGCTCAGGGACAGACACAGGTGGAACAGGGTGAAATGAATCAGAAATAGCATGTACCGTATGTAGTATCTCCTGTATCTGCTGCCCCTGGGCTGTGAGCGCTTGGTCATGTCTCCCAACCGTAGATCCTTGGGCAGAAAGTGCCGTGCAAATCCGCTCTAGTGAGTTGCGAATGTGTTCAGTGGAATCCATTGTGACTAAACGCTGTTGGGGTTGGTTATTCTGTCACGCACACACAAGACGAGTTAGTCACAATGTAGAATAAACAGCTTTATTGACAAAGCAGGCAAAAGTACAAAGGGCGAATCCAGAGAAGCGTGGTCAAGGGGAGCGTAAGGTCGAAGCCGGGAAATCAGTAAACAACAACGGGGCAAATCCAATGAAGCATAGTCAAGGGGAGCGTTAGGGCGAAGCCGGGAAATCAGTATACACAGAGACGAAACCAGCGAGTAGTACAAACAGGGGAAGCTAGCGAAATACTAGAGCTGGCAAAGCGAAGGGGTAACTAAACAATAACCAACCAGAGTGGGGAGAAAGGGCAGAGTATATATAGAGGAAACGAACAGAGCAGGTGAAACTAATAATCTGGTGATTGGGAGCGAGTGCAGGTGAAACTAATATTCTGGTGATTGTGAGGGAGCGCGAGAGCCAGAGGGGGCGGGTGCAGATGAAACTAACAACAGAGAACACGAACGCTAACAAGGGGACTGTGGAGCTAAACAAGGGACAAAAGTGAAAACCACGGAATGCAAAAAGAGGCAAAGGTAAAACAAGACAAGATAAATGTTACAGAAACAATCAACTTTACATACCTGAGATCCACCTGCATGCCTGTGCTCAGCCATGATGTTTGATCCGTGTCTCAAGCTAATGAGGTAACTTCCAGGGAGGCATCACTGAGCCCGTTGTACATGCCCCAATCCCCTGACTCCACCCCCACATCAAAACAGTGCCATAAAGTGAAACGCACAGAAAAGTGACGCGCAAAGGCAAAACGGTATCACGAGCTCACACGTGATGGAAATGCAGATTAAAAGGAGCGTTGCAAAATAATTAGTAGGCATTGCAAAGAAAAAGATGTGTGGCAAAATCATTGCTGCCTAAAAATCTGTTGCAGAGATAAAAAAGGATAAAAGTTCTTTAGTTTCTTTTACAACAGTCATTGATTTTTGCAATTAATTATATCTTGGTTTTGCTATATTTTATTTATATTTTGCAATTCTTTATTTTTGTTTGCAAAACTTTTTTTCTCTCGATACTTTATTTTACGTTTGTGATACTTAATTTTTGCAAATATATGTGGCATGAAATTTTTTTTGCTCAATAATTTTTCTTTTGCAAAACTTTATTTTAATTTGCAATACTTTATATTTTTGCAAATATATGTGGCATGGAATTGATCCCATATATTAGACTTTCAACATAATATGCTACCACAATTGTTTTACTTTTGGGACTCTTTTTACACAGTTAGTACATTTTTTTAAGTGTTACAGCTGTTTTATAAGCTCTAAGTGTTGTAAATCGTTAATGGCAGATGTTTACGGTTCATACATATCAAAGTACATGAAAACATGTTGCACCAAGTTTGATGTCATTGATGCCAAACTCATTGGCATGGGCCAGTTACCCCCTGGTGGTAAATACCGTAACTGCACCATACTGATCTCACTGTGAATTCAGCGAAAGTAGTTCGAAAGTTCGAACCAAAATTCAAACCACTGCCCTTCAGTGGCCGAAGCTGGAAGTGTTTTTGAAAGTATGGGAAAATGTCCACAAAGGGGCTCCAAAATGTTTGTTGCAATACTGTCAACAGGAATGCATTTGTTAATAACCCTATGGTCTAACCCAAACCCCAACCATAAAATGAACTGTCATTGGCGTAATCATGGAACTTTAAAGGGAAAATACAACCTCTGAATTGTTCTCGTCATTGTTTAAGTGCAAAATATGTTTACTTCCTGGTTTCCAGGGGACCAGAACCTATGTATCTGTGGCTGCTTGTGCTACACACTATCTGTCGCGGGACAGGAAAATGTAAACACATTTCAATTGATGTAAAAATGTCTGATGGGGGATGACGCTTGTCAGTAATTTGGCAGTATGGGGTTGATTTCAGAGTGCCGGGACATTAGGTGTCAACATATCGATTTCATGTGTGATTGTATTGACTTCTCTTGGAGTGACATGTATTTTTCTGATGAAATATTTGTTTTTGCAAGCAAGCAACTTGAGATACTGAATATTTAATTATATTATATAGCAGAAGTTTTTTACCATTTAACAATACATTTTGTGAGTAGGGCTCTTAAAATCAAGAAATGGAAATATATTTTTCTCTATGGGCTGCTTTTGATGGCATAGGCTCACAGCTCAGGAGGATTGCAAGTGAAGGGTTTGGTACTAGTGCGTTTTGTTTCCTGCGGCTCAAGAGTATTTTATCACATGCCACTTTACGGCTTGGGTGATTAGCTCAAAAAAAATCCTTGAAGCCTCAAAAGAGGTTTGGAATGATGTAAATGATGATTGTTCGGTGAACTATTCTTTTATTACTTGATACCAAGGAATAGACTGTAATTGAGCAGTGTAATTCTAGTCAAATAAAATCTCTAAAAGGATATTTTTAAAGTCTGCTCAAGGGTATATACTCACTTCCATCAACATAATGAAGAGTTTTATGCATTTTTATGGAGAACCATAAATGCTACTAAATCATTGCTGGGGAAGTAAATTAATCACCCTTATCATCACACTGAGACAGCTCAAACTGGGAAGATGTCATACTGATCTGATGGTTTTATTTTTGTTAGGCTTTAAATGTGTGTGTGCACCGTGTGGGTGTTTGTGTAGGTGGAGAACATTACTGAGCGAGTGAGGCACATCTTGACCTAATCTTTGAAAATGAGAAAGAACAAGTCAAACAAAAAAGAAAGCATGGATTGCACAAGACTTATAATTATGGTTTATACATCAGTATTATTTTCAGTTTTTATAATCTTTCAGACATGAATGCTGTCTAAATAAAAATCTCCACACTTGTTTGATCTCTCAAAGAGATCTCTAAGAAGTAAAAACTTATTTTGAATATGCTTTGTATTTGATGAAACAAAAGTAAGGCTTGCTTCCATTCGTAACACATAATGAAACTTTTCGCTAAGGGTTACTCAAACATTTAGCAGTATTTGTCAGAGGCCAATATCAGCACAAATAACACACATGATTGGATGACCTAATGTCAGATGTGCTTAAAAATCACTATTGTACTTCAACAAAGAACGCTTTGATTCAACGAGGCTTAAAAGTGAAATTAACCTTTAGAATCATTAGGATTCTGCTTATCGGCATCTGTTCTCTAAACATTGTCGTAAGTTGGAACCACAAACGCAAGCATGATAAATCAGCAGTTTTCTGATAAATTATGCAGTCGATTGCTTGTTGGAAGCTAGTGGTCCCTTTAGACATGATAAGAACTTTCACTTTGAGTACCAGCAGTGTTACTGTTGTGCCAGATGTCAGACCCCTAAAAACATAACATAACATAACATAACATAACATAACATAACATAACATAACATAACATAACATAACATTTCTCCCAACATTTACCTTGGGTTGCAGTAGTTATGGCACTCAGAGTCAGTGAACTACCTAATGGGACTAGATGAATCAAATATTTCAGCAGGGAAAACTGCATATTGTAGGCTTTGTTCAGACACTTTTCAAGCTAAACCAATATCGAGTCCAAATGGAGGATTTGTATACACTATTATATATGTTTTGTTACTGTGGGCTGATTGAGCAACCATCCAGCCAATCACATGTGAGTTTCATGAGCTGAAACAACCCTTATGTCAGTTAAACAATCTAATCAATGCAGCTCCGTTCATTTCTACAAAGTTACTTTCAACAATGCTAATATATCCATGATTTTTATCGGCATTGATGTTGATCTAAATTAATAATCTAGACACGAGGAACACACAAATAAGGGTTATTTATATGCATATTGTTCTTGATTGGGAGCATTACGTGAAATGCACTGCAGAAAAATACAACAAGGACAATCCTTCTTTTAAGCACACATTGTAAGTGGAGTTTATATCAGTGCATGAGTCCTCATTAAGTTATGCTTTTTCCATTATGTTTGTGAGGTAATCTTTTGATCAGTTGTTTTTGCCAATTCAAGCAGATTACTTGATCTGTGTTAAATATGAAAAGTAATTTTTAACATGAGCTCCTGTTTTTTACCTCTATGTTGGTGTGCAGTTGATAAACTGTAGGGAAAAAGATAGATCTACTGTGTTCTTAGAACACATGCATTTTACTGAAGTCAATAGGTATTTAGACACTTTTCATACATGAGAACATACAGACCTTATTGAAACTTAAAATTATTATAAGACTATTATTGTTGTCTTTTGATAAAAGTCATGCTGAGCAGCTCACAAACTGTAGGGAAATGATAGATTTGCTTTGTTCTTATAATGCTTAAAGCCTCTACTAAATTAATAAAGTAGTGTTGGGTTCGAGTCCACCTTAGTCGAGCCGAGTCAAGTCCGAGTCTTTAAACAATCGAGTCTGAGTCCATAACAGGCTGAGTCCGAGTCGAGTCCGAACTAATGAATGTTATGTGATGTTAATGAATCTGAATTAAAATTGTAACCATAAACTCAACATCAATATTTTAACCTTCACAAGAAAAACAATTTGTCAATATAAATGCATCAAAAACACCTCTGTTGCATTTCATATTTACATTTTGTTTTTGGAATTAAAGCATATTCTTTAGGTGTATGAAGACAAAACTGTCCTTCAACACACTTCTTATTGCATTCTGTTGACATTTCAATTATTTGTTGATTTTTCCCTTTCAATTGTTCCATTCAGTTTAGTTACATTTTGTATAAAATTATGTAATTACTTAAATACATTTAATGTGCTTAATACATTTAATAAATGGTAATATTTAAACATTTAATAATGCCCATAAAGTTAAATAGAAAATAAAAACAGAAAAAACGTTTTTGCC
Source organism: Xyrauchen texanus (assembly GCF_025860055.1). NCBI lineage: Eukaryota > Metazoa > Chordata > Actinopteri > Cypriniformes > Catostomidae > Xyrauchen > Xyrauchen texanus. The sequence continues at coordinate 5,686,453 of NC_068282.1, forward strand.
ATTGAAATGCAAGTGCCAGCTTTACAGGTAACACACAGAGGTTGCACTACAAATATAGTCAATATTCAAGTCAAGTGATTTTTATTGTCATTCAACCATATTCAGTTAGTACAGTACACAATGAAACGAGACAACGTTCCTCCAGGACCATGGTGCTACATAAAACAACATAGGACAAACACAGAACCACATGAGACTACACAGACTAAATAACATACCTATATAAAGTGCATGTGTAAACGTGTGCAACAAGTACGGGACAGTACAATAAATTACTAAAAATTAACAGGACAATAGGCCCAGTAAGAGACATTGATAGAGTGCAGCGCAGACCAGTACACAGTAGTGCAGAAAGATGACCGTTTCTATAAATGCCAAATGTAAACATAACATACTATGAGATGGTGTTCTATGCACATAGCAGTTATTGAGGTAGCAGCCAGTTATAAAATGACAATAATTCAAGTGCAACTCAGGACATGTGTGTGTTTTAGTCCAGTCTCTGAGTATTGAGGAGTCTGATGGCTTGGGGGAAGAAGCTGTTACACAGTCTGGCCATGAGGGCCTGAATGCTTCAGTACCTCTTGCCAGACAGCAGGAGGGTGAAGAGTTTGTGTGAGGGGTCATCCACAATGCTGGTTGCTTTGCGGATGCAGTGTTTTGTGTAAATGTCTTTGATGGAGGGAAGAGAGACCCCAATGATCTTCTCAGCAGTCCTCTCTATCCTCTGCAGGGCTTTGCAGTCCGAAACAGTGCAAGTCCCAAACCAGGCAGTGATGCAGCTGCTCAGGATGCTCTCAATAGTCCCTCTATAGAATGTAGTGAGGATGGGGGGTGGGAGATGTGCTTTCCTCAGCCTTCGAATAAAGTAGAGATGCTGCTGGGCTTTCTTGGTAATAGAGCAGGTGTTGAGGGACCAGGTGATTTCTCCGCCAGGTGAACACCAAGAAATTTGGTGCTCTTGACGATCTCCAGAGGACTCGTCGATGTTCAGCGGAGAGCGGTCACTCTGTGCTCTCCTAAAGTCAACAAAAATGTCTTTTGTTTTGTCCACATTCAGAGACAGGTTGTTGGCTCTACACCAGTCCAATAGCCGCTGAACCTCCTCTCTGTATGCTGACTCATCGTTCTTGCTGATGAGACCCACCACGGTCGTGTCATCAGTGAACTTGATGATGTGGTTCGAGCTGTGCATTGTTGCACAGTCGTGAGTCAGCAGAGTGAACAGCAGTGGACTGAGCACACAGCCCTGGGGGGCCCAGTGCTCAGTGTGGTGGTGGTGGTGGAGATGCTGTTCCCGATCCGGACTGACTGAGGTCTCCCAGTCAGGAAGTCCAGGATCCAGTTGCAGAGGGAGGTGTCCAGGCCCAGTAGGTTCAGCTTTCTAATCAGGTGCTGAGGAATTATTGTGTTGAATGCTGAGCTGAAGTCTATGAACAGCATTCAAACATATGAGTCCTTTTTATCTAGCTGGGTGAGGGCCAGATGGAGGGTGGTGGCGATGGCGTCATCTGTTGAATGGTTGGGACGATACGCAAACTGCAGTGGGTCTAGTGAGGGGGGCAGCTGGGTCTCAATGTGCCTCATGCCAAGCCTCTCAAAGAACTTTATGATGATGGGTGTGAGTGCGATGGGACGGTAGTCATTGAGGCAGGACACTGAAGACTTCTTTGGCATGGGGACGATGGTGGTGGCCTTGAAGCACGTTGGAACTATGGTGCTGCTCAGAGAGATGTTGAAGATGTCGGTAAGAACATCTGCCAGCTGGTCTGCACATCCTCTGAGCACTCTGCCAGGAATGTTGTCTTGTCCAGCAGCCTTCTGTGGGTTGACTCTACATAGAGATTTCCTCATATCAGCCATGGTAAGACAGAGCACCTGGTCGTTGGGAGGAGGGGTTGTCTTCCTCGCCACCACGTCGTTCTGTGCTTCAAAACTAGCGTAGAATTCATTCAGCGCATCTGGAAGGGAGGCAACTGATGTTGATGTCCTGTAGTTGGCGATGACCTATATGCCCTGCCACATGCGCCGCGTGTCGTGTACACGCTTTGCCTCTCTGATCGCCCGTGATAGTTTGGCCCTCGCTGTTCTTAGGGCAGCCTTGTCGCCTGCTCTGAAGGCAGAGTCTCGGGTCCTCAGCAGCGCATGCACCTCCGCAGTCATCCACGGCTTCTGGTTGGAGCGTGTGGTGATGGTCTTGGAGAAGGTGACATCATCAATGCACTTGCTGATGTAGCTGGTCACTGATGCTGTGTATTCCTCCAAGTTGGTAGAGTCACCATATGTTGCAGCCTTCCTGAACATGTGCCAATCAGTACACTCAAAACAGTCCTGAAGAGCAGAGATGGCTCCTGCTGTCCAGGTTTTCACCTGCTTCTGAAGCGGTTTTGTGCGTCTGATGAGCAGTCTGTATGCTGGAATTAGCATAACAGAGATGTGGTCTGAATAGCCGAGGTGGGGGCAGAGCTCAGCATGGTACGCGCCCGGGATGTTTGTGTAAACAAGATCAAACGTGTTCGCCCCTCTCGTTGCAAAGTCCACATACTGATGTAATTTAGGGAGCACCGTCTTGAGATTCGCATGGTTGAAATCTCCAGCGACAATAAACAGTCCGCCAGGGTGAGCATTTTGCAGTTCACTAATAGCCCCATACAGTTCACCGAGCGCTTCCTTAGTGTTAGCGCTGGGGGGAATGTAAACTCTGGTTATAATAACAGTGGTGAATTCCTGTGGTAAATAAAAAGGTCTGCATCTAACAGTCACAAGCTCCACCAGCGATGAACAGCAACTAGAGACTAGCATAGAGTTATTGCACCATTCCATGTTGATGTAAACACACAAGCCACCACTGTGAGTTTTACCGCACAGAGCTGCATTTCTGGGGAGCCCGTCTAGCTGAATGGCGGCGTCCGGAACTCTGTTGCTGAGCCACGTCTCCATGAAAACAAAGACGCAGCAGTCTCTAAGCTCACGCTTCGTAGTCTGCTGGAGTCGGATGTAGTCCAGTTTATTGTCCAGGGAGCAAACATTTGAGAGCAGGATAGACGGGAGAGCCGGCCAGCTAGGGTTTGTTTTTAGCCTAGCATGGACCCCCGCCCTCTTGCCGCGCTTTCACTTCCTCACACACTGCTTACGACGTCCCCTCCCCGGCCACCGGCATCAGGCAATGCCGAGGACTGGAGCCCTCTTCAGTTTGCGTAGCTTCTCCCGCAGATCATCATGCAGCTTGGTTGTTGCATGAATCTTAAATTTTAGCAGTGTCTGGTGATGGTAGACACGAACACCGGATTCTCCGATGTTCATGTGCTGTAAAGGTTGGGCTAAGTGACAAAAATAGCACCATTTTGGATCCGGAGTGGCCGCTACGTGCTACCGCGCTGCCATCTTGGACCAAATATGCAATGGACTGAGTTGTACAATTTCCATCATGGTCAGTTTCATCCATCTTATTAGTTTAAATATCCCTAATACGTAGCATATTTGATTTGGTCTCGATACTTAGGAATGGCTTTACGTAGAAACGTGAGTCTGATAAAATATTTATTCTATTTAATAATATGCAGAGTAGGGGAACTTACTTTTAAAAATGTACTTCCGTTATTGATATTTCTGGATGAGAGTAGCAGAGCACGTGTGGCGATCTCTTTCTCGTATCTCGAATCTGATAAAAGTTGCAGTCTCAGAACGGTCAAATCAGATTAAAAAATTTAATCTGATTTTGTTACTCGAGACCTGATGAAACACATTTTCAGGTTTTATTGTTGTTACAATTTTAGGAAACAAAGAGTTTCAGGAGCATGTTCATTTCATCTGACCAATCTCATCACCAGAGTAAGCATATATAAACAGCTGCTTACCTCCATGTTGGCGACGACTCTTCCGGCATCCCTACCACCCCATCTCCTACATCCTCTCATCATTAACTCTACAAGTCCTGGGGGGGTATTCAAACTTGGGTCAAGTTTTGAGCCTTGAACAATCCTCCTCCCTCCTCGTTTACACTATCCTCGCTACAAGATTACATTAAATAGTCCCAAACCAAACTACTGATATGTCAAATTTTTAGACACATTTATCACCTCATTTTGCTGTGGGGTTAGACTTACATTAAATTCGTGACCTGTACATTAACCTTCTTAATTGACAATACATTTTCTGGGTAAATTCTCTATTATTCATGCACTGTAGTCTAATATAAGTGTTCAACAAATCTCAAACTATTTACACAATTAATGAAATTAAATCCTACAGTTTGAAGGATGACAAGGGGTCCATAAAAGGACAACGTTGGAACTGTCCAGACAGATTACCTTGAGTGAATTTTCAGGACCAATAATTTCTGACAGGGAGCTGTTATTCCCTGCCTGCTCAAGTCTGAACGGAATTAGACTCTTTCTATTGTTTTACAACAAAGATTTGATCTTCAGATTCTACATTAGATCACTACATTCAGTCTTATCCTTACAGACTCAGCAGACCTGATTGAATCAGGCCAGCAGAAATGCAGAAAGGCAATGGAGTCTAACGTGAACCGAGCGCATTCATTGACACATCAACTTTACTATTGTATTGTTGAATCTAACAATTCCTGTCTAACTAACTGAGTATGGTAATAAATAATAATAATAATAATAATAAATTAATACATGAATAAATAAATACATATTTCTGGCACAAATGGCTTAGTTTTAAGGAAAAAATTAATATAGATAAATTAAAACAAAATAGTCCTGTAGTTAGACAAATACATTTTCAAAAGTAAAGTAGAAGAAATATTTAATTTAGTCTCTTAGTTGCTGTAATATGAGGGGTTATGACCTTATATTACATCAACTAAGAGGCCACATGAAATATTTGTTCTATTTTACTTTTGAAAATGTAAACTGGCCTGCCTAATGATTATATTAGTATACCAAAATGTTATAGTTAATGTTATAAGTTATAGATGGAGTACAGCATGATACACTGCAGAACACTGCTGCTAATAAAATCTAACACATCCTTGAACTTGCATTAATTTGATCCTTTGCAATTACATAGTGTCATGATTATATAGATGCTATTTGGTCAGATTCTGGAAATGTTGCCAAAACTCTGATCGGTACAATAAAAGAGCAATGTCAATCCTGCCAAACACCTTACATAAAACTGAGACGGAGGCTCCATAAAACACAGCTACCCTTGAGTGAAGGAGAGCTATGCACAACGTGTGAAAATAAACACAGGATCAATCCACATTTGGTATTCCCAAAGGAAAGGTGAAATTTCACCTAGAGAAAAGGGCCCTAAAGTTTCAGTAATTGCAAGGAGTGTTCTGGCATTGCCTCTCTCTCTGTCCCATGTTTCCCATGAGAATGATTTCAGTCGGGGCAAAGAGTCACTCGGTTTGACCCCTATCCCCAAGAGCACAGCCTCACCACAAACTGAACCAAAATAAGAATTATGTAAAAATAAACAAGTGGGTAAGGGGCACAGTGCATTAAAAAGTCTCATGAAAACTAACATCAGTCTGCAGTCTGAAATAAGCCTTCAAAAAGCATTTATGTAATCTTCAAATGAATGTGAACTGTTGCAATTACTTTAAATTGCATTCGTGCCATTTCTGGTTCAGATGTGGCATCTTAAAGAGATAGTTCACTCAAAAACTGGAACTTCGGAAAACATGACAGGGGGTAAATGATGTACGGACTTTCATTTTTGACCGAACCATCCCTTTAAAATATGCAAAAACATAATGTGGTATTTTGAATGACTACATCATTTGTCATGCATCACTCATCTTCAAAGTTTTCTTGAGCAGTTGTTCAATATTTATATTAAATTCCTCAATTTAAGGATGTTTTGTGTGGTTGCCAGGGTGTTGCATTTAGGATGCTTAGGTGTTCTTAGTGGCCGCTAGTGCTTTACATTTGCTAGGGTATTCTGGGTGGCTGCTATGATGTTCTGGGCAGCCCACCCTAAGTCTCTACAATATTCATGACTCTCCTTCAAGTTTATAGGATTTATGTCCCCCACCAGATTAATCATCTGCCAGGTAAAAATCATATGTAGGATCACTTAGAAAAGCAATAGCACAAATCTCCCCAACAAGCCTCATGATTTGAGGTATCATTCTTGTTTGTAAGCAGTGTGGGACAAGTTATATTCCAAGGTTTAATACTTACTGTTAAGGATTTCTTCAAATCTATATAAACATTCATATTGATGCCTATTTTAGCAAGCTCTACTAATTATTACTTCAGTAAGCTTTTTCCATGTTTGTTAATGAACAAATTCTGACCCATAATCAGTTTGAGAACAGCACAGAACACAGAGAATGACTATCTATCTTCCATGCGGGGGGGGGGGGGCTTCAGAGGAGACGAGAGACAGAACGTGTGTTAATGGACCTCCCTCAGCCTCCCCTCTCCTCATCACCCCCAAACGCTCCCTTGCTCCCAGATAAGAGGGCAGAACTCTCTCACTCTGGTCATTTCACACACCGCTCCAGGATAGAAAGCAAAGTTCTCTTCTCTTGTTTACTTTTTTCTCATGTTAAGAGCTCACAGACTGGGAGACTAATTTGACTGTCTCATTTTCTTCTACATTTTTTCATTCCCTTCTTATCTATCTGCAAGAGTGTATTGTAGTTCAGGGGAGACTCTAGAAAAAGCAAGCACTTGTCCACAATCAAAGGAGCCTTAAGGCAAAAAACGCAATTCATCACCATCAGAGGTCCTGCAGCAAAACACACAACCCAACGCCATCAAAGATCCAGCAGCAAAGAACGCAACCCAAAGGCATCAGAGGTCTTGCAGCAACGAACGCAACCCAACGCCATCAAAGATCTGAAGCAAAGAACACAGCCCAATGCAATCAAAGGTGCTGCATCAGAGAACACAACCCAACAGTATCCAAGAGCCTGAAGAAAAGAATGCCACCTTTCGCCATCAAATGTTCTAAAGCAAAGAACGCCACCCAATGGTATCAAAGATCCTGAAGCAAAGAACACAAGCCAACACTATCAAAGGTCCTGCAGCAAAGATTGCAACCCATTTAAAGGTTCTGTAGCAGAGAACGCACCCTAACACCATCAAAAGTCCTGAAGCAAAAAATGCACCCCAACACCATCCAAGGTCCTGAAGTAAAGAGTGGCACCCAATGCCATTAAAGATCCTGAAGGGAAGAACGCCACCTGTCGGCATCAAAGATCCTGCAGCAAAGAACAAAACCTAACACCTTCAAAGGTCCTGTAGCAAAGATCGCAACCCAATCAAAGGTCTGGCAACAAAAAACAATCAATTGCAAAGAACGCAACCTAACGCAATCAAAGGTGTTGCAACAAAGAATTCAACACAACAGCATTAAAGGTCCTGCAGCAAAGAACGCAACCCAACACCATCATAGGTCCTGCAGCAAAGAACGTACTCCAACAGCATCAAAGAACCTGCAGCACAGAACGCAACCCAATGCCATCAAAGGACATGAAGCAAAGCACTCAACCCAATTAAAAGTCCTTGCAACGGAGAACGCAACCCAAAACAAAGTGAAAGAAGCTACATCTACATCTAGCCATGTGTTCTTCTATTGAAAGAGTCTGAACTGGTAAGTTGGCACCATCCGTTGACCACAGGTGGCCTTTCCAGAAACGTGAAATTTGCTCTTGCTGCAATGAGGCTTGCTAGAAGCGGCTGGCACTTGGCACTACTGTTGGCGACGACTGGCCTGGTTAGTTGCGGAAACGGTAACAGTCAGAGACGTGGGGGAAGCGAGAGGCGGAGGAAGCTTCACCGAATGCAGCATGGCCAGTGCAGCTATACCTTCATCTTGCCAGAGGTAGAAAGCTGTCAGGGTGGAGCGGACCAGATTAGTGGGACTAATATTGTGCAGCGGGACGCCCCGCCAGGGGACAGTGAGTGGTCATCTCAAAAGCTGCAAAATCTGGAGATGGCCATGGAGAACAACACACAGTGGATACATAAGGTGAGAATGACAATCTTAATGGGATACAGGTGCCTGTTAGCATTGTTAGTTTCTTGAATTCCTCGAACTCTTTTGTATTTTAGAGTAAGGGTGTAAGGATGCCTTCAAGTCATGTTGGAATGATTGTATTTACAAGATGGGTACACATGAACACCAAAACTTTGCAGTAACTATCAGTGTGAAACTCAGGATTTAAGCTTTACGCTCCATAAAAAACATTTTGAGAGCTGTTGAAGAAGTCTGGCGATAAAGCTTGGCAAAAAAGAACAATCTGATTTATCCGGCTTATGAGGCTACAGGCTTGTATGACATCATTCTCTATGGCAGCAGGAAAACGCTAAAATACAATGTCTTAAGCATAATAAAATTATGAAAATAATGAATATAAAATGTAAACATAAATATGAATCATGCCAAAATGAGCTAATCATCCAAATCTTGACCAAATTGCAGATTCCCTTATGTATTATATAATTTAGTAAATAATCGTAATCAAATCTAATCAGATATTGGTCAGACCAAATATGTACAGCCCTAATTGAGAGGTTATTACCTGAAAAAACCTGTAGCCCATTTATATTTCTATGGATGAATTGTAAGGCTGCAGATGGTGGCCAAAAAAACAGATGGCTGACAGGGTTTGAGAAACTGAGCGATGTAAGTGCATTTATGAAAGCTGAATAGGAGGAATAATCTGTTTGACCACTTAATACTGCATTAAATCCAAAAATACAACCTGTTGAAAGGCAACACAGTCGTTTAACAAATTCCATGATCTCTGATGCTTTTGGAGTTGTCATGTGCTATTTCTATTAAATGACAAATGCAATTTAATCTCCATTTTCAAGTGTAGTGATTAAGCAACATTTCAGACATCAATGTGAGCTTACAGAAACTCTTTTCAGCAGTAATCTGAGAATGTTTTCTCGTAATTAAAACAGGAGCGAGATGACAACACCAAAGAATGGTCTCCATAAGTGACTGCAGGGTGATTTATTGCTCCATTCAAATGTGATGAATGCAAGTCTTGATTGATTGATTGGTACTTCAATGGAATTTTGCTAGCTGACATTAATTGAGCTAATGAATGGATGAAGTGTTGGAGTGCCGAGTGAAAGTTTGCCATGTGTGCGTGCTTTGTCTATGTGTTCAGCGCACCACCCAAGTTAACAATCTATACTGCTCAAAGAGAGTCCGTTCGCACCTCCACAGAAAAGAGGCATGACCCTTGACTCTGGTTAAGAAGAGGTCAGATCATGATAAGAACCTTTTTATTTTAAATCATTTGTTGTTTTCATTGCCAAATATTTGGAATTCTTTTTTAAATTAAATTGGTGGTAAAAATAAACAAGTGTGTAATACTTAAAGGGATAGTTCACACAAAAAATAATATTCTGTCATAATGTTCTTGCCCTCATATTGTTCCAGACCGAGGGGGACAGAGGGGGATTTTTAGGTTGCCTTAGCCACTGTTCACTGTTATTGCGTTTAGTTTTCTATACAAAAAAGGGGAGTGTTTAAAATGTATTTGGGCATTTAAAGCATGCATAAAATGTCTGTTTCTGAATATGATTGCATTATTACCATATATCAAACTAATGGCATCTGCAAATAAATTATCCTAGAGCTTTTCTCAGAACTAACTTCATTTTGCAATTACTTTGAACCAACTAGAGTGAAAGGCAATTTTTAGTAGATGTATGAAGTCAGTTTTTCTCAGGTTCTGAATTCGGAGTAACCACAGGTGTAGCCCATTACCTTAACTATGGACATGTTACACTAAAGTTTGACAACCAGAAAGTGTCCAAATACTTTTAGTCTCATCTTGACTTTTTGTCTGTGCTTGTTCTCCTTCTTTATCCTCACTCGTTTGATTTATTTATTTTTGTCTGAAGCAATGACCTTCACATATTTAGCATAAGTGTAGCTAATCTGTCTGTGATTAGGAGGAGTGCGTGGAGGGAGAGAAAGAGAAACACAAGGATGCTTTGTGTGTGTTGATGTTGTCTAATTAAAGTCTTGATGAATGTGGATCCGGCTCCCACTTCCTCCTTTCCCAACTGAACACAGATCAATGTAACGGACCTCTGTTCGGTTGGGAAAGGAGGAAGCTGGCTCTTCCCTTATCTCCCTCCCACTGATTAGGCAACTCCATGCCGGGTGTGCATCCTCACTGCCCGGCCAATACATCCTCCTCATCAAACTGTCCAAATATGTTCTGGGGACACTGTATACACCGACTAATTGTTTTTGAAAATCTTTCATGGGTATACAATGCTAACTAGCAATGATTTAAACTGGCCCACAAAGTTCTGACTTGAATGTTTTAAAGTTTATTTAAATCCTTTGAGGGTCTGATAGATGTGTTGCCATGGCTGTATCATTGGGAAAAGTGTTTATAGAGGAGGAGTGTTTAGTTTACTGGCAAATGACTATAACTAAACGAATATGCTCCCTTAGATTGCTCCCGCAGCTCACCCCTTACCTGATAACTGCATTCACAAGCAATTGACGACATACCTTGTTTCTGACTCAGATAGTTGAAAGAGGAAAGAGGAGTGCAGGCGGTATATGGTAAATATAGGGGTATATGAATAGCATGAGGAGCCACTTTAAGTCCTTGCTTAGTTTTTGTCTAATGACCATGAAGCAAAAGCTCTCTGGAAAAGAGTTCTTCAAAGGCCAGGGGGATTAGGGATTGTACGTCCCATTTAAATCAAGAACTTTACAAACCTCAATTCACAACCTTTCAGCTTAATGCTCAGTTGAGGATAAAGAAGCAATTGATAATGTGAAGTTGATAACAAACATTTCGTAAGAAACTTTTTGCCAACTCTAAAATGATGTGAATTAGTTTAGGCGTCTTATTTGATGTTGATTAATTTAGCTTATCTTCCACCATGTGGGGTCGCACAATACAAGTATTATGGATTTTTACATTTATTGAAGAAAATGTGAATAGTGCTTGTTAGGGCAAAACATGATGCCAAGGTGTTCTGAGTAGTTTTTAGCACATTGCTAGGTGGTTGCTTGCTAGGGTGTTCTGGGTAGTTGCTTTCTGGCCTCAAAGTCTCAATTGCCACGTTTCCACAGTCGGGCCAAATGAGGGCGTGCAAAGGTGTGCCAGGGCCAGTTGCGATCCCGCTGTCACTTCCGGGCTGTCACTTCATCGTGCCGCCTCGGTGCTTTCTAGGGGATCATGGCCTTTGGCCCAGCCATCTTAACGGGTCCAAAAACGTGTGCCCAAACCCAAAGAGACCCGGAAATGTGCTATCCGGAACCGACCCAGACCCATATATAATTTGAAAGTTTGGACCCTGATCTGGCCGGGACAAACAAACCCGATTGAACCCGATCGGCACAGATCCCACAGCTAATTGCTATTAACAAGTTAATTTACAAGTTGTGAAAATAAACCTTTGTGTCTTACCTAATGTAATGTTAGTAGCCTTCTCTCCTGTACCTGATGCATACAATCCATCCTCCTTGCCAAGAAAGATGACATAATAACATCCATATTGTTCCTCTCTTGCTGATTGAAAGAGCACGTATAATCCACTCATTATTTCAGCATCAAAAGTCCAATTGCATTCAAGGTGGCGGATGACAAACATGACTTTGCATCTTTGCAGTTTTTTTGTATCTCGCATAATACGATAACTTCCACTGTTTGCCATTTTGAACTATAACAACGATTGCTCATTCAGTGCCACGGCCGCTGATCTTAGCATCCCTAATTTGCTGTCATCTGTGCTCTCTGAGACATGTTCATAGATTTTAGATATACAAAGCGAACAAACTCCAACCACAATATCTCAAAAATCGCGCCGATGCCAATAATGCACTTCGGTTTATGTCATCTGTCAAACACAGATATGACAGAATAAGCCCTGCCAATTGGTAAAGTCATCGCATCACTGCAGATGTTAAACAGACCTGGGACCCGAAGTACAAGAATGGGACCCGACCTGGACCTGGCTGACCATTTAAATATGGACCTGTACCATACTGGTCCAGTGTCTGGTCCCGGGTCCTCAGGTTTGGGTGGACCCGTGAAGACCTCTACACACCGATTACACTTGGGCCAAAGTAGGCCAACTGGGGAGTAAGGCGGGGTCAATATCAATGTTTCACCGAACTTGCCAGGTTGTGTATCCATCGTACAACATTATAGTAAAAATCTGTCAAAAGCGCACAATAGACAAAGCGGTGCCCAAAGAAAAAACTTTCCATGTTTCAAGATCATGGATGTGTGCTTGCACATTGTCCTGCTGTTAGTGGAGAGACCACTCGGGACACCAGGGAAGTTACAGTCTTCAAGTTGTCAATGCTAACTTTCTAACTTACCTTGCTAGCTAGCTAATGGTTAGAAATGGTAAAAACTCAATATTCTAGATAACTAGTGTGGCAGGGCGGAGGGTGGGCCGGGTCGTGATGCTGTATACCCGGCCGCAAATCAGGCTAATCAAGCCTCCGAGAGGGATAAGGGCCGACCGAAGATGGCGGGGGATTTACGGACAGCTGTCTGACACCTGTGTGTGTGTGTGTGTTTGTTTGTCTTTTTGGTTCAGTTTAAACTATTATTTATATTGTCAAGCGGGTTCTCGACTCCTCCTTTTCCTACAACCCCTTTACACTGGTGCCGAAACCCGGGAAAGAGTGGAGTTCTTGCCGCTACCATCCACCCGAAAGTAGCTGCCGACAGCAAGGGGAGGAGGGGCTCCCAACCAACCACCTGGAGCGGTTACCGCTGCCAGGGGTGAGGGAGACCCCTACGTCCACTAAAAACGTGGCGGGGCGTTCTGTCCGCCAGGGGCCGGAGGACTGCCTCCAATCCACCCGGGGAGGCACGGCTGTCATCCGCTAGAGGGTGGAGGAGTGGCCAGGGACCAAGCTACGGCGTATCAGAGAACCGGCAAGTTTTTGTCTTCTATCTCTCTCTCTCTCCTCTCTCTCTCCCGCTACGCTTTGGCCTTTCCCTATCTTTTAAATTTTACTTTGGTTTTTTACTTTGGTTTCAACAAGCCTCATGTTTCCATCCAGCTCCTGTAAGCGATTTCAGCTTAACACCCGCTAGAGTTCGCCTCAACTACACTCATTCTATCCCCACTCTCTAAAGATGTGTCAGCTAGCCATACATTTTGTGATTGGCCAAAAATATATGTGAGCCACTTTCGCTGACTCAGTGTTTAGTGCTCACAGAGACCAGTGATTTGTCAAGATACATTTTTGGGATATTTTAATTAAAATTTAAATTTCAGCATGTTTAATTATTAGGTTTAGGAGTTTTGTATGAATCCCTAACCGTTAATATGAGCAATAATAGTGATACTTGGCTTATCAAACACCTCAAATTATTGGCAATACAACAATAAGTCAGAAGGCCTCACAATTTAAAAAAGACTTCTAAGAGTTTACTTGGACAGTCTGAAAACAACATTTAGAGCTGAAACACTCTAAACAGTTTGAGAAAAGGTGACTTAGTTATTAAGCTACTCTGTAAAAGAGCCATTCACGAAAATGAAAGAGAATTATTATTTTTTTTTAAACATGCAGTAAAACTTCTCAGTGTGTGATTGGTTTTAATATGTGCTGTTCCTGCTAATGCAACATCACATTAACAAGCCTCCTGTGTCTCTGTTAATAGTTTTCTTTCTCTGGTCTATTACTCATTTGATTTCGCTATGGAGAATTGAGAGATCGAAGGAAGGATGGCTGGCGGAGAGGGTGGGGACATGGGAAGCCTGCTGAGTTTACAGTGTCTTGGTACTGTCTTTAATGACCCCGTAAAACACATGGTTGTGGGGCTTCCTTGGGAGTTGACTAAGAGCCGGACTGTTGATTAATCTCACTATCAATGTGCCGAATCAGAGCCGTGCACATCAAATACTCACTCGGCACATGTTCCTGAAAAGAATTTTCTCTTGGTGCTTAAAATAAAAGCCATACCCTTTCGGGAAACATACAAATATGTTGGGGAACCCATTGGAGAATTAGAGACTAGTCTGGTCCAAGTAATCAAAATTTGGAAATATGTTGTAACATGACAACATGACTGTTGTGACATAACTTTTGGTCTAGACAGAATTTAACATTTGTTTCAATTATTTGTACATGCAGTACACTTCAGTCTGCTGTTGAATTCTATTAACATTTTTGACACCAATGAACGATTGTTCAAGCCAAATGCTTGTTAGAGGTAGAAAGAGAAAATGGAAAACAAGAGGGAAAGTAGTTTACTGTCCTCTTTGAACTCAAAATGTTCTGGATCTCTGCAGGAGTCCAGTGGCACAGCAATACCTTTAGTATAAATATTAATACGCACAACAGGAGTGATTTAAAAAAAAAAGAGAGAAAAAGAAACGTGTGTTTGCATGTACACAGGGATCCAAAAGTCTGAGACCATTTTCACTTTTGCTGTAATTACAGCTTGCATTTGAGCTAGGATGGACAAGTTTGTGTAAAACCTGATGTCCCATGTTATCCCAGCATGCTTTGAAAATGTTCCAAAGAGCATTGAGTGTGCTTCAATGGAAATTTGTCCTTTTTTGCAAAATAATTAACATGGTCAATCTCACGAATTTGCTTGCATAGCTAAGAACCTTAAAATTTTCTCCAATTGATGTCACAGCTTTTCATTGATTGAGCTTAAAACTTTTTTAATTTACAGGTTTAAATGAAAATTAAATCCCAGAAAGACCCTAATGTACAGTATATATGTGAGTGATTGTCTCTTATTAAGTTTTAACTCTCTCCGTATGTTTCTATTTGTGTGACTACGTGTGTGCATATATTGAGTTTGGCTCAGATCACAGCAGAAGGCTTTGGCTTGTTAAACAAACATTTAGCCTGTGTTTATCATTCTTGGGGAAGTGTCTGAGACAAAAAGTTGTCGGGTTTGGGGAAGAATTGAGTGTGGGCTCAGTCGTGTTGCTTTCACTGACATCAGTCAATATTAGGATATCTCCACTGGAGCCAGAACTCTTACAGAATTACAACAGCCTCACTGATAGTGATGAGCTTTGTAGCTCTTTTGGCACCAGCACTGTATCAACTACACACTACTGAACAAATTCAGCTGACATTAAAATATTACTGAAATGCAGGTCCGCAACCACAAATGGAGATTTTACATTAAATGCTACACCACTTATTGTGTAGACAGTTTTGATCATTAGAATTGTGGGTGTCTAGTTTTATTTGCTGAACTTGCATTGGTCCAGTCACTGACAACTGACTATGCAATGTGAAAAGGGAGAGGTTTTGCGATTTTATTTGTCAGTAAATTAATATCCGTCACTTCCGGTTGAAAGTATGATGTGCGTGTTTGTCTGCCGCTTCTCAACGCTTCTCCTCTCAAACATTTCTACGTGATTTGCATCCTTTTATTCAGGCTGGATGTTTACTTTTGTGCATCTTTTGAATCAATCTGAACATCTACTGTTTATTCTTCTGTCACAGACTGCAGTTGCACTGGTGGTTTGATACTATTGCTTCTGGCGAAGTTACTACTACAATTAAGCTCTACACCCATTGTCATTGTTTTCCTGGATTTCTGGACTATTCCGAACTTTTCTGGATTATTCACCCAGTGGTCGATCGACACGAGTACTGCTAAGCATCTGCTACAAGCATCATTGTTTTCCTGGATTTCTGGACAACTGCAAACCTTTCTGAATTATACACCCACTGATTGATCTTTGCGAGTACTGCTAAGCACCTGCTACAAGCTACTTTTATCTTTTGTGTTCCTTGTATAACTGGTCTACGACAAACTACTCTGAGCTATCTCTCCCTGGTTTATGACTAAGTCTTTTTTAGCGACTGGACTCTTGAATTTGCTCGCTAGTGGGTTCTCAACTTAACCACTCTCTTCTCAGTTGGTGAGTGAGTCTCCACTCTCTTGCTAGTCTGATGCATTGGATGACTGACATTGGATGGTGGGTTATCATCCGTCCTCCACTGTCTGGTTGGGTTAGGTTTGGTGCCTCGCTAGTTGATGTTAGCGTCAGGGTTAACCTTGTAAAGTAGCGATTACACCCTGAACCCCTCTGCATACCTCCAGCACCGTCTGTTATGAATCTTACTATGAGTATAACTGGAACAAAATCATCTGCCACTTGACTAGCAAGAGCCTCATCTCTAGCCCATCTGTTCTGTTGCATCCTTGTTATGGCGCTTAGTTACTTATCGTTTCAACTTTGCTGCATGAACACTCGACTACAAGTTGATACTGCTACTATAGCATTTGCAGTGTGCTTGGAATTGCCCATCGCCCATGCTACATTCATCGCTCCACCCACCATTTTTTCTCCTCTCACTCTTCAACTGATTCTGCTATTCCACCCACTTGGTCCAATAGACTGAATACTCGGCTGCCTCCCCATGTGATGAACACTAACTGCTTAACAACCATAACCCGTATCTTGTCTAGCATACTGTATATAAATTAACTATCAAAAAAAATTTCAACGCTACAAACTGCCACTTTGACCATGCTCCGACTTCCCTGCTCAAACACTCTCTGTCTCTAATATCAACACCTATCTCTCACTTAATTAATAAGAGTTTCAGCACTGGTATGGTACCAGTCCTGTTAAAAACTGCTGCTGTCACCCCAGTCCTAAAAAAACCTGGTCTGGACCCATCTGAATTCAATATCTACCACCCTATCTCAAACCTACCCTATACTCTGCAAACTGCTGTAAAAAGCTGTTGCCTCACAGTTACACTCCCACCTTGCTACCGACAACATTTTTGAACTTTTCCAATCTGACTTCTGTCCTCTACATAAGACCAAGACTGCACAAATTAAAATAACTAGTGACCTGCAAATTGCTGCTGATTCTGGTCAACTCATAATGCTTGTCATGTTAGATCTTAGTGCAGCCTTTGACATTATCTCACATTGCATACTT
The DNA here is from genome assembly GCF_025860055.1 of Xyrauchen texanus. Lineage (NCBI taxonomy): Eukaryota > Metazoa > Chordata > Actinopteri > Cypriniformes > Catostomidae > Xyrauchen > Xyrauchen texanus. The sequence goes on from NC_068282.1 coordinate 5,703,333, forward strand.
CTCTCTCACCTCTCTGCTATTGGGGTTTCTGGAACTGTCCTAACCTGGTTTAACTCCTACCTCTCTTACCATCAGCACTATGTATCCATCAAGCAGTCAAAGTCCCCCACTCTTCCAGTTTCCCAAGGTGTTCCTCAGGGTTCTGTCCTTGGCCCTTTACTCTTCATTATTTACATGCTCCCACTTGGCCAAATTATTTGGAAGCATAGTCTTAACTTCCACTGCCATGTTGACGATACACAACTTTATGTCAGCTCCAAACCCATTGTCCCTCTACCCCTGCTTCCTACAAAAGCCTGCATTCTAGAAATCAGGGACTGGATGACTCATAATGTCCTAAAATTTAATTCTGATTAAACAGACATTCTAGTTATGGACCAACCCTCACACATAATCCACAATCTAGGTGTAATTTTTAATTTTTCACTCTTTCACTTCTCACATTTCCTCTATCACTAAAGTGAGACCCTTGTTCACACCTTTATCACCTCACGACTCAATTACTGTAATGTTCTCTTCTTTGGTCTTCTTTACTCAACAAACTTCAATATATTCAAAACTCAGCTGCCAGGGTTCTCACCTATTCTAAAAAGTTTTCTCACATCACTCCTGTTCTCCATAACATTCACTGGCTACCTGTTTCCTATCAGATTCAATATAAAATCCTCCTCATTACTTTCAAAGCCCTACATGGACTTGTTCCACAATACATCAATGACCTCCTTCAACCTTATTCTCCGGTTCATGCACTCAGGTCATCTGGATCTGGTTCTCTTGATACTCCCCGCTTTAAGCTGTCATCACTTGGCAGTAGGGCGATTAGTGTTGCAGCCCCAATTTTTGGAACTTGCGACCAAAAACTCTCAGTGATATCTCCACCATTTCTGATTTCAAGACCGAACTGAAAACCTACATTTTCATTAATTGTTTCCCTGATCTATAACTTTTAACTTTTCTTGGTTAATTGCTGATACCCTGTTTGATATACCATTATATCTATCCTTATATTGTGTTATTTTGTATTGTGTATTGTGTATTGTGTATTGAATTGATTGAATTGTAAAGGGACCATGAGTTGGCAGAAAGATGCTGTATAAAATAAACATATTATTATTAAATAGAAAAGAAATGTACATATTAGAAAAAGTAACAGATATTATGGTGTAAATACAAAATGTTTTTTTTTTATTTACTCATTACTTAAAAAAATAATCATATTACAAAACATGCTAATACGCTGATAGAGTGTTTGACAAAATGCATGTTGTTAAAGGTAATCAGATTACGAAGCAGTTAACATTTTGATTGTGTTTGACGGAATGCTTGTTTGTAAATAGTTATGCTGATATCTTATTAAATGGATGTTTGTTAGTTCCAAAAAGTGATCAGATTACGAAACACATTTACTGTTTGACGGAATGCTCGTTTGTTGCAAAAAGTAATCAGATTACAAAAGCAAATTAACATTCTAACAGCATGTTAAACTGAATATTTGTTGGTTCCAAAAAGTAATCAGATTATGAAACGTGTAAATTCTCAGATAGACTGTTTGACAGAATGCTTGCTCGTTCCAAAAAGTAATCAGATTACGAAACAAGTAAAAATACTAAGAGTATTAAATAATATTTTTGTTTTTTCTAAAAAGTAATCAGATTACGAAACAAATTAACATTGTGATAGAGAGTTTGACGGAATGGTTACTCATTTCAAAAAGTAATCCGATTACGAAACGTGTGTTAACACTCTCATAGAGTGTTTGACAGAATGCTCATTAGTTCCAAAAAGTAATCAGATGAAGAAACGCATTAACACTCAGAGTGTTTGACGGAATGCTTGTTACCTCTAATACATGTCTTGTTATGAATCACGTGGACAATCTGATCAATCTGTGTTTGATGAAATCATATCTGTTTTGAGGGTGTGGAATGCACTTTTCACAATACACATAATTTCAAAAGCAACTTTACAGAAAATAATGCTGTAATGTCTGTACTGTGACAGACATCTGCAGTGTTGTTAGAGTGTGTTTTATATTATGTTAACTGTGTATGTGGTATAAATTACTGTATAGTCACACAAGTGTGCATCTACCTATTCAAAATAGGGTTTTATGACAAATAATGAAATATGGAACACAATAGCGTTTGTGCAATGTAAAGAAGAAAATACTATCCTATCAGCTTGCCCTTCATCAGCCCTTCATCGAATGTTCTCTGGCTTTTATGGTTCCCTTTTGCACAGTGTCTACGTTTTAACCCAAAGAAACTTTCCACAAATGCAAAACTAATTTTCGAAACATTGGCATGCCATTCTGTTGTCAGAATATCAACTTAACTGATTATATACTGTTACCATTTTTTATCAAAGCTATGCAAGTGTTTCATTCTTTTCACTGAGCCGATACTGCACTTGTTTGATAAATGTAATATTGCATTGATTTTGCAAGATGTGAAGATTGACATTACTTGCAAATGTTTTCATGGCATTTAAGTACATAGTCATGCAGTAATATTATAATCTTAGGGCTTAATCATACTTGTAATCTGGAGTTTGTCTCAGTAATGGTGAGGGACCTAAGGTAAACATGGTTCAAGTAATCATGGGCTGTATTCAGAGTGGTTTAGAGACCTGGTTTTGCTTAAATGGCTTGTTCTCCATAACTGGCAAACTCTGCTCTTGGCTAACATCAGAAGTGTCCTGAAAAATGTGATTACGGCTGCTTGAGTCAGTACTTCTCATCCTCTGCTCTTGTGCATGCATTTACACTTAGCTTTTGGGTATTTGCAGATGGTGTATAATATATAAATAAGATCCAAAAGTCTGATACCTCATTGAAAATCATGGATCGCCCCCAACCCTCCACCCCCATTCAAACCTGGAAATCAGCCTTATGCTACAGTAAGACTTTACTTAAAAAAAAACAAAAAAAAAACAGATTCTATCCTACACCTGGAAATGCAGCAGAAACTGATTCCAGACCAGTAGCTCATTGGTCTTTTTTTGGTTGTGTTTTTCAGATTAGATATGAATGATTAGACTCTTGAAGTTTTCTGTTTGTTCTAATGAGGCGCAGCATTTGTTTTTTCTTTGTATGATCAAAGGCAGTTTTGTAGGTATACTCATTCTAACCAGTAGCAGCTATTTACTTTCACAATTACGCACATGCATTTCTTTTTTAAAACTGAGATGACTGTCTCCCTTGATTTCCTTTTAAAAAAGAAATGAGGCATTATAATAAGAAGAGCAGCACAACAAGATAATAAATGTTCATTCTGTTTTAGCAGAACTCAGACATTGCGTTCACATGGAAATAGATGCTTTCACCTTGTCCAGTCCCCACTTGAGAGCCCATTAGTGTTGATTCCCAGAACAAGTATTAAAAATGGGAAAAACAGTCAAGTACTGGACCATCTGTTGAACTTTTTCTTGTGCTAACTTACTGTGTCATATCTCCTCTGTTTGTTCTTGTGGATGTGAAGGGCTTTCATATAGAATTTCAGTTGGTAGTTTCTGCCAGAATTTTCAACAGCACATTACACAATTGCAATAATCTGTGAAGTGGAATAAAATTAATCTATCTATCTATCTATCTATCTATCTATCTATCTGTCTGTCTGTCTGTCTGTCTGTCTGTCTGTCTGTCTGTCTGTCAGTCTGTCTGTCTACAGTATCTATTTATCTGTCCGTCTCTCTCTCTCTGTCTGTCTGTCTGTCTACAGTATCTATTTATCTATCTATCTCTCTGTCTATTTTTAGGCTACTTTACAAAAAACATTACAGTGTATATACAGTATGTAGCTTGCTAGCTGTCGGTCGTTGCAAGCTTGTAAAACACAAAACTCTTTCTTCATCCTTTAATCTTAACCACTTACAAAAAAGCTAAAAGATTCTATGTGCCTTAAATATTACCCAATCAGCTTCCTGTCTTCCAGGGTGGATTGTCTCCAGCCTCGAGCATTAGCCCACAGTTAGTTTGTTTATGTTAGCTCAGAGAGCGAGAGAGGAATCACAGTTCTGGCTGTACAGCTGCACTCCCCACCCGCCACAGGGTCAACGGGCACTCTCTGATTGGTTGCAGCTCTTTCTGCATTGCAAAGAAAACATGGTTGTTATTCAGAGAAGCCGTAACTTTTGATAATTATAATTGATGGTAGAGTCTGGCTCAATCAAATATAGTCTTAACCCTTCCACCTTGGAGTAATAATAAGCCCAGGATTAGAAAAAACTAATTAAGTCACAGCCAAACAAAAAACATTTCGCAACAATCTCCCAAATGTGTTTCACAGCGAGATCTACTGACATAGATGTTGGATAATTGCTTGTTTGAATACAGTGGGGTTCAAGTCCACACAGAAAATCCATCTTTGAATCAAAGAAACATTTTGATGTAAAACGAATCAGAAATATTTTAGATTTCAACATAATACTCAGTGTTAAAACACGTTCTCTTGTGAACAAAAGTTTTCTCACAAAAAACTTCTGTTTGCATTCAGAAGACATGGAATACGACACACAATGACAACTTAATGATACTTTTTTGTTTTTTTTGTTTAGAAGTCTCAGACTTTTAACACTATGTATGTGTGTTCTTTGTGCTGAGGTAAGTGAGTCCATAATGATGCAGTCATATATATATATACGTATATATAAAAATTGCATAACAGCTGTTATAAACACAATCAAATAAAAAGAACAATGAACAAAGACTGGAGTGCATCATGGGAAATCAAGTACCTCTGTACTAATAAAATGCCAATTTACCATCAAATGGTTGTAAATTACTGATAGCATGTTGCGCAACCTCCGAGATGAGGTTCTGGTGCCATAAAACCAGAAAGTAATCTTGCTGGCAAAATGTTGAACACAATTTGGAGGATGCATTTTTGCTTCACTGACGGTTAAGTTTAGGTTTGGGGTTGTGTTAGGAAGTAGAGTTAATGAAATATGCATTCCTGTTTAATGTATTACATCATAAAAGTACAGATTTCTTTTGGCACCACCTTTTGGACATTTTACCTGGAAACTGGAGCTCGCACTTTAGAAAACATTCAACAACACTTCCAGCTTCAGCCACTGGGGGCAGTGATTTGAATTTCGTTAAAAACAGTCTGATTTCAGCAGGAAAACTTTTGTCCTACTGTTGGAGAATTTACCACATGATGGACGGGAATTACCAAATCTACACACATTTTCCACTACTTTTTTTGGTGTTTTCTGTTCACCTGTTCGTGCCCTGACTGTGACATTTGAAAGAGTTTTTCCATGCTTTTCTATTATTGATATATTTTATTTCAGATTAACGTGTCAGTACACCATACATAAAAACAAAACCTGTGATCTATTGCTTTTTCATTATGCTGATTGTCAAAAGTTCTAGCCGTTTTAATAGTCAAAAATGTACCTAATATGCTATAATTACAGCATATATACACATACTTATAAACACAAGTTATAGCCTATTCTGTCAAATACACTACACATTACCAGATTAATCTATTAAGAAATACAATCTTAAAAAATACATAAGGTGGAAACATCATTCAAAGATGCATGTTGAATTTCATTGTTTATGGCTGATACATTTTCAGCCTTTTTCTGATTGCATTACCAGAAATGGTGATTTACAATAAAAGAATAAAATATGACATGATATAATATCCATTATTTCCTTTGCTAGTGACTCTTTTATTCGTAGATATTTTGATGGATTGCTTTCTCCCTGAAGACATTATCAGGTTATATTAACATTGACTGACAAATCGTACATTTCACATCTTTTAACACAGCTTTGGATTTAAGATTTGTTTTTGTGTGCCTTCGTTTCTATAAATCTGTGTGCTCAGTCTTTGAAGCATCTCAAACTCTGTGGGCTTTTACAGATGATAAAGCTATAACCAAAAGACCTGAAATTGTAAATGTGGCCTACCGCATTAAGTTTGGCTCTCTCTCTTTGGCTATTTAATAAATTCTAGACTCAAGACAGAAGCTAATTCTGGTATTAAATGTAAAAGAGGACAAGTTACCTTCCTGTCGAAAAGGAATTCAGAAAAAAGGACAGTTGCATCACTTGCATAACAAAAAACATTTCTGTACAATAACAATGTCTAAGAATTTAAAGGAATATTTTGAGTTCAATACAAGTGAAGCTCAATTAACAGTATTTGTGGCATAATGTTGATTAGTACCACATTAATTTATTTCGACTTTCTTTAAAAAAATGCAACAATCAAGGTTACAATGAAGCACTTACATCCGGGCCGCGTCATCAGAGCGTGCAGCGAATCAACTGGCTGGTGTTTTTACGGACATTTTCAATCTGTCCCTCTCCCTGTCTGTAGTCCCCACATGCTTCAAAACATCAACCATTGTGCCTGTACCGAAGCAAGCTATAATCACTTGCTTAAATGACTGGCGTCCTGTTGCCTTGACCCCCATCATCAGCAAATGCTTCGAGAGGTTAATCAGAGATCACATCTGCTCTGTTCTGCCCCCCTCTTTGGACCCATTGCAGTTTGCCTACCGCAACAACCGCTCCACTGATGATGCCATTGCATCTACAATACACACTGCTCTCTCCCATCTGGAAAAAAGGAACACATATGTGAGAATGCTGTTTGTAGACTACAGCTCAGCATTCAACACCATAGTACCCTCTAAGCTTGATGAGAAACTCCGGGCTCTGGGCTTAAACAGCTCGCTGTGCAGCTGGATCCTGGATTTCCTGTCAGGCAGACGTCAGGTGGTTAGAATGGGCAGCAACACCTCCTCATCACTGACCCTCAACACTGGAGCCCCGCAGGGCTGTGTTCTCAGCCCACTCCTGTATTCCCTGTACACACATGACTGTGTGGCAACACATAGCTCCAATGCCATCATTAAGTTTGCTGACGATACGACGGTGGTAGGTCTGATCACTGACAATGATGAAAGAGCCTACAGAGAGGAGGCGCACATTCTGACACACTGGTGTCAAGAGCACAACCTCTCCATCAACGTCAGTAAAACCAAGGAGCTTGTTGTGGACTTCAGGAAGAAAGATGGAGAACACAGCCCCATCACCATTAATGGAGCACCGGTGGAGAGAGTCAGCAACTTCAAGTTCCTCGGTGTCCACATTACTGAGGAACTCACATGGTCAGTCCACACTGAGGCCGTTGTGAAGAAGGCTCACCAGCGCCTCTTCTTCCTGAGACGGCTGAGGAAGTTTGGAATGAACCACCACATCCTCACACGGTTCTACACCAGCACTGTAGAGAGCATCCTGACTGGCTGCATCACCGCCTGGTACGGCAATAGCACCGCGCACAACTGCAAAGCCCTGTAAAGGGTGGTGCGAACTGCCAGAAACATCATCGGAGGTGAGGGTCCCTCCCTCCAGGACATATATACCAGGCGGTGTGTGAAAAAAGCTCGGAGGATCATCAGAGACTCCAGCCACCCGAGTCATGGTCTGTTCTCACTGCTACCATCAGGCAGGCGGTATCGCAGCATCAGGACCCACACCAGCCGACTACATGATAGCTTTTTCCCCCAAGCAATCAGACTGTTGAACACTTGATCTATCAGGATCAATAATTAGCACTGCACTTTATTCAGCTATAATCTCACATTGGACTGTCAACATATTCTCCTCAATATACTACTTCATATATACACTCACCTAAAGGATTATTAGGAACACCGTACTAATATTGTGTTTGACCCCTTTCGCCTTCAGAACTGCCTTAATTCTACGTGGCATTGATTCAACAAGGTGCTGAAAGCATTCTTTAGAAATGTTGGCCCATATTGATAGGATAGCATCCTGCAGTTGATGGAGATTTGTGGGATGCACATCCAGGGCACGAAGCTCCCGTTCCACCACATCCCAAAGATGCTCTATTGGGTTGAGATCTGGTGACTGTGGGGGCCATTTTAGTACAGTGAACTCATTGTCATGTTCAAGAAACCAATTTGAAATGATTCGAGCTTTGTGACATGGTGCATTATCCTGCTGGAAGTAGCCATCAGAGGATGGGTACATGGTGGCCATAAAGGGATGGACATGGTCAGAAACAATGCTCAGGTAGGCCGTGGCATTTAAACGATGCCCAATTGGCACTAAGGGGCCTAAAGTGTGCCAAGAAAACATCCCCCACACCATTACACCACCACCACCAGCCTGCACAGTGGTAACAAGGCATGATGGATCCATGTTCTCATTCTGTTTACGCCAAATTCTGACTCTACCATCTGAATGTCTCAACAGAAATCGAGACTCATCAGACCAGGCAACATTTTTCCAGTCTTCAACTGTCCAATTTTGGTGAGCTCTTGCAAATTGTAGCCTCTTTTTCCTATTTGTAGTGGAGATGAGTGGTACCCGGTGGGGACTTCTGCTGTTGTAGCCCATCCGCCTCAAGGTTGTGCGTGTTGTGGCTTCACAAATGCTTTGCTGCATACCTCGGTTGTAACGAGTGGTTATTTCAGGCAAAGTTGCTCTTCTATCAGCTTGAATCAGTCGGCCCATTCTCCTCTGACCTCTAGCATCAACAAGGCATTTTCGCCCACAGGACTGCCACATACTGGATGTTTTTCCCTTTTCACACCATTCTTTGTAAACCCTAGAAATGGTTGTGTGTGAAAATCCCAGTAACTGAGCAGATTGTGAAATACTCAGACCGGCCCGTCTGGCACCAACAACCATGCCACCCTCAAAATTGCTTAAATCACCTTTCTTTCCCATTCTGACATTCAGTTTGGAGTTCAGGAGATTGTCTTGACCAGGACCACACCCCTAAATGCATTGAAGCAACTGCCATGTGATTGGTTGATTAGATAATTGCATTAATGAGAAATTGAACAGGTGTTCCTAATAATATTTTAGGTGAGTGTATATATATATATATATATTTCATATACTCCTTACTTATTGTATTGTATATTGTGTATTCTATATTGTGTGTATTGTATATAATTATCGTGTTGTGTAAGTATGTGTACATTTGATTTGTAAATTGTGTTGTGTAAGTATGTTGTTTATTGTAATTGGTATATGTCTCGTCACTGTCATGACTGCTATGTTGCTCGGAACTGCACACAAGAATTTCTGTTGCACTTGTGTACATGGTAGTGTGACAATAAAGTGATTTGATTTGATTTGATTTTGATTTGAAGTGAATGGGGAAAATTATTGCGAGTTTAAAGGCAGTAATGTGAAGCTTATAATTTTATAAAAGCACCTGTATTCATTTTTAGGTAATTGTTTTTAAGGTAATTTTACTGTTTTATGGTTTACAGTCTTACATCGTCATGGCATCGAAGCTGTAAAATTAGATATATCTTTACACAGAAAAGGTGAATAAGTGATTTTAGCACACTAAAAGCATGTTAACACTCATATTGTTTACGTCTTTTGGCTATAATTTTAAAACGGTGAGTATTTTAATGGTTACAGATTGGCCCCATTCACTTCCATTGTAAGTGTCTCACTGTAACCCAGATTTGTTTTTTTTATTTTTCCACAATTCATTTTTGTGGTAATCAAAATTATGCTACAAATGCTTTCAATTGAGCTTAACTTGTATTGAACCTGGAATATTCCTTTCAGTATATTGAGTGGGGTCCGAAAGTCTAAGACAAACTGATTTAAGAAAATCTGATAAAAAAACTTTTTTTAAATAAACAAAGTAAATGTATGAAGTCAAATTGAATTAGAAATGTTTACGATTCTACACAAATTTTTGGTGGCTAATTACCATAAATAAGCAAATCTGAGACATTGAGCATATAAGCTCTTTTGCACAAAAGGTCAGATTTCATCTAGTCCATTGAAGAACACAATGCTTTTTGGAACATACTCAAATCATGCAGGATAACATAGATAATAATGTATCGCACAAACTTGTGGAATCCATGCCAGCTCATGTGCATGCTGTCATTTAAGCAAAAGAGGGACATTAGAAAGTTTTTCAAATCAACTTCTCTTAAATGAGCCATGGTGTATACATACATGTGTCAATGAAAGCTATTTATGCAAACATCACTGTTATTGAAGTGAACAGTGTCTACGATAGTGGGGCAGCTCACGTGGCCATGCTGGTAAAGCAAAAGGATGTTCTCAGACTGAGAGCTATTTTTGGAGTGTTTAATACAAGAGAATAGAGGCTGGATCTTTGGGTTCTTTGAAAGTTTTTGTATGTGAGTATTATGCCACATGTGTGTTTGTGTGTGTGTGTGTGTGTGTGTGTGTGTGTGTGTGTGTGTGTGTGTGTGTGTGTGTGTGTGTGTGTGTGTGTGTGTGTGAGCATGTATTTATCACTTTGTGGGGACCAAATGTCCCCAGAAGGATAGTAAAACCCGAAATTTTTGACCTTGTGGGGACATTTTGTCGGTCCCCATGAGGAAAACAGCTTATAAATCATACTAAATTATGTTTTTTGAAAATGTAAAAATGCAGAAAGTTTTCTGTGAGGTTTAGGTTTAGGGGTAGGGTTAGGTTTAGGGGATAGAATATAAAGTTTGTACAGTATAAAAACCATTATGTCTATGGAAAGTCCCCATAAAACATGGAAACACTACGTGTGTGTGTGTGTGTGTGTGTGTGTGTGTGTGTGTGTGTGTGTGTGTGTGTGTGTGTGTGTGTGTGTGATGAGTGTGTAGATACTCAGTGACCCCATTCAGAATGTCTGAGCAACTGGGTTGTAGTGTATTCGTACGTACACATTCAACAGGGTTCTCTCTTTGAAATCAGTCCAAACATTTTAGCCATTAGGGGAACATAACATCCCTCTTTTTCTTCTTTTGATAGTATGTTTGTACAGATCACCAATTAATTGAGATGGACAAGCTGGAAATATATATGACCATTCTTTTTTCTTTGCAGCACATTCCTCCTTCTCTGTCAACAACATATTGTCTTTAAACAGCTCAACCAGCAACACAGTTGTTTTTATGCACTGTTATTTCCCCATTTACAGCACACTTACACTCTGAAGTCTTTTGGTAAGATCCCTGTAAAGTTTTGGGAAAGCATCAAAAAATCCTAAAACATTTTTTTATGGAATTTGGATCATAATTTGGAACCAATCCCAAAGGGTCCTAATGATAATATATTAAAGGATTCAAATCGAAAGAAAATGTAGATAAACTACATTTGTCTGTGGCGACATGTGGCAACATTTTTGCAAAACGAAATTACAGCAGATCTAAATTTAGCTAGTAAAATATCCACTGTGTGGTGCTAAAAGCGAGTTACATTTTCTCCCAAACAGAAGAGGGTTTGAAGGTTAGGCTCTATCGAGCATTAACACAATTTTAATTTAGTTAAATCAACAAAACCAACCTCCCTACCCTCAACCTAAACCTAACCGATTGTGTCATAAAAAGCAAACGTGACATGAAAAATAAAATTTTTGGTGCTTGTATGACACTTTTAGCTCATGTGTCGTCTAGTGTGATCTTCAGGACTCATACCCCAGTGCTTAGCATCGCAAGTGCCACGCTTTAAAAGTTGAGCTACTGCGCAATCAGATCGTGCTTGAACAAGCTTGTGCCACCCCCGGCAAGATACCACCCTGGGTGACTGCCCATGTCGCCCATGTCTAAATCTGCCCTTGGCGATATGTATAACCAACCACTTTAAATGTCCAATAACAACATATTCCCCATTGTTTAACATTATTCCTATAGGGTTCTGAGAAAGATAACACAATATCTAGTAGGACTCTAAGAAGGATTCCTATTTGATCCTATTATGATTATATGATTATTATGATACAAAACATGAGATGTTTATTATTATATGGTTTTATGATACTAATTATAATACTCTTAATGTTCCTTTAGAAAGCTTCTTTGGAAAATGAACAATTCTTTGAATTATATTTTCTGATACTTTTCTCGTAAAATGCCTTGTGGATTCTGATCTGGACTTCGTCTTTTGTTAATTTTATAAGTGTGTCGTTTCTGTGCCACTCGTAGCACCAAACAGAATTGCAAAAACAATGATTGTTTTCAAAGAGGTTTCCCGAACCCTACCCCTGTTTTCAAAAGGTTGACCAAACAGACCTGCACCAGACTCACCTGATTGGTTGCAATGTCAGGTTGGTCAGAAACAAATTACTTATACTTGTCTCTGCATTGTAAGCTGGGATAAAAGAAAGTATTTTATCATAAAAAAAATTTGCACTTCAGTTTTAAATGGTCAAACTGACATTTGTGACTCTATTTAGATTTTTTTTGTGTGAAAGAAGGTAGGGCAAAATGGACAGGCAGGTTGAAAAACCAACATGCCTCTTTGGAAAAGAAAATTACATTCTAAAAAAGGCTCACCAGAATAGCATTTGTCCATCTGCTTCTGATTTAAGACCAAGAGGTGTGAGATGATTGTTACTAGAATTATTCCCTGCAGGTCAGCCCCGGTTTGACTCTATCTGCCCCTACACAAGCTAAAATTTTGTACATTTGGTCCAAGTATTAACACAAACCTTCAAGTCCAGGAAGTTAAAAAATGTCTCTGAGACTAAAGTAGTCCTGTAGAGTTTAGCTCAAACCTAGTCTTGTTAATCATGTTAGTCATGTTATTAGTTATGCCTTGACATCCTGTCGAGTCACACGGTGTCAAGCCGAGCCATGAAAAGTCAAGTCATGTTTTGGAGCTCTGGGGCATGCTGAAGTCTTAAAGTGGAAAGGTAACAGAAGAAGACGGGTCTGTATAAATGTCTCGTCTATTGAGCCAAATTTCTCACACCTACAGATTTACGAAATCAAATCCTCAAAATGATGTTTAATATTATAAATGAAAGGAAATAAGCTTGTGGCTGTTGCAAGAATATTCTTAGTGTTATCCCTAATAAAAATATCAGGCTTTGTTTGCAGACATTAAACCTAAACAGTGGTTTAGCAAAAATGTTTATAAAAAAATTGTTTTTAGAATTAAGTAATATTTGGGGAGAACACATTACTCGGTAGAGCAGAAAGATAAACACTTCTTCTTGTAATGGGATGTTGTAAAATTGAGCAATGTTAAACAATGACTAATTTTAATACTTTGGACAATTTCATGATACTAAAGGCCGAAACATATGCTTCTAGCTACGCAAGATCTATTTTGTGCATTGTTGTGTTCCAAAATGTGTCAGACCGCAATTCATAATACAGCGCATGTCTTGGGCGCCTGTGCGTACCCTTAATCAGAATGTACACACAGAAATCTGCCTAGAGGTCTGCACGGGCCTTAAAATGAAACCCAATCCGAACCCGGGACTTTGTGGTATTGCCCGAACAATACAATCAGATTTAAAGCCTGAACCAAACCCAAAATTGGTTACTATCTCATTTCTTTTCCTAGTATCTTCTCCTAGTATAGCTGTACAGTACTGAAACAGTAGACATACACAGTTTTAACAAGGCACAGCAGCCCTACCATTTATTTTCTGAAACTTCACCTGGAGCAGAACAATCAGGAATAATATGAAACAATGCAACAATCCCCTCTATGCAGCCTGAACTTGAAATCCCCTCTATGCAGTGACAATTGTGCTAAAAACTATCTAGACACAGTGCATAGAATTAAACAGAGCACACGTGTCTCAACATGCATTTATGAAAATGTGAATTTCTTTTTACTTGAGATGGTGTTTAAACAGTACCGGTCCTGCGCGAGATGCTGAAGAAAAAGCAAGATGCGGTACAAATGTCAAAGACAGTTATCCAGCAAGTGAATAAACAATGGAAAAACATAACAGAAGTGTGCAAAAGCACATTTGGTGTGAACCAATCTGAAACCTGTCGGGTTCTCGGGTCCTGTCGGGCACGGGTCGGGTTGCAGACCTCTAAATCTACCTAATAAACCTTATACCTGGGGTTCAGGGGGCATGCTTCCCCATGAGTTCTGTTTGTACAAAAAACAACACCAAAGCATTCAAATCTAAAAATGCAGCGCTCCAGTGAGAGATGCTAAAAACACAGTGAAACGTGACAAAGTTGTCAAAAGACATCCATCTAGCGAATGTTTATATGGAAAAGGATTGAAAAAACAGTGCGAATGGATGCAAAAACACATTCAGTTTGAACAGCCCCTAGTTCACATGACACAGCAGAAGTTTCTCAAAGTTACCTCTCAAAAAGATTTTTGTTTCAGTTGACTGCAGGTAAATTTACACTGCATCCAGCACAGTATTCATAAATATCCCAATACTGTTTTAATGTGCGAGAAACCGCTCCAAATGATTCAGTGAGAGAGCGCTTTGAACTAATTATACTGAATCACAAATTGATTGCTTGTTTGGGCAATTCACTGAAAAGAACTGACTCAAAAGAATTGTTCATTCGCAAATTGGGCATTACTAGTTCTATTAAACAGCCAACAGAAATACCGGACACATTTCATGATTGGTGAAATATTCTGAGAGTTAATATTTTTCAGGTCAGTTGGAGCTCTCATGGTACACACACTGCGTACGGCCGTACAGCTGCAGGCACCACTGGCGCAAGTAGGGGTTGCATTCTCAATGTTAAAACAAGGGGACCAATAGTGAGATTAGTGTGATCTGTCCAAGTTTATTGCTGAGTTCGGAATGGCATACTTCCCATACTAATCTTACTGCTTTTGCCATGTGTGTCGATGGCAGAAATAGTATGAGAAGTATGGTAGTATGCAAATCTGAATGCAGCCTATCTGTCTGCATCTTGCAAGATAGTAGGACCACCCACTACACGACATGCCAACTCCAAGTAACACCACCCTTAGATCAAAAGTTAACTTTTTAAACAAATTTGCCACTGATTATTTTCACATGCACATGAGCTTTCTGCAAGCTTGCAGAAAATTGTCCATTGTTGCCAAAGGTTTGTTACAGCTTCACCACTAGCGGTGAAGAGCTGCAAACCTGTGGCAAAAATTTGCAGCAAACCACAAGCTAATTTGCCTGTGAAAAACATTAGTGGCAAATTTACAGCACAGAGGCGTGTTTGCCAGAAATATTTTTGTAAGGGCTATTAAAATCCTATGCAATCACTGTATGATTCATGTTGTCTTAACTGTGTTAATATATCAAAGAATAACTATTAAAATATATATGTTGTGACATATCATATTATTAAACCGGAGATATACATGTTGGAATTAAATATGTATATGTTCTCTATTCTCCAGTTAGCTCACAAGCTAACCATTTAGCCAATTAGCATAGCATACAGCTAGCTTCTTCTACTCTTCATATTCATGACATTTCTCCTCACTGTCGCCACCTAGTGATATAGATGATTCTAATTGATAGAGGTTTTGAGTTGTGGTATATTTAACAATTTCACACACTTCAAGCTTTGTGCTTAGGGTTAGTTTTAGGGGTAGGTTTGCTGCTGGACTCTAAATAAACAGAACGAACACATTGTATGAATGTGACATCCAACAGTTGCAAGACTTAAGCATTCGCTGTTTATTATGTATGTATGTACTGTTTATTGTGCATAGTATGCATATTTCTGCATGTATGGAACAGTATATATACTGCATACTGCATAATAGTACAAGTAGTATGGTAGTATTCTGTTTCTGTATACTGTAGCTATACAGTATATATGTTAAATGTCACAGCTTGACCACCTGTGCTTGAAGCTGATGCTTATTGGTTTGCAAAACAGACAGAATTTCAAGGGTGGAAAACCCTTCTTATGGAACACACAGATTTTATTAAAAAATTCCATAAGGACCCTTGACAGAATGAGCGCTTGTCTCGCACAAGCATGTCAGAAATGTTTCTATATATCGAATATCCTGCCTCAGCGCATACAAAAGATCAGTATCACTATTATTACATAAAACATGGAAATAATCAAGATATATGTTCCCATTCAAACACATAAAAAGACATTTCCCTCCACAGGTCATCTAAACTGCAAGACCTAATTGGATATGATTTGTTGTAAAATCTGGTGCGCTAACCCCTAAAAACACTACAATGAACTGTATGCACTAAACTGAAGGGTGAACTTTCTGACGAGTAATTTGTTAAAGCTGGCAACATGAATATAGGAAAAGACTTTTAAAACTTTTATGAATAATGCAAAACCATGACCCAATAATCTAAGAACACTCCTAAGAACACTCCTAAATAAAATGTTATATTTGACTTAGGCAAGCTTTACTATTACTATTGCATGAATGATATCTCAAACCGTGCAACCTCTTGAGGGGAGGTGAGCTACATACAGGTCATACGGGTATGGAACAGCATGTGGGTGAGTAAATGACTCAGTTTTGAGTGAACTATCCTTTTAAACATAATAATAATAATAATACATATTATAATATAATTTGTACAGATCTCAAGTGAGGAGCTCACATCGAGAACACAAGCCATGCTTTCCTGATCCTCTGATTGACACTTAGATCAGTGATATATGATGAATTCATGACTTCCTGAGTAAAAGACTGAACTGAAGCCAAAACCTCTGTCCACACATCAGTAACATATCTCAATAACTCTTTCACTATCTGTAATTCATTACAGAAAGGTGTCAAGGAAAGGTCCCTCAAGACATTGAATTAAAAACGATCTTGGGATTTCCGGGCCTTGCGGAGAATGTCCAAGCAAATCTTGACGGGAGGAAAATTAAAACTCGAGTTACAAATCCTCCTCTATTTCAAAGTCATACTGTATGTTGCAATCTACTTCTATTGACTGAAATCGAGCTGGATTTACTAACAAAATCCAGAAGGACATTAGCAATTTCAGACAGTGCCATACTGAAATCTGATATTCAAATATACTGAATATATTTCAAACATATAATATACTGTATATAATATTGAAGTTCAGGTTTTCATTGATATAAAATTAGATGCAGACTTTAAATATATATTTCAAAATAGTACAAAAATATTTTATTTTAAAAGCGGACACACTTTCTTTTTCTTTTTTTAATATAAAGGTCACTTTAAAACTGTATTGAAAACGTTTGACCAGGCTTTTATCATTTATTTTTTTGGTACTTTTTACATGCATTTTAATGAATAGTTAACCATTTCAATATTTATAGTGGGAAAAAAATTACAGTGTCATTTCCACCACACAAAAGTTGCTAGAGATGAAATATAACAAAGAAAAATCAAGATAAATTTCACTTGTGAGCAGAATATTTTAATTGGGGTAATTTCTAATCAAGCTGTAATTTGCCAAATTATATAAAAAAAGTGTGAACATATGATTCAATTGTGTGTATGTAGGATACATAAAATCTTAGCTATAAAATTAGCATTAGCAAGACAAAGGCTTCTGCCATTTTATTTAAAAAAGTAAAAAATGTAATTTCTGGGGGTCTGGGTGGCTCAGCAAATAAAGACGCTGACTACCACATCTGGAGTCGCAAGTTCGAATCCAGGGCGTGCTGAGTGCCTCCAGTCGGGCTTCCTAAACAACCAATTGGCCTGGTTGCTAGGGTTGTTAGATTCATGTTGGGGTAACCTCCTCGTAGTCGCCATGATGTGATTCTCGCTCTCAGTGTGTGCCTGGTGATTTGTGCGTGGATGCTGCGGAGAATAGTTTGAGTCTCCACACGCACTAGGTCTCCATGGTAACGTGCTCAACAAGATGGTCTCAGATGCGGAGGCAACTGAGATTCTTCCTCTGCCACCCGGATTGAGGCGACCCACGCCACCACCAAGACCTAGAGCACATTGGGAAATGGCATACCAAATTGGGGAGAAAAGGGGAGAAAATTCCCCCAAAATCAGCATCATTTCCATCACAGAATTCCATTATACACAATACAGAATTTGAGATGTGCTGGAAATGACGCCATGGTGGGAATTTTCATGACTTTTAAAAAAAAAAAAAACTCACTGTGCGACATTTTTAGTATATAGATCAAATTAATACATTTATCAATAATCTCCATTTACACTAAGAGTGAGCAACATGACAAAACTGGAGCACTCTTGTTTTAATTAATGAAATCAAATCACAAGATTGTTTGATGATTGAACAGATTATGATATTAACAGCAATTACAGTCTTGTACCTTTTGTCTTTTTGTCCAATTTTTAGATATTTATTTGCTTCGAACCAAAGTTTGTAAAGTTGTGGTTCACCTTAGAGCTGTTTGGTTTGATTAATGGCCTATGAAAAATATGAATGGGAAAAATACATCTGTAACCAAGATGGCTGGAAGAAGTGGGCAGGCACTGTTGCACTGCATTTTCAATTTCCTAAATAGATATTTGGTTAAGCATTAAAATAAACCAATAGCCTTCACAACTTAATTGACATCGGTCATTGAGTCGGTCATTACATTTCAATGAAAGATTACAAAATCAAAAATTGTATGTTTTGGAAGAAGGTGCACTGATGATCCGTATACAATAAGAACAGAAAAGTGTATTAAGAAAGATTAAATCTTAATGTAAATCTAGTTACATACAACCTTTTTTATCACAGAAACATTCAGCTACTCTATTTGGAAATGTAAAAATAATAAAAGATTAATGCAAATTAAAGCCAATTTCCTGCCTTTGAGCACATGTGTCTTTCGTACATGAACTACAGCAAAATGCTACGGTCCATTAGTTTTAAACCAAACAATTTTCATAGCATATTTCCCTCACTGTTTAGAGAAAGATTAGAGAAACCTCCCGTCTATTATGCTCAATAATCCTCATTAGGAAATGAATACCTTAGCTACGGGAAACCTTTTCAGTAACCCACTGCATTCCAGGACCCAGCTATAAACAAATTTTGCGGCTGTCATCCTGGGAGGGTTTACTATGTGTGTGTCTAGACAAACCCCTGGAGACTAACAAGAAGAGAGAGTGGATTAAAAACTAAAGGTTATGCTGGTCCTGTATTAGACAGAGTGCTGCTGGAAGTTGTTGATTGTTTTGCTGGTTGGAGAGCTCTCGGGGTGTGTGGTATATGTCGGATTTAAAGGACCGAGATGGCAGAGGGCCCCAGAGCCAGGATTAGATGGGATTTTGTCAGTATGGAGATGTAGATGACCAGCAGGGAGACAAAAGTACCTTCCAGCCCACCCGCTCAGCTATTTGCCTTCGAATAACTGATGTGTTATTTCTTCTAGTCGTTTAATACAAGGTTAATCAATCGGGGTCCTCTAGTAAAAAGCTAATAATTTTGTTTTTCAATATACAAATAGATTTTTAACGATTGCTTTTAAAGACAGACCTACCGTGAGCTCCAAGGTTGTTAATCAATGGTGTATCCAGAGAATTGCAGTAATCAAAATGTGCCAAAAGAGATCTGCAGCAAGTCTCTCTACACTCTCAAACTACTTATATTATTGCATATATCAGAATATTTTGCAAGAAAATTCAAGTATATTCAAATAAATAGTTTTATATTTTTCCATCGTTTTTAATTCAATGACATCATTGGCAGTGCTTTATGGGATTTTTGTTCTTCCCCTCATTAAAGACGTTAGCTAAACAGTCTTGAACCTTTTGTCTTTTTGTCCAAATTTGTCCAATTTTGTGATTTAAACCAAAATTTGTAAAGCTATGAGGTGATTCACCTCATAGCTGACTGGTTTCAGAACCAAGACAGCTGGAAATACTTCCGGAACCAAGACAGCTGGAAGAAGTGAGCAGGCACTGTTGCATTGTATTTCAACTTTACAAAGTGGTAACAAGTTTTAAAACATAAAATGACTCATTTTCATTGTGTGAGGCCATGCTGACATTTACTGTTGTTAATGGTGAAGCATTTACTGAGCAAAAGCAAAAAGCAAACCATACAATTATGTAATCTGTTCTCTCAATGTGGTTCTCTGGATCTTTAACCAAACAAGCTGACTCTTTCTTACCAAAGTTATGTCTTCTAAACATTTGTGGTTGAGGTGAATGATC
Source organism: Xyrauchen texanus (assembly GCF_025860055.1). NCBI lineage: Eukaryota > Metazoa > Chordata > Actinopteri > Cypriniformes > Catostomidae > Xyrauchen > Xyrauchen texanus. Next base: position 5,723,173 of record NC_068282.1, read on the forward strand.
AAAAGATGATGTCATGAATTCAAATGCGGTGACTCCATGCAGATCTCTATGACTCAACCGAGGCAGTATAAAGACCACAAGTAAATGGACCACTAGAAGAAGGATTTCAACCTCCCAAAGCGCTTGTCACAATATTACAGGGATTTTGATTCATCCCACTGATTCAAGTCTTTTTGAATCTGTTCACCAAAGAAATTGGTTCTCAGATGTGGTCTGTAACCATTTCTTTAGATCACATCTTTGAACCAGTGTAAAGTGTGTAACGTGTAGTGCGTGAGTTTTTGAATCCTTGATTCATCTGATTAATTAAAAAACATTCATTTGCATGTGAAAAAAATGGAAGTGAACATAAATTACTTATTCACTTTAAAGATTTGATCAACAACACAGTTTTGTTCACGAACAAAACACTAGAAAAAGTAAAGTGAAAAAGATTAGACAAAACGGCGAAAGGGTGACGAACATTACATAAAAAACATGCTTTCAAATGATTTCAAATTAATAAGATAAAACACCTGATGTTAAAAGAGAGTCTTATTCCACCAAGTCAGGGTTGGCAAACAAAAACCCTACCAGTAATAATGACCAGCAAAACCACAGTTAACAGTCATGTTTTCCAAACTCACTATATGGATTGATATTCTTGTCTTGAATTCTGTATGGAGAGTTTCAATCAAAATGAGATGTAACATCTGGTTTTGGTTTGCGCTTGTAACACTGATCCAACTGAATCCAGATCAGTGTTCCCAAGTTGTACTTGTCTTGTGTGATTTTAATCTAGGGCAGGAAGCTCGGGTCAATTGTGTCTTTGGGGAATCAACAACAACAGAAGAAATCCCCACCTTTTGGTTTCATGTTTATGTTAATAAATTATTCTAAACCAACCATCATATGCATTAATTGTTAATATCAAAAGCAGAAGGGATTCAGTGCCGGTGCACTGAATGGACTTAAGAGGTTTTAATATTAAAATACAGTGTTTGGGATCTAACTGAAAGTAGCATCACTACTTTAGACATGTAAAAATTAGAATAATGTTATTATTTTTACTATTTATTTTTGGATTTTCTCCCCTTTTCTCCCCAATTTGGAATGCCAAATTCATTTACATTTATGCATTTGGCAGACGCTTTTATCCAAAGCGACTTACAGTGCACTTATGACAGGGACAATCCCCCCCGGAGCAACCTGGAGTTAAGTGTCTTGCTCAAGGACACAATGGTGGTGGCCGTGGGGATAAAACCAGCGACCTTCTGATTAACAGTTATGTGCTTTAGCCCACTACGCCACCACCACTCCACCAATTCCTTTTGCGATCTAAGTCCTCGTGGTGGCGTAGTGGCTTGCCTCAATCCGGGTGGCGGAGGATGAATCTCAGTTGTGTCCAGGTCTGAGACCATCAATCCGTGCATCTTATCACGTGGGTTGTTCGGTGCGTTACCGCTTCACATTATTCTCCGCGGCATCCAATCACAACTCACCACCCGCCCCACCGAGAGCGAACCACATTATAGCGACCAAGAGGAGGTTTCCACATGTGGCCAATTTTGTTGCTTAGGAGACCTGCCTAGAGTCGCTCAGCTAGCCCTGGATTCGAACTCCTAACTCCAGGAGTGGTAGTTAGCATAATGTTATTATTTACTCACCGTCATTGTTCGAAACTCGAAATGACTTTCTTTCAGTAACAACATACTTTTTCCAACAAATAGCAATGTAGCACAACAAAACGGCACTTTGTATTGTGTAACACGTTTTAAAGCTTAGTGAACTGAGGAATTAATCGAAAAACACTCACCTAAATGCTCAACAATCAGTTTGTTTGAATGGTTCATGTAAATTAATGATAAAACACATTATTCACCAATTAACAGCCTCCTCACAGAAGTTCCTGTGAACCTGATCTCATGAAAATTTCAAGACCATTTCTAAATTTTTGCAAACCAAATTTACATGCTGTAGTACACGTTCTGCTGCTGCAGTTTCCCAGTCAAATGTCCAGCAGGTGGCACCAAAAGTGAAATTATGTCGCAATCAGACAAGATATTTAAAGTGAATTTTAGAAGATAATCGTAATTTCCTAACCTAAAACATAAGCCTAAACCTAACCGATAGTGTCTTAAAAGCAAATGAGAGGTGAACAAAATGGACAATCTTTACCCTAAACCAACACCTAAACCTAACAGATAGTGTTAAAAGCAAATGTGGCATGAAAAGCATAGTTTCTGAAGCAATCACGCCATTTCATGTCACTTTTATGACACATTCGTCTCACGTGTCAGCTTGCGTCCTTGATTGGTCTCAAACCACAGTCTTCTGTATCCAAACTCAAACACTCTACCAGGTGAGCTACCGCAAAAACTGATCTCATTAGAATAAGTGTGTAAATGTAGGTGGGTCTGTAATACAAGCGTTAAAATGTATAATTTTTCAAAAGATGCGTTAGAGTAAAAGTTTTTGATATCATAACATAGCAGTGTGTGAGTGAAAGACCAAAAAATAAATAGAGTTTATAAAGTCATAATCAGCTGTTATACTCCTGATTTGTGCGATAGTGAAAATAATTTCCAGTTGTTATAGCAAATGAAACTGTCAAATGTAGAACAAGGCATTTAAAAGTCAGTTTGCAAAAATGCAATTGTCGTAATGTTCATTCTAAGTTACTATGTTGCGGTAAGGGTGTATATTTCTAGTTTTAGTTGTATTTTGTGTAAATTAATATTTTCAAATTAAGTGCTGTTACATTAATGAGACGGTTAATTTGTTCAAAACCAGGAAATGAGGCTCTGATTAATGGATTACATGTAAAAAGTTGTTTCTCCTGACGTATATTTACTGTAGTTAGACACTTTTTGTTTATAAGTTGTAGTGTAGCTAACTACTTTATTCAAAAGAGAATATTGACTGTATTTTAACTACTTTCGAATATAAGTAGCTTGTAGCTTGTAGCTTAGAAAGTTACAGTTTCAAAGTAGCTTCCCCAAACACTGTTAAAATGGCACATTGACAAATCAGGCAGTGTCTCCATCAAACATATCTTTATTCTGCATCTAAATTCTGACTGACCACATAGCTCTCCCTCAGGGTTCAACCTGTTTATTTCCACTGGGATAAAATTATCCTTCATTAGTCCCTCTCTCAGGGTCGATGTGATTCTGGTAATGGCATATTTATTTTGTAGTCTGTTGGGACTAAGAGGGTTGCTATACAGCACCTTTGGTTGGCACTGGATCTTGTCCCTGAGGAATCAAAGCCCACTGACTAAGCAGCAACATGTTTGATCAAATTTTTGGCTCTTACTCAGTGTAATGAAGGACGCTGGGGGCTTTTATCAGGCATTGTTAATGTCAACAAAGATTTAGTTTAGGTTGTCGGAGCAGAACTGTTCACAGATCATTTGCTGTATTTGAGGATGACAGGTTAACAGCCAAAACTTTGGCCAAAATGGTTGATTACTGATTTTTGTTTGTGTGTGTGTGTGTGTGTGTGTGTGTGTGTGTGTGTGTGTGTGTGTGTGTGTGTGTGTGTGTGTGTGTGTGTGTGTGTGTGTGTGTGTGTGTGTGTGTGTGTAAATACAGAAGGAGATTTTTATCAGAATGGCCGAAGTAAACTGCAACCATACTTATGAATCTAGGACAAAATAGCTCCACAAACGTATTCCATATACAGTTGAAGTCAGACGTTAACATACACAAACATTAAAACTAATTTTTTAATCACTCCACAGATTTCATCTACTTTGTGCATGACACAAGTAAGATTTACAACAATTGTTTACAGATAGATTGTTTCACTTTTAATTGACTATATCACAATTTCAGTGGGTCAGAAGTTTACATACACTAAGTTAAATGTGCCTTTATGCAGCTTGGATAATTCCAGAAAATTATGTCAAGCCTTTAGACAATTAGATTCTGATAGGAGGTGTACTGAATTGGAGGTGTACCTTTGGATGTATTTTTAGGCATACCTTCAAACTCAATGCCTCTTTGCTTGACATCATGGGAAAATCAAAAGAAATCAGCCAAGACCTCAGAAAACAATTGTGGACCTCAACCAGACTGGTTCATACTTGGGAGCAATTTCCAAATGCCTGAAGGTACCATGAAGGTACCTTCATCTGTACAAAGAATAGTATGCAAGTACAACCCCAATTCCGAAGAAGTTGTGACAGTGTGAAAAACGCTAATAAAAACAAAAAGGAGTGATCTGGAAATTATATTCACCCTTTGCTATAAAAGCACTACAACTACACATAATATGATGTTTTTTTGAAAATGTAAAGTAAGTTTAAATCAAATGATTGCAACACGCACCAAAAAAGATGAGACAATGGCAATTTAAGACTAATAACAATTTGATGAGTTGAAATAACAAGGCAATGTGAAAAATGAGATGTTAAACAGGTGAGGCAATTGTGTCATAGTACTGTATACTGTACAAGGATTCTCCAAAAACAGTCTAGTCCTTCAAGAGCAAGGATCGTTCAAGACTTGTCAATTTGCCAACAGATGCTTCAGCAAATAATCCAGCACTTTGAGAACAATGTTCCTCAAAGATTAATTGGAAGAATTTTGGGCATTTCACCCTCTACAGTGCACAATATAGTTAAAAGATTCAAGAGTCTTAAAACTCATCATTCATCTGTAATGGATATCATGAATCATGGGCTTGGGATTTTTAGTAAACCTTTGTTAGTCAACACCATTCAGTGCTGCATCCACAGATGCAAGTTAAGACTTTACTATGTAAAGGAGAAGCCATACATCAACACTGTCCAGAAGCACTGCCGACTTCTCTGGGCTTGGTCTCATCTTAGATGGAAAGTAGAACAGTGGAACTGTTTTTGGTCTGAAGAGTCCACATTTCAAAAAGTTTTTTGAAAAACAACATTGTGTTCTCTGGGCCAAAAAGGAAAAGGACCATCCAAGCTGTTATTAGCGTCAGGTCCAAAATCCAGTGTCTGTATGGGCCAGTGGTGTGTCAGTGCCCATGGCATGGGTAACTCGCACATCTGTTAGAACATCATGAATGCAGACAGATATGTAAAAAAATTTGAGCAACATATACTGCCATCTAGCACAGTCTTTTATAGGGACGTCCTTGCATTTTCTATCAGGACAACATACTGCCCAGATATCAAGTGCACGACTGTGTAAGCAGAGAGTGCAGGTGCTAGATTGGCCTGCCAAAAGTCTTGACCTGTCTCCAATTGAGAATGTGTGGCGCATTATAAAGCATATTAGATGGCAACGAAGACCCCAGACAATTGTGCCGCTAAAGACCTACATAATGGATGAATGGGGAAAATTCCACTTTCTAAACTTATTAAGCCCAAATGCTTAATAAGTATTATTAGAAGAAATGGTGATGTTTCACAGTTGTAAACACTCGACTGTCCTAACTTTTTTGGACTGTGTTGCAATCATCTGATTTGAAATTACTGTACTTTTTTTTTAAATAATGAAATTCACATGGTAAAACATCATATAATGTGTAGTTTTAGAGCTTTCAATACAGCAAAGGTTGATTATAATTTACAAACCACACTTTTTTCTTTTTATTAGCATTTTTCATACTGTCCCAATTTTTTTGGAATTGGGGTTGTAAAAACACCATGGGACCATACAGCCATCATACCGCTCAGGAAGGAAACACATTTTGTTTCCTAGAGATGATCATAGTTTGGTGCAAATCAATCCTAGAACAACAGCAAAGGACCTTGTGAAGATGCTGGAGGAAACAGGTAGACAAGTATCTATATCCACACTAAAATGAGTCCTATATCGACATAACCTGAAAGGCTGCTCAGCAAGGAAGAAGACACTGCTCCAAAATCGCCATAAAAAAGCCAGACTACAGATTGCAAGTGCACATGGGGACAAAGATCTTACTTTTTGGAGAAATGTCCTCAGGGCTGATGAAACAAAAATTTAACAGTTTGGCCATGATGAGCATCGTTATGTTTGGAGGCTTGCAAGCTGAAGAAAACCATCCCAACCATGAAGCATGGGGGTGGCAGCATCATGTTGTGGGGGTGCTTTGCTGCAGGAGGGACTGGTGCACTTCAAAAAATAGATGACATCACGAGGAAGGAAAACTATATGGATATATTGATGCAACATCTCAAGACATCAGCCAGGAAGTTAAAGCTTGATCGCAAATGGGTCTTCCAAATGGACAATGACCCCAAGCATACCCCCAAAGTTGTGGCAAAATGGCTTAAGGACAACAAAGTCAAGGTATTGGAGTGGCCATTCCAAAGTCCTGACCTCAATCTGACAGACAATTTGTGGGCTGAACTTAAAAAGCATGTGCAAGCAAGGAGGCCTACAAACCTGACTCAGTTACACCAGTTCTGTCTGGAGGAATGGGCCAAAATTCCAGCAACTTATTGTGAGAAGCTTGTAGAAGTCTACCCAAAATGTTTGATCCAAGTTAAAGAATTTAAAGGCAATGCTAACAAATACTAACAAAGTGGATGTAAACTTCTAACCCACTGGGAATGTGATGAAAGAACAATTATTTTGACAGTCTAAAAATAAAGACAGGAATGCTTTCTACTATTAAATGTCAGGAATTGTGAAAAACTTTTAAATGTTTAAATGTATTTTGCTAAGGTGAATGTAAACTTCTGACGTCATCTGTAACTTGTGTACTAGAGGTCGACTGAGTGCATTTTGTTGATACCGATAACTAAGGTGGTGGAAAAGGAAGATAACAGTTTAATCGGCCGATCGTCATTAAAATCAATTTAAAGAACGTTAAAAAAATTAAAAAAGAAATGAAATCCCAGATGCAGTTTATTGTACAACCTAATCCCAATTATAACCAGAAACATTTAAGATTTAGTGCATAAGTCTGGACATGTGGTTCTGGTGTTACAATGTAAACTGTTTCTACAGCAAGATATAGTAATAATGCTGAAAATGACACAAATGTACTGTACATGTGCATTATGCATGCAAAGAAGGTCTTGTTTATCATGATTTGCTAATCAATCTATCACTTGGTTGCCAACATTTTCGCAAAGTGCAATTTAATTTGAATCACCATGTCTCTCTGTTTCTCATTTGTTTTGTCAACAGTTAGAAAAATATATTCAACAGAATGTAAAGACAGGCATTGTGCATATCCAAGCAGATGCAGTCCATAACCAGACAGCCACTATGCTGGAGATCGGCACCAACCTGCTCACACAGACTGCAGAGCAAACCAGGAAACTCAATGTAGTTGAAGCCAAGGTAATTCTATTTGACATCAGCAGTCACAAAATGTGGAAAAGCTGATTTATGAGGATCATAGAATCATAGCATCATGGCAATACTTAAGTCATATTAAATGATTTACTGTATGTTGACTATAACTGAGATTTGTATATATTAAATTAATTAGGGCTGTCAAGTTAATGTGTTGATTTAGTATGATTCATTGAATGAAAATTGAATGCAATTATCATGCTCCCAACCCAAATACAAATTTGATGTACCTCCTTGATGCAGTAGGGGCAATCAGCGCTCCAGATGTACAGGCAACATGCCTCCTCAAAACAACAAGCAAGGAACTTATCCGTCCACGCCTAGTGCCTGTCTTTGTTCCTGGCAGGCAGCAGATACCTTAGCCCCGCCCCATCCCTAATCTTAACCGTATGGAGCCTGCAAGGCTGAGTACTGTGCCAGGAACAACCTGAGGCACCTTTCTCACATCAAGTCCTTCTACTGACATGCTTTTGCACACAAAAAGACAGTTGGACTGAGCTGGAATCTCGAGACGCATTTGTAAAAGTTTCAGACTATAATTAACTTTGCACATCATCCTAAAAACAATGGGCTTGAAACTAGAGGATCTGCAAACTAGTGAGATGTGACACAATATATGTATATGATGTAATGTATTTGAATTGTCTGAATTATAATATTTATTCAATATTATTTTTATAATTAATTCAATTATTATATTCTAATTGACTTTTATTTGGGGGACTTCACTGTAAATACTGATATGTGATTAATGAAATTGAATAATCGGCACATCGTATGATTCATTGAATTTGATTACAAATTTTAATAGAGAGCCCTTATATTTCCAGACAGTATAAGACAGTATTCCTGATCTAAATTAATCTCATCTTCTTTTAGGAATAGTTCACCCAAAAATGAAAGTTCTCTCATCGTTTACTCACCCTCATGCCGTCCCAGATGTGTATGACTTTGCTGAACACAAATTACATTTTTAGAATATCTCAGCTCTGTAGGCCCATACAATGCAAGTCAACTGGGCCCAAAACTTTGATGCATAAAAAGCATATAAAGGCAGCATAAAAGTAATCCATATGACTCCAGTGGTTAAATATATATCTTTAGAAGTGACATGAAAGGTGTGGGTGAGAAACAGATCGATATTTAAATCCTTTTTAACTATAACATTTCCTCCAAGCCCAGTAGGTCACTTCTGAAGGAGTTTTAACCTGGATTTAACCACTGGAGTAGATTAAGTTTATTCTGCCTTTATGTGCTTTTTTGAACTTTTTGAACTTTCAAAGATTTGGACCCTTTTGACTTGCATTGTAAGGACCTACAGAGCTGAGATATTCTTCTAAAAACCTTAATTTGTGTTCAGCAGAAGAAAGAAAGTCATACGCATCTGGGATGGCATGAGGGTGAGTAAATGATGAGAGAATTTTCATTTTTGAGTGATGTAACCCTTTAATTCTTTGCTGTTTGAAGGTTATTAACCAGACATCAAGAATTGCAATCCAGTTATTGGAGAATTCATTATCAACAAACAAACTGGAGAAGGAGCTCTTGACACAGATTACGGAAATTTCAAAACTTCGAGAGAAGAACAGGTAAGGTTTTATCTTTTATCATTTTAAGATGTTATCTTTGAACTGTCTTTAATTAAGCCTACAAATGTATTTAATATTGCTAAATCAACCTTGCCAATTGTAAAGAAATATCACAAAAGAGATCTTTTTTTTGTCTTGATTGTTTCTACTAGACAGCAATGAGATTATATGGAGATCAAACGGAGACATCTCAGATATTTCTCCTAAGAAAATCTCACATACTTTATCTCCTACATAGAGTTTCAGAAGAGATCTCAACAATGTCTAAGACACTCATTTCTGAAAATGTGCCTGCACATCTCTTACTGTATGGAAACAATTGTCTCATTTGTGTCTAGTTTAAATTCTCTTAAATTACAGAGAACTCCATTATGAAATTGTACTCTACTATGATCTTTTCCCTGGGGACAACCAAGATTGGGTTTCACCAATAAAACATATTTTTAAAACAAACAAACAAACAAACAAACTCAAAGTTCACTTTTAACAATGTTGAGCAACTTGTGGCTGTCTGAGATCTTGTTGTGCTCAAAAATGGTATTTTCCCATACTCGTCCCGCTCTGAAGGAGTTGGAGAGCACGACGGGGGTGAAGCCTTTGTAAAGGGAAATAATCAGCCACTTAATTGATTGTTTATAATGTTTAATAACTCCGGAATAAGCACAGCACACAAAGCAGACCCCAGGCAAGTTTCCTTTGCACACTTACAAAGACGGACAAAGGGTTTTCCCAGAAAGCTTTGTACTTGGCTCTCGCTAGATTAAGCGGATAAGACTTGTTGTCATTCAACTTCGACGACCAGTTGAACTGTGTTGTAAGCAGTGTTTTGGTAGCTGTATGGGGGCATCAGATACAATTATAACGGACCACTACATTACAGACGAGCCAAAGCTATTCAGTATTTCATGTTTGCTTGTATTGAGTGAGAACAGAGAGTTGTCGACCTTTCCAAGCCAACGTACAACTGTGCGAGCGAAAAGTGTTCATAATTGCTTGCAGAACTGATGCAAGTTTAGCCAGGGTCAGCTTTATAACATAATAGACAACAAACAAACGTCCAGTAGATATACAGTACACCACTTAAACCATTGTGTACACATTATAATCTCTGGCGAAGAATTTCAATGGGGTTTGCCAATCGATTGCGTGAAAACGATCTGTGTAATCAATCATGAACGATCAGTTTTGTATAGTTGATAAACATAACCATTCATCAGCTGGCTACAAAAGCATCTTTAATGCGTGTCTACTGTAATTTAACAAAGCAAGCATTGGGTTACATGACTAGATGGATTTTTGATTTGGTTCCAGTTATTTTCAGATTCGACCCTGGGGTGGTGTTATTTTTGCAGGAACTGAGTTCCTCAGACCGTCATTTTTGTAGCATGGATCATTGTTGTGCTTTTATAAATTCTTTAGACAGCAAATGTGACTGATTTAGTCCCAAACTCTGATTGTGGACTTTATTAGCTCCAGGTGAACATGTGTTGTGCATATTGCAGAAGCTTTGCAAAGGCAAACCATTGCTTGACTTATTTTAAAATGTGACTTTTTTTAATCTGGCTCTCAATCTAAATGAGATTGGCACCCCTGCTGTATAAAAAGTAAAATATAGAGAAACACAAATGTGATACTACATATTTGCAGAATGGCTCATTTGTCCTTACTGTATGGGATGGGAAAGAGGATGTGCATATATTGAATATACTAATATATTATATATATATATATATATATATATATATATATATATATATATATATATATGTAGAGAGAGAAAGAGAAAGAGAGAGAGAGAATATACGGAGCAAGCATAGGTTAGGTTCGACGGAACATGTACATTCTGAGATGCTATTCTGCTCACTACAATTGTACAGAGCGTTTTTTTTATTACTGTTGCCTTCTCTCATCAACAAGGTGTTTCCGTCCACAGAACTGCCACTCACTCGATGTTTTTGTTTTTGTCACCATTCTGAGTAAATTCTAGAGAATGTTGTGCGTGAAAATCTCTGGAGATCAGCAGTTACAGAAATACTAAAACCATCAATAATCATGCCATGGTCGAAATCACTGAGATTAAAAAAAAATCCCCATTCTGATGGTTGATGTGAACATTAACAGAAGATCCTGACCCGTATCTGAATGATTTTATGCATTGCACTGCTACCACACAATTGGCTTAGAATAGATATTTGCATGAATAAGTAAGGTAAGGGGTTAGGGTAAGTGATAAAATTATGATTATATTTACTTTTAGTGTAAAATTGATCAAAAGCTATTTGTCAACTTAAGATGTGAAGCCATGCTTATTTTGTTAATTTAAATCATTTTTGGCCAAACCTTAAAAAAAAAAACAAACAAAAAAAAAAACTTGAATTGAATACCCTTTACTATTTTTATGTAAATATTTGCACAGTATCAACTGTGTTTTTTCATGTTAATTGAAATTTATTATACTAATATTGTAAAAAAAAAATGTCTGGCTCCCTCGAATTTTCCCCTGCATAACCTTGCCCTTAAAAGAAAATAGTTGAAGAGCCATGTATTTGTATTATTATTCTTGTTATTTTTATCAGTGTTTTTCCCTGATTTGGGTGAATTTGGGTGAATATCTTTCACATATTTCATTCTTTAAACTCTAATGACTGATGATTGTTTCATTTGATGTTTACAAATGAATCATAGTTGAAAGTTGTCCATCACAAGGAGGCCTAATGACAGCATTCATTTCTGCTTCATCTACATATTTCTATATGTAGATTCATCAACATCTATAGATTGTGACTAGGAATTCACAGATGTATTGGCTGCTGATATTTATTGGCCAATTATTCACCATATTAAAACCGGCATATCGGTTATAAGCATGAAAACACCGATGTGAAAAACCGATGGTTGATTTACAATGAATTAGTAACACACTTTGTAAAAACTCTGTAAATTCGAATGCACAATCCAGAAATGATAATAGCCACAAATGTATGTAGAAGGGTTGGCACACTTAAGAACATTTCATATTTAATTTTTATTCTTTCTCGTTCTTATGACAGTTGTGAAAACAGTACTTATCTATAGAGAAACCATCCAAAAAGCTTTGAAACCAGCAGACTTTCACTTCTGAGACATCGGTGTGATATATATTAATCCTGCATGATTGATTGAAGAAAGATTGAAATCACAATATGGCCTTGCTTGATTACTAAACCTTAAAAGGCTTTTCTGCATTCAGAACTTCAGTCAGTTAATAAACAAAACATTTTTAGAAGTTTAAAATAACCTTTTCTCATATCAATCATCTAATTTTTATATTTAGTTTCAATGTGACTCTTTTATTTTATCCTCTTTTTCTCCCAATTTGGAATGCCCAATTCCCACTACTTAGTAGGTCCTCATGGTGATGCAGTTAATCACCTCAATCCAGGTGGCAGAGGACAAGTCTCAGTTGCCGCTTCTGAGACAGTCAATTCGCACATCGTATCACGTGGCTCACTCTGCATGACACCGCTGAGACCCACAGCATGTGGAGGCTCATGCTACTCTCCGTGATCCACACACAACTTACCATGTGCCCCTTTGAGAGCAAGAACCACTAATCGCGACCACAAGGAGGTTACCCCATGGGACTGTTCCCTCCCTAGCAACCGGGCCAATTTGGATGAGTCATTCAGCACACCCCGGATTTGAACTCGCGACTCCAGGGGTGGTAGTCAGCATCAATCCTCGCTGAGCTACTCAGACCCCCTCATTGTGACTATCTTTAAAAAAGAAATGAGCCTTTTTATGTGTCCAATAGATCCAATCCATGTTCAATGGAAATAATCTATTGTTAGAACAGTGGAAAAAACTTGTGTACCTCTTTGTACATATTTAAAGCCGAATTCCAAACCATCTGATGACAAAATATGATAAGTGGCTAAATACATTATCAGCCTATGGTTTTTTGCTAAAATAGGTATTGGCTTAGGCCGAAAATGTTCTTATCATTGCAGCCCTAATTGTTACCTCACAATATGCCAAAAAAGCCAAAGGCCCTCTTATAAAGCTTCTCTATGATCTTCAGCTCAAACCATTGATAAAAGGTTTTTCTGAATCACATTACCAGACTAAGTTGAACAAACTGCTACAAGAACCATGGCCCTTCAGTCATTTGTGAATGTCTTGTATGTTGTGTTTTCTCTCAGTCATTTAGAGAGTAAAGTCTTAGTACTGGAGTCACAGCAGAGGATGGAGCTGGAGGACATGAGGGAAGAGAAACAGAGACTGCAGGACCTGGTGAAGAGACAGACAGCTGATATAACGTCTCTGGAGAGAGAGCTGAGAGCAGCCAGCAGTAATAACTCAGTCCTGCAGAGACAACATCAACAGCTCATGAAGTCTGTCCACACACTCATTGGCCTGGTGTCTGCAGGGACAGGTTACAATACTCACACATTTTTGGGTCAACTATCCCTTTAATTGGATCTTTGATGTACTGTATTGTTTGCATTTTATTGTCATTTCAAATTGTATGAAATGTAAGCATGTGAAATGATTCACATAGGTCTAATATGTCTAATATGACAGAGCTCAAGATAAAATGTCAGATTTTCTTTTATGAAATTTTTTTTCTGTTAGATTTACAGTTTTGGGCATTATGTGAGGTCATCGCCGTAAACCCTAAAACCCTAAAATGTAACATAAAAACAAGAACTTTACAGCTCAAATAATACTCACGTTTTAAGAGAAGTATAAATGTAAATGTATAAATTTATATGTGAAATAATCAGCTTCGCATTTCTGCCTTTAAACCCTCCAAAAATGGCTCCATTCACTTCCATTTTAAGTGCCTCACTGAAACTCAGATTGCTTTTTTTTTTTAAGAAATGTTATTTAATTTTTGTTGTAATCAACATTATGCCACTAAAGCTATCGATTGAGCTTAACTTGTAATAAACCTCGAATATTCCTTTAATAAACTAACCCACTGGAACTATTAAAATCTACTTTGTATTTAAAATGTACTATTAACAATCATAGTAACATAGGTTGTAAACGAAATGCCACATGATGACAATAAACATGTAAAGAAACTACACACATTACACACAGGGACGGATTATGACTTGCAAAGGCCCCGGGGCCAATTATCTCCAAGGGCCCCCCTCCAAAAGTTGTTGACTGCCACCGGGCAGTCAAGGGCCCCTGGTAGTCAAGAGCCCTTGGGCACTGGCCCCATTGGTCTGGTTGGTAATCCATCCCTGGTTGCATATGCCAAGACACAACACCATGGGGATAAAACATGTCACTAAAATATTGCATTAAACATTGCTAAAAGAGCATGTGGCAGGGCGGAGGGCGGGGCCGGGTCGTGATCCTACACACCCGGTCCCTTATTAGGCTAATCAAGCCTCCTAGAGGGATAAAGGTCGACTGCAGAGGATCGTGCGTGAGAGAGAGAGTTTACGGACATGTCCATCATGTGTGTGTGTTTGTGTGTCTGTTTAAGTTTACTATTAAAATATTATTTACACCATCAAGCCAGTTCTCGCCTCCTCCTTTCCATTGATCCCTTTACAGAGCATTAAATGTAATATAAATCACCACAATGTACACAGAATAATTGATATAAATAAGACAAAACATAAATATTTTACCATGGTTTTACCAATAGTTTACCATAAAAGAAAAAAAAGGACTTGTTAAACATAATGTACATTTTCACCTTTAACTATAAGGTAATTCATACTTTTTACTGTCTTTTTAAAGTCAATTACATGTTGTCTTTTTTATATATATACTTATATGGTAAGGTAATCATATACATTACCACCAGTTAACTAATTTACTTTTTATTTTCTGTAGCATTTTTACATTCTTTTCCGTCAAAATTATGTAGAAAATTAAAATTTTGTCACACAGTGTAGTTACAAAAAGACCAAGTCATTAATTTTGAATTAAAGTTGTCGATTTCGGATAGATAAGCAGACAGACAGCTATATAATCCATATATCAGAACGAAGACATGTTTTAATCAGGTAGTTACAATAGGCTTTAAATCTGGTGGCAAATTCTTATATGACCTCAAATTTCTGGTTAATTAAAACTGACACTAATGATAAATCGAGCTGCTATGATTCATAAAGAGTGAGAGAGAGAGAGAGAAAGAGAGAGGATAAGCTGATGGTGTCTTTGGCAGTGTGCTCTCGAGTCTTGGATGAAGTTCACATGGGTCATAACAGCACTCACTGATAAGCTCTGCTAAATCAAGACTATTTATACAGACCGAATGCATGTCAGTTTAGAAATGCTCATTTGGAGGTTCACTCTAAGAACCAAATGTACAGAATTATTTTAAATAAGCTCTCAGAAGCTTAATGAACAAACACAGTCTGTTGAAACAAATATTTTTAAATGTCTCATTTCAAATCAGAGCGACTAGGACTTTATATTTTAAAAGTTAAGAACACGTAATTAATATAAATCGTATTTTTTCTATTTGCCATATGCGGTTAGCATATAACTATTTGTGCCTGCTTTAAAGAGATATTTGTGAAAATTTTTCATTGATCACAGCAGTAGTAATTTATCAAATGGTGATCAAAAGCGTAACGATTAAACATATATCCAGATGCGCAGTGTAGTCGAGCACACTTTTGGCATTCTGATTCAGGTGTCTGGATCACATTGGTGTGCATGCAAAGAAACAATGCTATATGCGGACACATTAAATTCGGAAAGAATTTCCCCTCTTCATTTAAGTGTCTTTATGGGAAAAGTATTGGGAGTGATGACGCTGTCTGGATTCAAATCAGCATCCATCTGGAGCCCATGCACGAACCACTACGCTTCGGCTCAAAGACATATTTGACTGTTTTTTATATTTTTGTTGGCTGATTCTCTTGCTTATCTTGCATTTATATAAATGTTGAACCCCAATGTCTCTATATCTCTCCCTTGCAGAGTTCTTGCCAAATGAGCAGCAGTTCCGAGACTGTGCAGAGGCCTATAAATCTGGTCACAACACCAGTGGAATCTACCACATTTACATTGGAGACATGATGGAGCCAACCAAGGTGTGGGATGCGTTCTTTCTCAAGTATGGGAAATAAGAGTTTAATCTTGGGTGTGATGTACAGAGTGTAAAGGATTTGAGAGCGAATGAAAGGGGAAGAGAGAGACTCTGAGATGTATGATATTGTTCTGATAGGTCTTCTGTGATATGGAGACAAGTGGAGGAGGCTGGACGTTATTCCAACGTAGAGTCAATGGCAGCATGAACTTTCAGAGAGGCTGGAAAGACTATAAACTGGTAAGTGATGAAAGCCAATAATAGGCCTATTTTCAATGATATGGAAATAAAACAAACAATACCTTTGACTTCGAAGTCACTTTTTGTATTGTCTAGATCCCTCTCTGTGCTGGCGAGTTGTGCGATTGCTTTTTATTCTTGCGCCTGTACCCAACACAAGTCTACTAATATTAAGCTATATATATCATTAGGTTGAAGTGTGTTGATGGGGTGAGCTTAGTGTATAAGTGCCTTTCTCACTGAAGGTAAGGCATTTATTTGGGCTTTAGTGGGGTGGTTTATAAGGGTTCCAATTTTATGTTTTTAAGTGTATTCATAATAAATTTGCCATTGTACTGTGTAATGCATAGCTGCTGTTTCTTCATACCTGTTTCTTTACATCTGTTCCAGCATGCTGTTCCATCAGAGTCACTTCATTGTTTGTTTTGCCAAACTTGTTGCACTACATTTGTCTCATTTCTGCATTGCACAGTGCAAAACATTGAATTAAAGACAGTGGGGAAACATACCTCATGTTCTTTACAACAAGTGTGTACTGTATATTGTTCTAGAAATGAAAACCCAACAGATGTACATACAAAAAATATTTTAGAATGAATGCTTTCCAAATAAGATAGCAAGTTGGGATCAGGTGCATTCAATAAGGCAGAATATCAGATCCAGATCTCGTGATAATAATGTGGGAAATTGCGCTATAAAAGTAACTTAACTTACACTTACATTTACACCAGCACATATAATCCATATTAAGTAGAACTGAAACTGGAGCTGGCACGTCCAAACATCCTCTCAGTGGGATTGAAAATGAGAATACCAATCTTACCATTCTACCACTCCAATTTAGGGGGGCCACTGGGGGGTCAGGCCTATTGACACAGGGGCAGTGCATATTATTATGCAGTCATAATTAATTTGTTTTGTTTAAATATAATTTGTTTGGTCTATTTATTATGTTGTGGGGTCACTGAACTCTCAGTGGGATGGAAAATGAGAATACCATTCTTACCATTCTACCACTCCAATTTAGGGGGGCTACTAGGTGGGCCAGGCCTATTGACACGGGGGCACTGCATATTATTATGCAGTCATAATGTGTTGATATTTTGTTTAAATATAATTAGTTTTTGAACTACATTAATTAAGCATTAATTGAATATAACAAGGTTCACGTGTTATTGCGGAGCTCAAATAAGGAGACACGTGTAAGCTGAGCTTTAGGGACATTCACCAATCAAAGGGAGATCTGCTCTTTACTCTTAAAAGTTTTACTTCTCTCTCTGATTTGAATTTTTACAGTTCTCTGCAACAATCATGCCACCACTTTGTTGTTACCAACTAGTCTACAAATAACTTTATTTGTTTACTTATTAGTTTATCTGTTCTTCCATTGTTGACCAACCATTTTCTACATTTATTATTGTTATTATTTTTAGCCTAGTCTGTTAATAATAATAATAATAATAATAAATACATTTATTTATACTGATATTAAATGTGTAAAAGTGTAGCTATAGGTATTTAAATTGTATCAGGTGTAATTTCACGATTGTCCTGCAGGTGTCTGCATAAGTCTGTGTCCTAACTATGTGCTTAGCGCTGTACGTTTACTCCAGAGCACTCGTAAATCTATGAGAATTTTCAAGTACTACTTAAGTTACGATGCTTTTGGGAAATGGGACGCAAAACTAAGATGAATCGTAAGATGGATTCTATGATTTATTTAGGCTTGCGATGCTTTTTGGAAATGCAGCCCTGATCTAGATAATTTACTTGCCTCCTGCACCAATAGATGTTTATGATGTAATGTATTTGAATATAATAATTTTATTAAAAACTGTGATCGATTGACAGCCCTAGTTTCTATCCATGCAGGGATTTGGTGATCCGAGTGGAGAGCATTGGTTGGGTAATGAGGCTGTTCACCTGATCACCAGTCAAGCCCAGTACTCCCTCCGAGTGGACCTAAAGGACTGGGAATATAATGGCGCTTATGCACTGTATGACAAATTCCAGCTGGCCAGTGAAAAACAGCAGTACAGGTATCATTTTGACAATCTGCTTTCAACATAAAAGATAGATTTCACTTTGTTAAATTGTTTGAGATACTTTTTTCTAACTAACTAAAACCAATTGCTGTGAACTTTGTGTTTTCTCATTCTTCAGACTCTCATCAGGGGGCTATAGTGGAACAGCCGGACAGCTAAGTAGCTTAGCATCAAACGGCACAGGCTTCAGCACTCGCGACGCTGACAACGATAAGTGTGTTTGCAAGTGTGCCCTCATGATGACCGGAGGTGAGCTATGTAGACTTTTACATTTTAACGTTTCTGAAAACACAAAAGTTTTAGTTACTCTGATGTGTTCTTAGGGCAGCTACTGTATGAAAGTTTTAAATAGTTCACCTAAAAAAATGAATGAACCATTTACTCACCTTCATGTCATTCCAAACCTGTATGACTTTCTTCTGTGGAACACAAAAGGTGTTTTTTTGCAGAATGTCCAAATCTTAGTCACACTTATGTAAATTAAAATATGGCACGTTAAGATGCGCCAAATGTCGGCCAATGACATCGAGCATGTTTTGTGTGTGTGTGTGTGTGTGTGTGTGTGTGTGTGTGTGTGTGTGTGTGTGTGTGTTTGTTTTTCATATCACGTGAACGATTATCATTAGCAATATTTGCATTTTTGGGTGTACTGTTCCTTTAAAATAGATGATCATTTCCTTTCAGACTAAGAACATGTTTGACATGTTTAAAACCCCCATTGCTTTTATTCAGAGTGCTCTCTGAAAATCGCTAAATTAAATTAAATTAAATTAAAGAAGATTCTGTAGTTATATATATGAGAATAGAATTATAGAAAAATAGGTTTTGATTTTAAAAATATGAACATATAGCTCACGCAGCTCAAGCGGGAAATTCCCAACATACTTTGGGAACATACTTTAACTTCTTCCTAGATTTTTCTTTCTTTAAAATAAACGAATGACTAAAAACTGTGTACTGTAAGTGCACTGTTAATATCTTGCAATGTCATTTTTTTCTCATCATATATTCATCAATATTATATTATATATAAAACCATTTGATTATTGTCATGATGCGTCCTATTCAACTCATCTTCATGTAAACAAAATAAAATACGTCTCTAATGTAGGCCTATTCTTTTCAATGACTGACGAAAATGTTCATTGACGAGATTAACACTGAATATAATACGATTACATTACTTTAGCAGAATAATGATTTTCATCTTGGAGTATAAATTGTCCTGCCACATCAGTTGGATCAATTGACATACAATACATGTTACGAGAACACTTATCTGATTCTAGATGCTCTCAGTCACATTTCTTCGCTTTTTCTGAATCTGAAAACGACGCCATCATCCAAAATCCCAATCCGTCTGATCCTCTGCTGATTGAAAAATCTAAACTTCATTGCACAATTATGTAAAACACATCCAGAGTTCAACACCCTTTATACAAACAATTTACTTGAAGGCTGCACAGCGGATCCCACACCTCTGGGGTCCAAGATAAACAGCTTTTTAATAGCGTGCATTACAATTCATTATGAAAGTTGTTGGAGTTAATTATCATCGCAATGGCTGCAGACCTTTGAGTGCCCTTTATGTTTGCATTTAAAATCGTAATCAGAAAATCCAAAGACGAATGCATCGCTGTGCACTTTCCAAACTAAACATGCATTGAGTGAGGTGATAGTGATTTAGGCTTAATCAGGGTTAGATCGACAAGTGTCCTCTCAGAAGAGGGAAAGCCTGGTTTCTATTGAAGAATCACAGTTTGCTTTGACAAGTCTTGCCGAGACGCCCTGCGCACATTGGGAATACATGCCTTTTCAAACACTTACATACTATAGACAGAAAAAGAATACCCAGTGAAGTAGAGAGATGAGAAAATGCACATTATTAAGACAGATGGGTAAAGAGGTTGGATTGTTTTGCAGATGTATGTTTCAGTTCAGTTGACCTCCACATTATTTATCCTAATACTGTTGGAACAGATCACAAAGAATGAAAATTCTGTCATTATTTACTAACCCTCATGTTGTTTCAAAACTGTATGACTCAGCATTGGCTCTCATATGTCTTACCAAGGGCTGGGTAAAATGTAAATTTTCTGGTAAATAGCAATCTTCATTTGAGCAATCTCAATATCGGTTCTTAAAATTCCAAGATTGTCCTTTTACTCTATGCGTAGTCTTTTATCCTGAGAGTAAATACTCGCATATGCCACCAAATTTCACGCTATGTGACTAGATATGTCTGTGATTAACTACTGTTTGAGTATTATAGTGGTGAAGAAGTTCCACGCCAAGATCCTTTCACTGTGTGTTGAGAGCAGGGGCGTGTTCAAATGGGTGGCCTGGGGTGGTCCTGACCACCCATAGAATTTTATAGACCACCCCAGGTGCCACCCCAAATTCTAAACTGTGATAGATCGTTTCCTAAGTCGGAGGCGTGCCTTCAATAAAATCAGGTAGAACCTCATTGGTTTAAATCGGGCCGGGAATCATTGTCAAGAACTGACGGTTAATCGCGTGGACTCGGGAGAAACACTGTGTAGATTAAGAAATATCTACAATATCTTCTTTATTGTCTCAGAATAAAACAATAGCCTACTTGATAGTATTACGTCATATCACGGTAGCTTCATCTTCATCCAAAAACTCCACAAAACTGCACAGAACTATCATGTGTTCAATGTTAAGTGCTGCACTGTTACTGTATTATAGGGACAGTAACTATATTAGCAGTGTCCTTAGTTAGTTTCGTTTATGCAGTTTTAAGAGATACTACATATATAAACATTATACTGAAAAAAATATTACATGTAAAAAATACATGCTATTTGGGGTCTTCTGTGTTTTTCAGTACTAACTTTTAATTGCGATTAATCTTATTAACTAATTGACATTCGGCAATGGAAATTCCCGAAAATGTAAATATATTTTTTTTATCATTAAAATTATTCATGATACTAAAATACTTCATGCCAGCCTTGAATGAGTCTATGCCACATATGGGCAACCTCAGTCAAAAAAGTCTGGACATGCCACTGGTTGAGAGTAAAAGTTTTATTTGACTTATTTTGTGTAATGTGTGCCCTAGGACAATATCCACGCAATCTATTTGTCAATGAATAATGTCTCTTTTAACATCCATTCTGTTCTGTACAGTCAGTTGTTGAAAAAATCTGTTTTTATATTATTCGCACATAGAACAGATGTGGTCTTGGACTTAAACTGACACCTAGTGGCTTGGATGCAGCATCATTTAAAGTCAATAGGTTTCAGTTTCAGTTTTTTGTAGAAATGTATTATTCACAGACAGCCATGATTATTTTAATCAATGAGTGAATGTGTCAAATAACAGGATGATTACTGATATTAAGTAATTAGTATTTGACTGGTCATGTGATTCTAACATGGCAGCCCCCATGTGCGGACCCTCTCCATGTAAAATAAAACAGCTTTTATAAGGTTACTGATATGACTGGAGTCTTCATTTTAATGTGAGTTACAATTATTTTCCTAATGTACAAATTTAGAAGGTCCCCTGTATAATTACCAAATTACAAAGTAATTAATGATATTATTAAAATGTTTGCGTAAACTATTCCTTTAAAAGTGAAGTGTGTAATTTCTACGATAGTAGCGACATCAAACAGAATTGCAGGTAATCCAGTCCCAAACTCACGCCACTAATTGAGCCTGAATTTTAAATCAGAAAAAGATTAAACAGTTGACCTTTAAATGGAAATTCTTAATAGTAAAAACGTGGACCTCAATACCACACTGTAATTCAGAAGCATATAGTTATTATTTTATATATTTTCATTTATATTTCAATATATTGTTTTAATAAAGTCTCGTTATATATTTTTCATGCATTAAGGCTGGTGGTTCGATGCGTGCGGCCTTTCCAACCTCAATGGAATCTACTACACAGTTGGTCACAACATCCGCAAACTCAACGGTATAAAGTGGCATCACTTCCGAGGACCCAGCTATTCACTCCAGTCCACTTCCAT
This sequence comes from Xyrauchen texanus, assembly GCF_025860055.1. NCBI lineage: Eukaryota > Metazoa > Chordata > Actinopteri > Cypriniformes > Catostomidae > Xyrauchen > Xyrauchen texanus. The sequence goes on from NC_068282.1 coordinate 5,745,361, forward strand.
GATGATCCGACCAGCGGATTTCTGACATGGAGAAATCACATTGAATGTTGTCACATTGAAACTCATCACACTGAATGACAGGACTTCAGATGGGGTTGCTTTAGGAAACCCTGTTGGAGGCAGACAGAGTACATTTTGATAAACTATCTGTCATTTGATGGACGATTGGTGATGTTTTACTGCAAATCAGAGAGTTGGAGATGACAATGGATGATCTTGGATGATCAGACTAAAAACTTGACATCTTTGTACGTCACAATTTCTCTTTCACATGCACAAACACTTACACGCTTCCCAGCTACTCTTTTTGTCTGGATTAATCCAGGCAACTCACAACCTAAAACAATTTTAACAATGGTCTTGGGGTCTGGGTAGCTCAGCAAGTAAAGACGCTGACTACCACACCTGGAGTCGAAAGACTGAATCCAGGTCATGCTGAGTGATTCCAGCCAGGCTTCCTAAGCAACCAATTGGCCCGGTTGCTAGGGTGGGTAGAGTCACATTGGGTTAACCTCCTCGTGGTTTCCATAATATGGTTCTCACTCTCGGTTTGGCGCGTGGAGAGTTGTGTGTGGATGTCGAGGAGAATATCGTGAGTCCTCCGCCACCGAGGCAAGTCAATATGCCACTATGAGGACTTAGAGCGCATTGGGAATTGGGGAGAAAAGGGGAGAAAATCCAAAAAGAAAAAAAATCAAGAATAAAAAAACAATGGTCTTGGCGATTTCATTGGACAACTTCCACATGCTGTCAAGAGTCCATTGTTGTGGCATAAAATAATTCCCATGCCCAGGAGAACTTTTCGAACTAAAGAAATGAGATACCCAACCTGGGAATTTCTAAACTTATTTGGATGGTTACATGCCAAGAATTTAGACAAAGATGCCCAGATGATGACCATGTGCACCATCATATTTTTAGTTTATACAACATTTTCTGAACTTACGAGTGGATAGATAGATAGATAGATAGATAGATAGATAGATAGATAGATAGATAGATAGATAGATAGATAGATAGATAGATAGATAGATAGATAGATAGATAGATAGATAGATAGATAAATAGATAGATAGATATTCATTCATTCTTTTGAAGCGCTATTGCCTAATTTTGTCTGTATTTTCAATAATTGGATATTTTTATATTGTGCATATCTTTCAATTGTTTGTCCATCTTAGACCTGAAACATACTCTATATATGTACAAAAATCCATTTGCTTAGCATTCTTGTCTGTGCTGGCCTTACATGTGATTTGTGTTCGTATTGTGTGTTTGTATGTGTGAGAGAGAAAGATATTGTATTTTGTTCACTGATGTCTTCAAATTCTTTGCATTTGTTATGTGACCTGTTGTTCCCATTACAAAAATGTCATACATTTTAAAATGATACACTTTGACTGTTTCTAACATTGTGTTATGAATGCATTATGCATTATTAATGATGCTGTTAGTAGCTACTGTGGTATATACCTTATTACTTTTAGAGCATGAACCTTTCAACACATATTAGCTACTTTATGACCATAAATATTTTGTTACGTTTCATTACTTTCTAATAATAAACCCTGCAACAAGTGTAGATCAGCTTTACAGTCAAGCATAATAGCTTTCAACTCCTCCCAAGTTTATTTTACTATCCTGAACAAAAGTTGAAGATGCCAAAGGCCTTTCTGTCTTTTTGTGGTCCGAGCTTCCGAGTTCATATGTTTTTAGTGATTTTTTATTTAACTAAATTCCATTTTACTGCCAAGAACAGCAAAAGCAAGAGCATATGAAACACATTCCCGCTTTATTCTCTCTGCAAATTGCCAATTTTTCATGTAAGATATGCATTTTGTTTTGTTTTAAGAGGTGTACATGAGCAATAAAGTGCCTATTACATAGATGTTGGGTGCATTCTGTTGTCACCATCTTCATCAGTTTCATACTACATTACAATGCTAACATCTCACATACGTCAAGCTCAGCCCACTGGCTGCAGGTTCAAACCTGTGAAAATTAATGCCAGGGTTATATAACACAAAGAATGATGCTATACATTTACAATAATTAATAATAAATAAAAAAAAATCTAAATATGAAAAAGTTTGAATTACACTGCAAAATTAAGGCGAAGATACACCATTGCATTCTTCGAAAAGAGTCCATTAATACATGAAACACTATTTGCACGATGTGTTCCATATTTTTGTACACAGTGTCTTACCAATAGGGAAAATAACATTGAATAAAACAGTAAATAAAACTAAATCAATCCAATTGGTTTTGGGTGAGAACAGACCAAAATGTCACTGTTTGTCAATGTACATTTTGCCATTCTATCTAGGCTCTAGGCACAATCATGATTTCAAGCTTGATTACACTTCCTAGTTGTTGTAGCATGCGCAGAGCATTAGATGGCGCTATAGGAAGTGTAACTGAGCTTGAAATTATGATCGGTATGGAGACCGCTGTCAAGATTTATAATGAAAAGCGAGTTATATTTTGGTCTGTTCTCACCCAAAGCCACTTCAGAAGACATTGATTCGCTGTGGCCTTTATGTACTATTTGGAGCTTCAAAGTATTGGTCACCATTCACTTGCATTGTATGGACCTACAGAGCTGAGATATTCTTGTAAAAATCTTCACTGGTGTTCTGCAGAATAAAGAAAGTCATACACTTCTAGGATGGCATGAGGGTGAGTATTGATGAGATCTTTTTATTTTTGGGTGAACTATTCCTTTAAAATGACAACAACATGCAGACTAAATAGCTAACTTTACATTTCTCTGACAATATTTCAGCAACTAAGTCGTGTATATAAAATCAGCTTTTCAAAATCAGAATTAGTCGAACCCGATTCGAAACTTAATCACTCATTTGAACTGGTTCTTTTTGAGGAATTGACCAAACGGTTCGTGATTCAGTTCGAATCACTCGAAAAGTTCCCTAACGCACTGAACACAGAGAGCAAAAATACTGCATGATTAAGTGGATATTTACCTGCAATCTATTGAAACAAAACCTGCAACTGCATCCTGTTTGCCAGCGATGAAGAAGGTCCTAATGTTCTTCATGTGCACTGCAGCAATTGTAAACAACTCAGTAGGCCTACTGCAGGTAAAGTCATTTTTTCGAAGCGGAAAAAAATTCATTGTGTTAATACATAATTACAGAATATGCAATTGCACATGAATTACACTTATGCAAAGCATTAAAATATTGGTAATATTTTTTACAAAACATTCTGTGCGCATGGAATTTATTTTGACGCTTGCAATTTGATTGACTTTTTCACAAATCTTACTCATCATCCAGGAAATCATTTAGGCACTATTTTAACCTTCATAGTACTTGACGTTCAGAAATGTTTAACCCAAAGTGGGTCCTCACAATCCGCCAGAACCGTTTTCAGCACAGGCGCTCCAATGTATGAACGTGCTTATTCTTCATAAATTTCAATGAACTTAAAAACAAATGTAGCCTACTTCATTTTAAAAAAAAAATTTTTAAAACAGAATGGCCCGTCATGACCAGGAACTAGTTAACCTTGGTGACACCATTCAAACATAATGTCTTTATAACTCTTTATTTTAAGGTTCCCACAATAATGCACTAGTTAACCATGAATAGTAATTAATTAACTAAATGTAGAGTAAGGTTATCTTAGCCATAATTTAAAATTTATTGAATGTCTTATTTTTGTGTAAAGAAATGTAGTTAATGCTATATTTAAAAGATCAAATTTAAAAAGTTTACTAAACAATATTAAGCCAGTAATTAAGGCTAATTAGTATTGGCCTTTCAAATCTGTTGCTAATAAATTATTCAAATCTTCAAATAAATTTGTATGCATGTTTCAATTAAAATAAATAATTTTACCTTAAATTCTGTAAATAAATGTAATAAATGTCAAACAAGTTATTAACAAATAAATCAAATTGTCTTTAGCATATTTTAAAATAATTTTCATTGAATGAAATTTGTTAATTTGTAGTAGTCATTGGTAACAATTTAGTAAAACCAGAACCAATAATTACTTATGTCTTAATACAGTTCAGTAAACTTAAAAAAGTGTAAAACAATCCAGTAACTTGAGTATGTAAAAATGTAACAATTACATGATTTGTAAAGTCAACACTAATAAGCCATAATTACTGGCTGAATTTGTTTGTGAAATTGATTTATGATGGATCTTTGAAATTGAGCATTAATTGCATTACTTTCAACATGTTTAATAAGTTGAAAATGATGGCTAAAATATCTTTAATCTACAGTCAGTTAATTATTAATTAATTTCCTTTTCATGATTAACTCGTGCATTGTTGTGGACCCTAAAGTAACGTGTTGCGATAATGTGTAATGTTTTTATGAGCAGTTATTCTCTAGCGCCATCTGGTGACCAGTCCAGTTACTACACCTGATATAAATTGTTGCGGGTTCAATACAAGTTAAGCTCAACCAACAGCATTTGTTGCATAATGTTGATTACCACAAAAATATTTTAGACTCGTTCCTCCTTTAAAAAATTATAAAACAAGTTTTAACAGAAGAATTAATGCAAGGGCTTTTATAAAATTATAGGCTTCACATTTCTGTTAAATCCTCCAAACATTGGCCACGTTCACTTCTATAGTAAGTGCCTCACTGTAACCACGATTCATGCCAATAATGCCAAAAAAAAGGAGGAACGAGTCTAAATACATTTTTGTGATAATCAACATTATGCCACAAATGCTGTCGATTTAGCTTAACTTGTATTGAACATTCCTTTAAATCAGCTACTTCAAATCCATGATGCTCTCCTTCCTTTCAGACATTCTCTCTTGTTCATTTGTTCTCTCCTTCTAACCCTCCCCTCTTCCTCCGACCTCGATTCCGTCTTCTTCTTTTTTTTCTGCCCCTCCAGCACTTGTTCCTCTGAAGAAGCTTGAGGGAAATCTAGGTTATGTTGTCTCAACTAAAAAGCTAAAACTTTTCTTAGGTTCTCGCCCCCTGATTTCTCCCTTCTAGGTGCTCAAACATCATTCCATGGCTTATTTATCTTTGTCTATGAATCATTGTTTAATTCGTAGATTTAGCAAGATGCCCTCTGCATTGTAATAAACTGTAATGATGTTATTTACAGGAAGGTTGTCAGACTTCACCAGTTTGGGGCAGTTAATGATAGTGATCTATTAGTAGAGATGGTGAAAATAAGCTACCATTTGTTAACATTAGTAAATGCATTAGGTATCACAAACTAATGATAATCTTTGATAATGTTGATAAAAATATTGGCATATAATTGGGGGGGGTGATTTGTCCCCCCAATCATGCATCTGTCCTTGTTTATATATTTTTTATCAACGCTAAAAACTATTTAGTATGAGATACCTTGCAATTGTGTGACTGTGAGGCTGTAATAATCAGACGGAAAATCCCCCCATCCCCCTCTAGCATAGCCGGCGGAGTCATGTGGTACTTGTTACTTTTCTCAGCGCTGGCCAGGATGGGCCAATCACCATTTCATTATCACCCGATGAGTATTTTAAAAAATTATTTTATAAAGCAGAGGAGGATTCACTGGTATGAATTCAGCAATTATCAGTTTTTATTAAAAATTATTATCCAGTGTAAAATGTCTCCAATGAGATATGAAACATTCTTAGATTTAAATGCAGATACATGGAGGATTCGGTTTTCTGAGCATCGAGCGCCCCCTGAAGGAATAAAATATTCTCACAAAAGCGTCAGTGGCTGACAACATGTGCAATTTCGGTCAGCAGGTTTGTTACTCACACAAAACTTTCGTATGGATTTAGAAAACATCAAATATTTCACATGAGTCATATGGGAAGTCAGTGGAGATGTTAATGGCGTCCATAGAAATGATCATACGTTTTTTACAGGGTGAAATTTGGTTCAAAGTCTGGATTTGGGACAAAATGACTAAATCTATACATAAAGGACATTTTAAAAGTACCAGAAATAAATGATGTTGAACTGGTTAAAACTTTCTAATTCCGTTTTAATAACACCCTCGTATACCAAAAAGGAAGAAAAAAGCTGTTTGTTTTGATGGAAATCAACACCTGGAACATTAAATAGCACAAAGTTGAAGAACCACCCATGTCCAATTTCAGTCCTTGTTTTAAATATTATATGAGATGATTTTCCTTAGGGACAAAAAAGGCACTTCATACACAGAATGACCCAGCATACATAGTCTTTTACATTTAGAGAACACAAAAATATCCTATATGATTATAATAATAGGAACTTCTGCCTCACCTAAGCCATTGAAAATGGTAATGGCACATGTAACATGTAACGCACCAATAAAAAGCATCAAACACTTTGTCCTTTTTTAATCTAAATGATCAGGTAGCAACTTGTAAGATAATGTAAGCACAATTCACTCTGGCACCCAGTCATCGATGTGACCCATGACCATATTCCTTTGATATGGAAAATTGCCCACAATGTTGGCATGTTAAACACTTTTCCAAAACAGTGGTTGGTGATTCAGCTGTTCGGGCATGTCATTCTTAATTCTCTGTACATACACTCTGCATTAGCTATTCTAGAGTGACCGTAAACATTCTAGAGAGAATTCCAGAACACTCGCCTAATTTGATTCTATATTTGTTTGGCTTGACGTAAAACAGCTGCTCTGATGATTGTCTATTTGTTGTCATACTTACTTAAGCATAATTATAGGTGAACTGTCTGCTTGTGTGACTGGATGGTATTTATTTAGCATATGATGGTGTACTGTAGGCTATATATTGATGTATTTATTTGGCTTGTATTGTTATTTTGGGCTCATAGAATTAAAAAACAACATTTGAAAATGTCTCAAATTACAAGTTTAAAAAAAGTGCCATACCTTACCATGATTTATTTGTATTTTTTAAATTACATGATACCATGGTAATATAATAGTGTCCTTTGAAATACACAGGAGTACAAGGTGGAAATCCTGGTGATCATTCAGCACCATGGTGTATCACAGTTTTGAAATTGCATTGCTTTAAAAAATATTTCAAACCATGCAATGCAGATATTTTTTTTTGTTTACGTTTATCTTCTCTATTAAAGAGAAAGGACATTTTATGTGTGAAAAAATTATTTTAAATAATGCCAATTATAAACTTATTTGTAAGGGGGTTAAGATGGGCAAGGAGGAGGCGAGAACCGGCTTGTCAATATAAATCATATTTAATTAAACTCAAAACCAAAACACACGAACATAAACACACACATGACGGACATGCCCGTAATTCTCTCTCTCTCGAACCATCGTCACCGGCCGCCTTTATCCCTCGCGTGCCCCATCAGGCCGATTGGGGACTGGGTGTGCGACATTCTAGCCTGGCCCCGCCCCCCTCCGCTCCACATTATTGTTTCCTAAATAATTAACTAAATTTCATTATTGTTATTAGCCTATTTACCATCCAGCTGCAGATAAGCATCCGAGAGTAAACTTTCGTTTACGCTGTCAACTACATCATTCAGTGGGTTATAGCACATGGATCGATCTGTTCTATTTAAGCGCAACACAGTCTATGAAACCCATATAGAAATCAATAATAAATTATGAATGATGTTATCATCGTGAAACCGATATTCAGGGAGCCACAAGAATCTGGAAATTCCCAGTAAAATTTAGTTTCCCAATCCAACCCCGATCTCCCACTATTACTTTGTTATTTTTGTCTGTCTCTTAAAGTAACACTTAAAAGTTACTGATCTTATCTGAACTAAACAAGAAAATCATGCAAATAACTATGTTTGCATTACATAACCAACTACATTTACAAGCTTGCTCAAGTGCTAATTGAGTGGTATTTCAGCTTAGCGATGCAAAGGACCAGGAAATGAGTCCTTAAGGAAAGTCTTTTTGTAAAGATGTAACTTTTATGTAACTTCTTTTAACTTAAAACTTGATTTTGATCATTAAGTCTCCTCACATTCATTCTCTTTCTGTCACATTCCTCATTGATAGGCCCAGGGGAGGGGTCTTTTGTGTCCTCAGGTGTGAAGTACATCAATATTCATGATCGTTCATGCCTCCTCACATATGAGCTTTCGACACTAAATGTGTCTTACAAAAGTTAAATGAAAATATTGTTTTGTGTGAATAAGTGATCAGGATGTTTTTCACATCATTTTATAGCAAAAACTCTAGGCTACAAGATCCAGTTCTCAAAAGTATTGTGGACAAATGTTTAGAATGTGTTATATGGCCTTATTTCAATGACTTAAAAATTGCGTTTTTCAAAAAACATGCATAAACGTCATTTTCTCAAAAATACAAACATGTACACACATGTTGCTCACATATTATTGTAGCCCGGTTTGTGCTGAATACAGTGTTATCAGAGGGTTAAGAGCATGTGAGTTGAGTCGAAAGTGTCATAGAAGCATCACAAGACTTGGTTGCTTAAACAATTGTGTTTTTCATCTCACGTTTGCTTTTTCTGACACTATCGGTTAAGTTTAGGTTTAAGGTTTAGGTTAGGGAGGTCGGCTTTGTTGATTTAATACTCAATAGAGCATTAACCGTAAAAACATAATCTGTTTGGGAGAACATTTCACTCGCTTTATGCCCCACACTGTTGACATATGTCCTTGAAACTGCCCCGATACATGCTATGAACCATGTTATATAATTTTGCAAAAATGTCACCAAAGTCATGTAATTTTCATGAGATCAGGCTGATTGAAGCCTAGTGACAGTGACAAAAAGATCTTTACATTACAGAGAACCATTTGTGCACTATATTTGCAGTTGTCGACACTGATTATAATGGGTAAAAAAAACTGGTATTTCATTAATTTATCACACATTGTATTCTGTTTAATAATGAAAAAGCACAGTAAGCAGACACATATAATCAAACATGAGAATTGTGTACAACTACAGTATATATGTTTTGGAAGCCTGTTATGTTGTTTCATTAAATCATGCTGTGCTGTTTTTGTCTGGTAGTGTCTGCACATCCCATGCGCTAACAATACACATGCATGACATGTTTTTTAATTTAGCATTTGTCTCCCTCACCTTTCATTACATGTTTCCAATCTGCCGTCCAAGCGGTTATAAAGTAAATATATGCCAAGTCTATAATAAGAAGATCGATAAACCATTTAACCAGTGCAGGTTCCTGTCTTGGGGGTAGCATGGCTTTATGATCTTGCATACAGACAAACACACAAACGAACAAATAACACAAAAACAAACATTATGGAGTCTCTCTTTTGATCGGTAAAACAGACATAAAAATTCTGTTGCATCATCTTGTGCTGCACTACTATCAGTTTTGTTTACTGCATACAGGCCACACAGGGATGTTTTAACTATGCACTTGCACTACACGTTCATGTCCCCATCATGTGTGCTTAAACACATTTTTAAGAGGGAAATCAAATTAGTTATTAGTTTCCTTTCAACACAATATTACATACAAGTAAACCTAGGGTGAATTCTAAATAATTTCACTACTTTGAGTAGATACTGTCATTTCTTTCTATGTCCCTGGATGTTATGCACTGGCTTTAAAACAGAAAAAACGTGCAATATATTATTAAATATTCCAGGTGTTTCTATGTTGTTTTAACAGAAATCTTAAAATAAAAAAATAAGACGTAAGTCTCAACTCGTAATAATTTGTACAAGATGGCTAAATCGTGAGACACTGTAAATTCAATGCAATTCACAATACAACACAATTATGTGTTGCATTCTCAACTCTGCCACCAGGGGCGCTATAGTGAAATTAGCATTTTAAACATGTTCAAATGGAACACGCATTTGCGTACATGTACAGTACTTGCGTTTCCGGCTTAAGTCGTACAATATCTTATGATTTTGCTCCATCCTGACTGTTAATTTTCTTGCAAATTGTGTAAATAATCAAGTTATACTTAATAAAATTACAAAGTGCATGAGCTTGAGCTTTACCAAATCATTTGTCTGAAAGTTTGGTACACACTTTTAAAGAAGTACTTTCTTAAATTACAAAAAGTGCTGCATGAAACAGGAATAAACAGGTCACACAAGTTCAAGAGAGGCGAAAATGTTCCTCAACCCCTTTCCTGCTCTTTCACTTTCTTGAAAACTAATTTGAACAAAAGCTGCAGATTTAAAGGGAAATAAAATATTCAGTTATGCACGGGAAGGAATGGTTGCGAAAAGCTGAAATTTGTATGCAAAAGAAATCTTGTACATGATAATCTGTCAATTCCTATCAGATGCGCAACAAAGCACAATCAGTGACTTCCGTCTGCATGCGGTCGGGGGTCGCAACACGCGCCCGATTCAGTACTGATTGCATCTATTGATATGAGAAAGAACCAGAGAAAGAACGCAGAAAAGCGAAATGGAATCAGGAATCAAAAAGAGAAGGAGAAAGATAGGGAGGTGAGAAGGGAAAATGGAGAGCGTGAAACTGAAGCAAGTGCTGTGGCGTGCTGAGCGTCTGAGGACAGTTTGAGGATCTGATCTGAGTCACACAGAAATGACTCACTAACTACACCAGCCTTTTCAACATACACACACACACACACAGAGAGAGAGAGAGAGAGAGAGAGAGAGAGAGAGAGAGAGAGAGAGAGAGAGGTCTGAGTGTCTTTTACACCTTTCGCAATACCTGGTGATAGTCTCTTATGTAAGCTTTGTATTTCTGGTTTAAGTCAAACTCTTTAGATGGCTAAATTAAGTGGTCATGATTAGATATCACACACACACAGAGTGGGCTTCTCATTGTGGTAAAATACCATCTCTTTCTTGAGAGCTTGGAGAATACTTCCACACAACCATGGTAATATCATAGTACTTTTTATTTTTTATTTATTTATTATTTAGTAGTGAATGAGTACTATATTCATTCTATACCATAGTACTTCAAAGAACATATCCAAAAACACGGGATTATCATTGTAAAATTAAAGAGAACCTGGCATTGTCATGGTTCATGTCCAAAAACATGGTAATATCAAGGTATTTTTGGGTACTTTTTTGTTAGTAAAGGATTACATATTCATATACCACTGTACTGACATGGTTCTTTAAAGAATACCACGGTAATATCATAGTACATGTAAAAATACATACCATGTAGCAGGTCCAAAAGTGAATTAACATACCATGTTATTTATGTGGTACTTCAGAGTTTACCATAGTTGTAGTATGGTATATACAGTATTTAAAGAATATGGTATTACCATGGTACAATTTACAAAAAACATTGAATATCATGGTACCATGTTAGAAAAACCAGGTTAATGTCATGGTACTTTTTAGGGTTATTTCTTTATTTCTTTATTTGAATGAGTATAACGTTCATATACCATAGTATTTACATGGTATTTCAAATAATATCATGGTATTACCATGGTACATAACCCAAAACATAGTATTATCATGGTGTATGTCCAAAATACATCATGGTACATGTCTCAAAAACATGATAATATCATTTTTGGTACTTTTTTGTTATTCAAGGAGTATCGTATTCATATACCACCATAGTTTATATTAAAAAACATGGTATTACAATGGTAACATTTTAAAAAGCATGGAATAACATGGTGCCGTTTTAGAAAAACATGGTAATATCATAATACTAGTGAATGAGTACCATATTCATTTTACACCATAGTATTAACATGGTAACATATCCAAAAACATCCTATTATAATGATATACTGTATGTAAAAAAAATGGCAGAGTCATTTTGGGTCCTTTTTTTGTTAATAAAGGATTACTTATTCATATACCACTGTACTTATGTGGTATTTCAGAGATTACCATGTTATATTTTCATAATTGTAATATGATACATATCCAATGAACATGGCATTACCATGGTATCATTTTCAAAAACTATGGAACATTATAGTACTTTTAAGTATTTTTGATATATTTATTTTTGTTAATGAGTGTGTACTATATTCATATGCATTTGTATTTACATGGTACTTCAAAGATTAACATGGTACTATCATGGTACAAAGCCAAAAACATAGTATTATCATAGTATTATTATGTGGTGTAATTATGTGGAATGGCATCAAGGCACTGACGGGCTACAAATAAAACATCTGCTGCCAAATGATGATGCCACCCTGCCTGACGTCCTGAATGATGAAACAGCCTACAGGCTAGAGGTGGATCATCTGGCTGAGTGGTGTAAGGACAACGGCCTAGTCCTTAAAGCCTCAAAGACAAAAGAGATGATCATTGACTTCAGGAGAACAAAGGACAAAGCACACTTTACTTACCATATACATGGTGAAGATATGGAGAATGTGGAATGCCTAATATTCCTTGGTGTCAAAACAGCTGGTACATATTTGTTAGTGAAGGATTACCATATCCATATGCATAGTTCTTCAATTAATACTATGGTATTACCATAGTACATGTACAAAACCATGGTATTACCATGTATCAGGTCCAAACGTGAATGATTACTATATCCATATACCATAATATTTACGGTCACTTCAAAGATTACTGTATTTTATTATGGTACTTTTACCATGGTAACTTTTCATACTTTTTTGTTATGAATCTGGCTTATAAATTGATACATTCAATACTCCTGTGTGTGTCATCTGCAAAAAAAAATAGTTGGTGAGAGAGAGAGAGAGAGAGAGAGAGAGAGAGGAGAAAATGAAAGGAAACAATGTAGCTATTATGGTGACAGCACAACAAGCATACCAAAGCTACTGACAAAGCAAGGTAAAATAATGTGCTGTGAATATATAATTCAAGGGTGCACTTTGTAGGTCAGACTGTCCATTAATAGAACAGACACAGATACTGAGGGACTTCAACTAGCTGATGTCATTCTAAAATGTTCAATAAGGTTAATATGTTTAAGTCATAGTAAGCCAATATTAATACATTTGTACATTTGTTATGTTTGGAAAAACAAGAAAATATAGTCCTGCATTTACACCGTAGAAACATTTACACAGTGTTCCTGGCACAGCAGTGATGTTACATGAGATAAATAAACTATTGCTTATGACAAGAAAACAAACTATAAAAATTGTAGCAGTACCATGGAACAATTATGATATCACATTTTAGCGTGAATCTCTCGAAAACATGTCATCTTTTACCCCAAAATCAAAAGAAAAAATGTCATTCTATAATTTTTTGACAAAAATCATTATATAACAATCTACTTATAGAAAAGTATATATTTAGCCTCTTCAACTCTGCGGACCCGGTGGCTGGTCCAAAAGGGGCGCAATGTCGCGAAAACATTTTACGCTGAAAATGCAACCATGTACATAATTCAGGCATATGTGGTATCGTTTGAACACATAGAATCTGAACTTTTCATAGATTACCATCACTTCTGCATTTATGTTACATAAAATCACAAAACAAGGACTGAAAAAATCTGTAATTAAATTATGTTTTCCATTTAAAAAAGTAAAGGGATTATTTTTAATTTTCCAGTAATTTAATTACAGTTACTTCTGATGTAATTGTGTGAAATTCTTTATAGAATGTACAGTAGAACTATTCTATATAAAACAATAGTGTAAATACTAAATTTAACTTCTAATGTGAAAATATATGTTTTGTAATTTAACGCTGCTCCCATTCAATTCTTTGGCCAGTTCATGAATAATTTATTTGATTTTACATTATTTATTTGAAAGAATTAAATGAACAGTTTCATGTCTATCCTTGTACATTTCATCTGGTCGAGGTTGATCAGGGTTTTTGAAAGTAATTAGTAATAAGTAATGCAATTACTTTTCAGACAGAGTAATTAGTACAGTAATCCAATTACACTGTAGAAGACGTAATTACTAGTTAGTCATTAATCACTTTTTTAGCATAATTTACCCAACACTGCGTACTACACACCCGCATCTCGACGAAATGCGAGTTGAAGATTTCTGTTTGAATTTCCAATTTAGAAGTCCAACATAAATCCTGAAGGAAGAACAGACAGACGCGCGTTGTGCACATTCTTTCATTGAGTTGGGCAGCGAATCTGCACATAATGAAAAAATATGAAGCATTATATTTTGATTATGCAATCTTTTGTACATTTTGTAACAGATTATTTTATAACAGCCTATAATAATGAATAGAGGGCACATTGGAACAACAAGATGCAATGCAGCAGCCAAACACATTTATTAGACATGTTATTATATATACAGATATTTACATGTCATTGCCCCTCGATGAGTACTTGAGAAATTATTCTGAGTAATCGAGTAGACAAAATGGCCAATATTCATCCTTATTCAACAGACAAACCTTATGTCAAATGAAAGCTCTCATTCTCAGGAATGCGTCTTTATTTTAATTTGTTTGCCCTACTACCACAGTTCACAAAGTGAAATAGGATTTCTGTGCCAATAACTGATGATGTAAGCCTCATATAGCTAAAAACTTTATTTGTCTAGAACAAAATATGCAGTCTAGTAGGAAAAGCTTGCTAAACAAATCTTCTGAAGTATATGTTATTGACTATTGATGATAAGGAAATTATCTCAGCTTTCTAATGACATGTTGATTGAGCTTCTAGTCAACTCAGAGGCCGAGATATTTGATGAAACAATGGGGGTGGTGCATGAACTGAAATTAGACTGAATGTTATGGACGAGCTCATCTGTGAGCGCCACCAACATTTCATATATGTAATTATTTTTTTATTTTTATTTATCATAAGATTGTAAACATATAGAATATTATTTATGAACAATTGGAGTCTTTTTTTTATTTTGGGTGTTTTCTGAAAAATTAGACACATTTTTGCCAATTAGTCCACAGTATGTGTAAATAATGAGCACTGTGTTAAAATAAACTACATTGAAAACATAAAAACCCCACTGTCCTACACATGTTTTCACCAGTTAGCATTAACAGAGGCAATTAGCAATACAGCTGTATGCTAATTCTGAACTAAAATGCAGGGTTGGCTTGTTTACGAAGACCAAACGGAGTGTAAGGACACTAATTGTCGTATCCAAGTTGGTTTGTAATGATACCCAAGCTGCCAGACCACCACTGCTCTGTGTGTTTAAGCTAGTTTGCTGAGACATGTAGTGCTGTCAAAGAGACGACTCACTACTGTGCTGTGCTAGCATCACAGTGTAGCACAGAGTTGATTAGCCATTACTCACTGCCAGTTAATGAGATGCCACCATGAAAGGAGACAACATGATGTATGCAGCTATGGTACAATCTCTAATGCTAAAGCCAGAGTTAGATTAAAGATGCAATCAAATTATTAGCCATTGGAAATTACAAGGATTGCTGACTGTCTGCTCATACCATTTATTACAAAACACATATCTATGTGTTTTGCCTATTGAGAAATATTATATGTATTTTCAGTGCTAACAGCATCAAAGGAATATTCCGGGTTCAACACAAGCTTAGCTCAAACGACAGTATGTGTGTTATAATGTTGACGTCCTTCCTTTTATTAAAAAAGAAAAAGCAAAAATCTGGATTACAGTGAGGCACTTACATTGAAAGTGAATTGGCCAATCTGTAAATTTCAAAACGTCTTCAAACAGTTTTACAGTTTTAAAAGTATAGCCACAAGATGTAAACAATATGCATGTTTAAATGATTTTGTGTGATAAAATCACTTACTATCCTTTTCTGCGTAAAGTTAAATAAAATTGTACAACTTCCTTGCCATGACAATGTATGAATGAAAATCCTAAACCCTTAAGATTTAAACAACTTTACAGCTTAAATACACAAGTTTTATCTGAAGAATTAATGTTAGTGCTTTTATCACATCATAAGTTTCTTTGGTAATGAACATATGCCACAAATGCTGTCAATTGAGCTTCATTTATTTTGAACCCGGAATATTCCTTTATCGTTTTGTGTTGTTTACACCTAACTCAGAAGACAGTTTGATTGCTCAAATGTTGCTCTTTCATAGCTCACAAATAATGTTCTCAGTTTTGCTTAATTTCAGTGTCAACTTTGTTTCAGAAATAGAAACATAAGAGGCACAAAGAGCTCTTTATGTTGTAGTCCTAAAACTCTCAGATGTGAATTAGCCTAGCATTTTCGCGTCTTGGATTCCCTTAAACTTTCCAGTTGATTTTTAGAATAGCCTACCAAGTTTTTGAGTGAAATAAGGTTAATTGTTCTTACACAAGACTTTCACATTTTTTTATAATGTAAATTTGATAAAATCACATGTTTATTTTAAATGTTATTTGCTAACAAGTTGCTATATTAGCCTGTTGATTAGCGCTCAAGTCTAGGAGAAAGAATTAAGATAATAAAGAGATCTCTCTTGTCTTTTTTGTTTAGTTTAGTTTTTTGTTTTTTCCTGTGGGAAGCCACTTACATCTCAGGATGATTTAAACATGAATTGTCTACACAGGTTGATATATTTCACTTTTACAGGCACATTATCGAGAAGCTACATTGGCCAGCCAGTGAAGCTTTTAAAAAGCACTTAAGTGAGTGCATTGAAGCAGCATTGTGAACTGGTGGTGTTATCGCTGATATAAGTGATGGTTTCTTTCTTCGGTACACTCCTCCATATGTGAGTCACCAAAAGCCAGAGGAAGCAAAGAGATGACAACAACATCCAGAATGACAGTCCTTTTATTTTTGTCCCCAAAGCTTCAAGGATCTGTGTGGGAGCTAAAACAAGCGAAGACATTTATGAGACGGAAATATATTTATTGCCTAAAGATGTTTTATAATCTTTTAGGAATTAAGGTATGGTATGACCTTAATTGAGTAATTTAGGGCAACTTTCTCCAAAACACGTTAGCATGTTGTATAAGGCAGTGAACACTGGGTCTGGTTTTGGGCTCATTTTAAGGTATCCAGTTTATGCTTTTGAGCCAGTGACTTAAAATTTCCTTAATGAGAAGCTATCATCCCTTAATGAGAAGCAAACTTGCTTCAAGGATCTATAAGTTCTGCCATGACATTTTTTGTTTAGTATTTGACATTTTAGGTAAAAATGAATGAGATTGTTTACATATCACATCATCTTTTGATATGGCTTTTATACATCTTTAAAATTATCTAGAAATCAAAATGCGAGACCGTTAATGCAACTTCATAGACTCTATAATGTTAATTGTGGGTTATCCTTAACATTACAAATACATTTGACTTAAGAAAACAACTTTGTGCTTGAGATAGTCATGGTTTCATTGTTCAATCAGAGTCCCTATTCCCAAAATCTAAAAAGAGAGTCTGGTACAGGAAGTAAAAATTCCATTCATTTTCTCCAAAGGGAAGTCCATTTTTAACATGACCTTAAAACAGACTTAAATGAAAGTTCTCCCATCATTTACTCACCCACATGACGCTCTGTAGGTCCATACAAGGGAATGGTATAAATATTTTGAAGCTCCAAAAAGCACATAATCGCAGCATAAAAGTAATACATAAGACTCCAGTATTTTAATCCATATCTTCTGAAGCGATCAAATCGATTTTGGGTGAGAACAGACCAAACTACAGCTCCTTTTTCACTATAAACCTTGACATCTGTAGTCTCCTTGGCTATCATGATTTCAAGCTGGATTACACTTCCTAGAGCCATCTAGTGCTCTACGCATACGCCAAGCACTCATGATTGTGCCTAGAGACTGCAATGGCAAGATGTACAGTGAAAAACAGTTGTATTTTGGTCTGTTTTGACCCAAAACCGATTGGGTTATTTCAGAAGACAAAGAAGAAAAAAATATTAAACCACTGGAGTCTTATGGATTAATTTTATTCTGCCTTTATGTGCTTTTTGGAGCTTCAAATTTATGGTCACCATTCACTTGCATTGTATGGACCTACATAGCTGAGATATTCTTCTAAAAATATCAGTTTGTGTTCTGTGTGTGTTTTTTTGGGGTGAACTATTGCTGAAAGTACACAGTCTTGAACCTTTGTCTTTTTATCCAATTTTCAAATACTATATGCTTTAAATTAAAGTTTTTAATGGTGGTTTGGTGGTTGGTTTTTTTCATGGCTTAGAAATATGAAATACTGCAAAAAGTAATTAAAACCCTCAAGGATACTTTGCATATTCAACTCTCCCAACTATGTGCAACTCAGCAGTTTTAGTGGTTTAATGGTTAAACTTATAAAATTATTTAACAGATTTATACAATAAAAATAAATCCTAATGTCATTTTATCAGCGGCATAAAATAAACTATGTGCAAATCTCAGGCTCATCGCAAGTTTTCGCTCTGCAGGACTCATGCTTAAAATAGCCTGGCTTGCAGTTTAAGAACAGGCCTGTGTATCAATCAACAGAAGCCAGCACATGCACAACCAGTACCCAGTCTGCAAAAATAGACCATCACACATAATGCTGGCATGCTGTTCAATAATATGAAACACCATTACAGAGTCGGCTTCTAAAGTACAGTCTGAGATCATAAGTGCATCTAAAACAAGGGATACAGTCAGGTGTGATGTTACGAATGTTATGTTTTTTCTGGTTGCAAAAGTTTGACAGAGTGTTATTGGTTGAGCATAACTGGCCACCTGTTGTAGCCGTTACTCTAGTGGGGAAATTCTATTTGCATGTTTGGAGTCATGATGGACATCATGTGCATCAAAAGGGATGTCACAACACCCATTTCAGAGGGCACTTCCTCTTCCCATTCTTATAAAAGCCCACTTTGACCACCAGTAGCTTACAAACAGATTATCGAACCTAAGACGTGGAAATCTCCACCCTACCAAAGAAGCAAGAACACAAGAAGAACCATGAGTATGGCTGCCGTCCAGCAAAATCGGCCTTTCAACAGAGCCATCAGAAAGATCAAGGTCGCTTCGATGGTGACCAGCCTTGCCAAAAGCTGGCAAAGCTGGGCAAATGACCACACCGGCAAGCAAGACACAATCCCAAGTGGTTGGATGCCTGACACCATCATTGAGGATGAGAAAGAAAAACAGAAGGAGATGAGCGAGATGAAACTCTTGGTCACACCTCGTGTGATATCTGTGAATGGCGAAAATAGTTCAGACAACAAGATCAAGACAGGAACCGTGACTAAGGCCATCATACCGAAAAGTACAGAGTGTGGGAAAGACACTGTGAGCACCATCAAGGAGAAGATCAACACCAATCAGTTGGTATCAGAGGACACAAAAAACTTTTTGGGCAATGAGTCTCCTACTAGGAGACGCATCTCTGGTGGGAAAGCTGGAGCGTTGGCAAAGGTGCTTGGACAAAAAGATAAAAAGAAAATGGGATCCCGAAGTAGCAGTGTAGATACAGAGGACAGTGGACTTGGGGAGGAAGCGTCGTTGAGTGACAATAGCGACCAGAATGAGAATGAACCGAAGAAACATGTCAGCAGGACCAAGGTATGTTTATCTATGTTGACAACATTCGTTAACCCTTTATTAACATGCCTTTAAGGCTTTAGTCAAACCAGATGAAGAAAGGGAACTGCAAAGAATGTTCTGGGTTCAATACATGTTAAGCTCAATCAAGAGCATTTGTTGTATATAAACAACCATCACGTTTACAGCGAGGCACTTAGAGTGGGAGTGAATGGGGCCAGTTCGCCAACATTAACATACACAGTTTCAAAATTATAGCCACAAGACGTAAACATTATACATGTTAACATGATTTTAGTGTGATAAAATCACTTACTAATCATTTCTGTGCAAAGTTATATCCAGTATTAGAACTTTGTTGCCATGACGATGAAATTCTTTAAACATTATAAGTGATTTTATTACACTTAAATCATGTAGAACAGACATTGTTTCACACTATAGTCATGTTAACACATATTCTGGTTATGTATTGTGGCTGTAGTTTTGAAACAGTGTGTATTTTAATGTTTATAGACTGGCCCCATTCATTTCCATTATAAGTGCCTTACTCCAACCGGGATTTTAAAATAATTGAGGCATGAGTCAAAAATATTTTCTGTGGTAAATCAACAATACTGTATGCTACAAATGCTGTTGATTGAGCTTAACTTGGAATATTTCATTAAGACTATATACCAACATTATTTTGAATGTAATTTCTATAATCACTCTTGCAATGGCAGCTTGATGTTCCATCATATTCTCAAACATGTTTTGCTGCAATGGAATATATGTATGTATAAATAAACGCAGTGATGGATCATTTCCATCTGACCTTCTAAATGCAGCATGTATCTCAACTTGATGAGTGAGATCCATCACAGCTGTGTCACCATGGTATTTGATGCAGTCTCCAGACTGTTGGCTTCACCATCTCAAGTTATGCAAGATGCATTTACACCAGATCAAATGGCACCGTTGTGAAATTATTGTCCCTTGAAGTTATCTTGGGAAATACTGAGAAGAGCTCTGAGGCATGGTGACAAGCTGGGTTGTCTACACCTTTAAGAAGACCTGAATAATATGCTATTCCAATTAAGCAAGCAACCATGATTTGAAGTCAACACGATATCAAAATTGACGCTATTTACTTACTATTTACAAATGTTCTGTGTCTTATTGTGCATGATTCATCAGTACACATCATTCCAAAGCAAAACAATGTTTGTGTTCATTATCTTTCCTCATAATGTAATAACTTGCTCCCCTTTTTTAGGGGGTTTCAAACTAGGGGCCATAAGGGGGTGCTATGGGGTCTGCAGAAATTTCAGGGGAATTGTTTTTCCAAATTTGACATTTTTACTGTGTCATTCTGTTTACTAATCACTACTTCATCTGCCAATGAAGCAATCTCCTTTTTTATTTTGTGGCACCTTCAATTATTGCTTACAATTCTGACTTGAAAATGTAAAGTGTGTAAGTAATGCGACAGCATGCAAAATTTAAAATTTTGAAATCTGCCATTATTTAGGCAAATAGAACTCTGGCCATCAGATTTTCAAACAAATAGAACAATATTTAAAAACATATGTCACATAGTGTTTAACTTGACAATTTTCAGAGGAATCAATGTACAAATGGTTTACTTATGGTAGTCAATGCATATTAAGCTTGAATACAAGAAAGTATTTTTTGCAGAAAAAATGATGCTGGATCCATACGGTCAAAGTGAGACAAAGTGCTCCATAATAACAAATAAACCTTGTTATTTCTGATATTTTCAGATTAAGGTAACCACAATGGGTGACCTGAGGAGCAAGTGGCAACAGTTTGCTGAAAACCACATTGAAGGTCAGAAGGTAAACCCTTTCAGTGATGACTTCGACTACGAGCATGCAATGGCTGTTCGACTTCTGAAGGGCGACGCAGGATACGGTCGCCCCAAAGAGGGATCGAAAACCGCCCAACGAGCCGATCGAGCCCAGAAACACATCTACCGAGAGATGGAGGAGTTGTGTTTTATCATACGTGACATGGGTCAACAGGACAAGCAGGGATGCATCTATGTAACCTTTGGCCGTCTGTTTGACCGTTATGTTAAAATTTCTGATAAAGTTGTGGGAATTCTGTTGCGTTGTCGCAAACACAAAATGGTGGACTTTGAGGGTGAGATGCTCTGGAAGGGCCAGGATGATGATGTCATAATCACGCTATTGGTTTAATGCACTGGAAAATCAAGTGATCTAAAACATAAGCAACTTACGCCAAAGTATGCCTAGCATACTTTGGGGAGTACCTAACTAAAAGTAGCGATGCTGCTAACAAAGCTACGTTTCTTAGCAGTGTCATAGTAGCTTTTCCAATAATTAGCGACTTTTTCCAACAATTAGCAGTGTAGCGTGACAAAACACTACACTGGCGTTTTTAAGACTTTATATTGCATGTGCAACTTGATAGCCGTGTAAACGGAGTCAATAATCAAACTGTGTTGCACTACAACATCTGATTTATTTTAGGTCATGTCCACACTAATACATTTTTATTTGAGAATGCATTGATTTTGCTACATTACGTCTCTAATTCACATTAGAATGCCGTTTTCCTCCACAAAACGCAGAGACTTTTGAAAATCCTCTCAGTAAATGCAGTGGAAAACGAGTGACATTAGCAAACTTAAAACTGAGTTCGATTTCAGAGAACATGTGAACGTTGTAGTAAGAACTTAATCCATGCTAAAACAAACAAACTTTGAGTTTAATTATTGGTTAAATTACTCCATTTTGCAGTTGTAGGGTCAAATAGCCCTGATATTTTTCCAAAAATATTGCCCCAGAAGAGAGCTTTATTTCCAATCTATTTTAGCAAGTAGTTGTTAGCTAGTTTGAATTAGTTACATGTAGTGTAGCTAACTACTTCAAAAAGCTTAGCTTTAAAAGTTACTTTAAATTCTGAGTAGCTTGTAGCTTGCAAGCTACAGTTTCGAAGTAGCTTCCCCAACACTGAAAGAATGTCTCTGATTATTCTATTTATAAATTCTTTGGAAGTATGAAATCGTAAAACCTTGAGAACGTTCCAGAAAAGATGTTAACATTTGATCTTATGCATCCACTTTGGTGCATGACGTGTTTTGAAAGTGAGGTCAAGATTTAGTTTTAGTAGAGAGGAGCTTTGCATATGAGATATTAGAATGGTGACGCCTTGCACACAGTTTACACAAGGGATTGAATGCCTCTCGTATTTGTAGAGCGTCAAGCATCCTCTGAATGCAAACCATACAAGACCTGATGCCCAGACAGCTTTTGCAAATGCAAATGTTCTCATGTTATTTGTAATTCTTTCATCTGTATCACATTTCAAGTCGAAACAGTTTTGCATTTGAAGAATATTGCTAGTTGATTATCTTTAAAGTCAACATGAAAAGGTTTAAAGTCCATTTGACTTGAAACAGTATATTGTATGCAATGAGAATGGATTTTGAAAGTGAATGTTAAACACCAGAATGGAATATAAGAAGGAATTGGTGATGTCAATGAAAAATGAAAGTATTTTCAGAGGTGGGGCAAGTTGTTAGAAATGTGTATTGGGAAAGTAAATAGTGTTCATTTTAATTTCATGTTGACTTTCAATGCTTTTGTCACTAGTGCAAATATTTTGTCTATTTTCATGTAAATTTATGTTGTTTTATTGTCCAGTACTTGTTGCTCTTTCAAAATGAAAGCATGATAGTCTTCTTACAGAAGGATGTGTTGTAAATATTTAAATATTTGATTATGTGTAGTGTATGAAACTAATTTATTGTTATAATCTTGAATTATTCTACCATTGTTGTGTTACAGAAATACAACATTGACCTTATGAGAGAGGATGTCTTGCATTTTTTCATACTTAAACATAGTTATTTGTTTAAATCTGAATATAATATTTGCATAATCCATGTGGGTTTTATTTAGCTAAATTGTGGACAAATTTGTCCCAAGTTGTTAACTAAATTTAACCCAAACTCCTCCTTTACATCATAGATAAAAATTACTTAGAAGTCATGAGTCTGTTTTATTATTAAATAACATTGTTGTTTTTTTAGTTTAATATGCATAAAGTTTTGTAGGGGGACGGTTTAGGGTTTGTCTGTATTATTATAATTCGTTTTATATAAAACAATAGAAGTCTATGATATGTCCTTATTTAGATAATTAAGTAAATGTGTGTGCATGATGGTATGTGTATAAAAGTGACCTAAATTCTTCTCCTGAGACCCCACGTCCACATGCATGGACATTGGGTTTTGGCTTCGCTGTAGGCTATGCATCATTTAATTTCATAGACATTAAAACCTGTTTGAGTCAAAAGATTTTAGTCTGTAGTTTCATCTGATATGCCATTTTAAATATTTCATTATATTTCATATATAGATTATATTATTGCGAAACAGCACGCTGTTAAACACAAATGACCACGTATGTGGACAATGTGCATTTTCACATTGAAAATCAATGGATGCATCCAAATGCTTAAAGATGTTTCTTTCAGAGGCTGTATATGGAGTTAGAATGAAAATAAGGTGCATTTCAAAGTGAAGTGAAGACCAGCACACTGGTTGTTAAGTCATCCACTAAATACTGAGCAAGGGAGCATCCTATAGATCTCTATGCAGCTAAGTGTCCTAAAATCCGGCCAAGAGTTCAGTTTCAGGCTCACTTTCTAAAGCTTGGCATTAAAATTTCACAATTTAGTCCTGCTGACTATATATATATATATATATATATATATATATATATATATATATATATATACTAACGGTCAAAAGTTTTGAAAAACGTACTCATTCTTTATTATAATCATTTTTTTCTTTCTTCACATTTTAGAATAATAATAAAGTCATCAAAACTATGGAATAACTTTATGTAACTATGGGAATTATGTAGTGATTAAACAACATCCAAAATAAATCAAAAATGTGTTATATTGTAGCATCTTCAAAGTAGTAACCATTTATCTAGAATTTGCAGAAATGTACTCTTGCTGCTATTCTACAAGGTTTGCTCCTTTTAAAAGAACTGTTTACAATTCTAACGTTTAATACTGTGAGGGTGTTCTCTTCTCTCTTTCTCTCAGTTTTAAACACACTGGTCACTTTAACATCTTCGCTGATACCCAGGCTCACCAAGGAAACTCATACTGTATGTTTACGCCTCTATACATTTCCTGTGTATGTTAAGTATTAACGTCCTCATGCCCTTAATGTCCTGTACTGTTTGCCCTGAATGTTATCTATGCATTGTTTTCTGTACTTTTGCACTACGTGAGTTAATTGTCTGTAAAGTATATGTTGCAAGGATATGTAAAGTATATGTATGGTATATAAGTTAGATAGGTCTATGTTTAATGTTTACATATGTAGCACCGTGGTCCTGCATGGCACAACATTTCATTCCCTTGTATGTTTCTACATATAGAGGAATGACAATAAAGCTCACTTTATTTGACTTGACATTTTCTCAACCAACTTCTGGAGGTATCACCCTGGGATGCTTTTAAAATAGTATTGAAGGAGTTCCCTTCAATGTTGGGCACTTATTGACTGCTTTTCTTTATTATTTGGTCCAAGTCATACATTTTTAAAACTCTTTTTTTAATTACATTTTAGTTTTGTAATTAAATAAATTAATTTGGTGGCACAATTATATTTTTGTCTACAAAACTAATTTCAAACATTTAAGCATACGCCTTCAGATCAAAAATTTTTAAGATCATAAGAAACATGTCAGTCAAGTGTTTCAAAACTTTTCACCGGTAGTATGCGTGTATATATATATATGCACCAATCAGCCACAACATTTATAACACCTGCCTAATATTGTGTAGGTCCCCCTCTTGCCACCAAAACAGCGCCAACCTGCATCTTAGAATTCTAGAGACTGTTGTGCATAAAAATCCCAGGAGATCAGCAGTTACAGAAATATATATATACATACGGACGGACGGACGGACGGATGGACGGACGGACGGGCGGGCAGGCAGACAGGCAGGCAGGCAGACAGACAGACAGACAGACAGGCAGATAGATAGAGAGGCAGGCAGGCAGGCAGGCAGGCAGACAGACAGACAGACAGACAGACAGACAGACAGATAGATAGATAGATAGATAGATAGATAGATAGATAGATAGATAGATAGATAGATAGATAGATAGATAGATAGATAGATAGATAGATAGATAGATAGGCAGGCAGACAGACAGACAGGCAGACAGACAGGCAGATAGATAGAGAGGCAGGCAGACAGACAGACAGACGGACGGACAGACAGACAGACAGACAGACAGACAGACAGACAGACAGACAGACAGACAGACAGACAGACAGATAGATAGATAGATAGATAGATAGATAGATAGATAGATAGATAGATAGATAGAGAGAGAGGCAGGCAGGCAGGCAGACAGACAGACAGACAGACAGACAGGCAGATAGATAGAGAGGCAGGCAGGCAGGCAGGCAGGCAGGCAGGCAGGCAGGCAGGCAGACAGACAGACAGACAGACAGACAGACAGACAGACAGACAGACAGACAGATAGATAGATAGATAGATAGATAGATAGATAGATAGATAGATAGATAGATAGATAGATAGATAGAGAGGCAGGCAGACAGACAGACAGACAGACAGACAGACAGGCAGATAGATAGAGAGGCAGGCAGGCAGGCAGGCAGGCAGACAGACAGACAGACAGACAGGCAGATAGATAGAGAGGCAGGCAGGCAGGCAGGCAGGCAGGCAGGCAGGCAGACAGACAGACAGACAGACAGACAGATAGATAGATAGATAGATAGATAGATAGATAGATAGATAGATAGATAGATAGATAGATAGATAGATAGATAGATAGATAGATAGATAGATAGATAGATAGAGATATTGCATGTTTCTTAGAGGCTGCTAGTTTCAATTAAAAAATGAATGGAAAATGCACACAGCAGTCACGCTCGGGTCTCAGGAAAATAATTACATCACACAGGGAAAAAAATCAGTCCCATATTTAATCACAAAACAACGGCTACACACACACACACCGACATACAAAAATGAATCCCCCAAATACCAGCATCCAGCTTCATTCTCATCAAGAGAGCTTGATCTAATTTTCTTTGATCTAACTCTTAGAAAGGCTTTATCATCCCCAGACAAAGACCTAAGAGAAGCAGACAGACTGGATAACTATTACATTCACGCTGTCAGAAATATCCAATTCCATCTGATGTACACAGTAAGAACTGTCCAGATCACCTTTTTTTCTTTGGTGAAATGTCCACAGCGGGACGCCAAAAGTGAGTTGTACAGCCAATTGGTTTTAGATTTGAATGATGTAATACAGTAAAAAGGAATGCATATTTTATTATCTCTACCCCAAACCCAAACCCAAACCCCAACCCTAAACCTAACTGTCAGTGGAGTAAAACATGTATTCTTAGAGGGAAAATGAACCCTCCGAATCGTGTTCGTCACTGTTTATACGAACGCTATTACTTCCTGGTTCGTGGGACGAGAACCCGGGTCTCCCACTCTTGACACAACACGCTATTAGTATTCGCCACAGCAAAATAAATATACTTGATTAGATGCTAAATTTGTCTGATGGGAGGAACTCGGCAGAATGCGGTCGATGTAGGGCACTGGAACATTTTGTAGCAACATGCTGACAAGCCTCAGGGAGCTGTGAGCAATTATCAGTGAGCAATTATATTCTTTACAACCATTTTCAACAGAGTAACAATACATTAAACTGTGCTATTAATCAACAGTGACATAATTGATTTTATGAATACAAATGTACATATAATGAATAGAAATAAGGAATAAAACAAGTATCTCCACAAAGAAAAATATCACAGCATTCAATTTAAGAATGTGTCGATTATATTGCCCTATCATCCTCAACAATTAGTCTACAGTTGATATGGTTAATGGTTAATTTGTTACAAAATTTGTTAAAAAATAAAGACAGGCAGACATTAAGGTTGAGAAAATAAAAAAATACAATACATTTAAAAATGGAATGACATTCTCTGCATCGTTAAGACCTCTGGTTTACAAGTTATTAAGGCTTTACAAAAACAATTCCTATATTTTAACACATTGTTGAATGGACACATTTCATTTTAAACTCTTTTATAACATCCGAAGTGTAAAATGTATTATATATGAAGTTGAATCATACTGACATTGAAGGAATAAATGTATCCGATCCAGATTATGCTGTATCAACAATAACTTTTTTGCCAATATATATTTCAACATTTCAGCCTTTCATTTGTGTTACCTAGCCAAAGTATTAAAACCTAAAAATGAAATATTAATATCTGACATTGCAAATGGAGCCTTCATTTATGTAATCATTAACTAGCATTGATTTTGCCCACTATATCCATGAAGTCTTGTTTACAATAAACAGACCAATAAAATGGAACAGGAATCATAATAAAAGTTTGTGACTTGTAAGTGAACACACAGATTGACCAGTGAAATAATTCTGTACTAAACAGAAGTATACTTATGTACACTGTTTATATGAATATACAATGCATGGTTTGTTTCTGAGTATTTCATTAAGCTCATTCATTTGTATATAAGCCCCAAACACCTATGAAATGCACATTTTTGGCACTAAATTCTCAAGAATCCCAAACATTCAACAATTATATTGAGAACTGATTTGTCTCAAACCAAGTATCTAATGTACTGCTACATGGATGCACAAGTTTCTAATGCAATAGAGAGACAAATTCTGGCTTTACTCCCTGTAACACATAAAGTGAGCAAGTTCTGCTTCTTGAGACAATAAACATTTAACTTAAAAAAAAATAAGGAATGCGGCAGTGATTCATACATATGTTCTTAACAACTTGATTATATCAAGGGCTTTAAAAGTCAACTGAGGTACACTTTTCTGTATCGACTGAAATATACACTCTGGATATTTCATAGTGGAATAAATCTTTAAAAAAATTGTCTAGTGGTAAAAAGTAAATTTTCTTCACAAATTGTCAGAATGCCATTGTCTTCACCTTGGATTTGTGTACTCTTGAGTATAAATGTCTTTCTTTACATAATTTCAGGACACATGATAACAAATTGTATGCAATTCATATGTCTA
The DNA here is from genome assembly GCF_025860055.1 of Xyrauchen texanus. Lineage (NCBI taxonomy): Eukaryota > Metazoa > Chordata > Actinopteri > Cypriniformes > Catostomidae > Xyrauchen > Xyrauchen texanus. The sequence continues at coordinate 5,773,798 of NC_068282.1, forward strand.
TTCATATTTATTAAGACCTGACGTCACACAGTAAATCACTGTGCAGTGCAACAGCATTTGATCGTAAGCTGCTACATGTTCGCTCTACTGCCAGTAAAACATTTTATCATTCCATGCAACATCTCATAAAATGCCTTCCATGCGTATGCTACTATCTAATGCTACACCCTTATCATTGCTACTTAAGATTCTGCTTCCCAAATGTCAAAAATAGTCATTTTAATAAGAAAAACAATGTTGGCCCATGCCAAACTAGCAGTCGCTTATTAGAAAGACATGTAAGACTATAAAGTGCAAAACTAAATTATCATGCCATAATTTGTGGTAGATCGATATATTGGCCAAGGCGATTAATCGTACAATATTTGACCATTTTTAAATAATTGTACCCGATTGGCTGATTAACAGAAGCGGTCAATCGCCCTAGTGTCATTTCCAAAATGTACCAACAGCCTGTTGTGCATTTTCTGTTTTTAAATCGTTTTTAGAGAATTATGAATAAATATTGTGTAAAATGTGTTCATTTAAATTCAGCAAATTGTTCTACATATTTTTTCTACAAATAAATAATGTAATTGGGCTGTCGATTAAACGTATTCATTTGGTGCGATTAATTGTATAAAATTAAACATTAAAAAAATGTACGCAATTAATCTTTCCCCTGACCTGTACGTAATAATAAATGTTTCTAACATCAGAGCAATTTAAGCTTGATGTACCACCTCGATGCAGTAGCTAGAAGTCAGCGCTCCATCTGCACAGTCAGGCTTCACGCCGCATCTGCTCAAAAAGCACATTGGCCAACAATTCAAAATAGAGCAGAGCAAAGTAGGTCAGTTATAGGGTTATGTTCAATGATATGAAAATGAAAGAAACAAAAACGATATGCTAAATTTTAAAGCTGCTTTTGGTATTGTCAAAATACCTTATCACAATATTATGTAATGTATTTGAATAATCTGAGTTAAAATATTTATTAGGCTTAGATATTTTATTTATAATGATTTTAATGATTCTAAATGACCATTATTTGGAGCCCTTTCTCAGTAAAAAATTGGTATGTGATTAATTGTGATTAATTGAATAATTTAATCATGATTAATTTGATTTTTTTATCACAATAAATTGTGATTAATTTGGTTATTTATTTATGATTAATGTCATTATTTAATCACAATTAATTATGATTAATTTAATCATTTAAATTTGAATTGTGATTGATTTGGTCATTTAATTGCGATTAATTGTATTATTTAATCATGATTAATTGTGATTAATTTAATGATTTAATCGTGATTAATTTGATTTTTTGATTACAATAAATTGTGATTAATTTGGTTATTTATTTGCGATGAATGTAATTATTTAATCACAATTAATTGTGATTAATTTAATAATTTAATTGTGATTAATTTGAATTGTGATTGATTTGGTTATTTAATTGCGATTAATTGTAATATTTAATCATGATTAATTGTGATTAATTCAATTAAATCGGCACATCATGCAATTCATAAGATTACTTTTAATAGTTTGACAGCCCTAATATAAGATAAATTTGAATAAATATTTAGTAAAATAGATGTTTATTTAAATTCAGCAAAATTGATGTACATATATTTGCTGTTAATTATGTAATGGGGGATCACAATGACATTGTGACAAATTCACTGGTAGGGCACTGTTACTTCAGAAAAGATTGTGGAAAATCAGCTTCTGTCTTTACACATTTGAGTCTGCCTAAATTATTGGTTAATAAAGTCTCATATAGACACTAACCACGAAGTAAAGCCACTTGCTGGTAGCATTGGCACTGTTTAATAATGAGAAAGACAAAACCAAAATAAAAAGTTCGGAGACGATTGCATAAAAAAAAGCATAAAATCACAAACATTGACTCTTTGAACTATACATATTGAATCTTTGTAAGACATATATCGATTCCTTTATTGTTAATTACGCATAATAAATGCAAACCCCCACTTTTAAACAAATACATTCTTCTCTCATATTGCACAAAACCCTTCCGTTTTATCTAATAACAATAAACATGTGGGATCACTCAAACGTTTGCCTTTTGTGTGGAATTCAATTTTAAACAGAGGATTTTTTCCTTTGAAAAACAAACAGACCAGCACAATCTAATGTGTCGAAAGCTAAAATAAAGCCCAACGGTTTGATCTGCATTCTTTGCCTTTCCTGATGTCTTTGCTTCTGAGGTTGAAAAGGAACTTTCCTCTGAACCTCTGTGGTAAATTCTGGAATATCCCAGAAGTTGTTTTGTTCTGAAGATGTCTTGGAAATTCTAGAACATTCCAGAGGGTTCCAGTGCCGCAGTCATACACAGACAGCACTTGTAGGATAGAGGGCCTCGAGAGCCCTTGCAGAGAGAAATAGAACTAGTTAGTCTTAGGAACGTTCACAGCATGGTCCAACTGTGCTCTCCAAGGAGAGCTGTGACGAATGTCGAATCAGCGGTGCCATTGTGGGATCTACCATTGAAGAGGTCGGGAAAAGCTTGTACCAGGCAATCACCATGTTTGTCAAATCCAGCTCCTCCAATAGGATGCGTGCCACGCCCATAAAGCATTTGCGATCCATCCGGCCATAGTTTCCCCAAACAATGACCTGTTAAGGAGAGATTGAAAAACTATTTTAAGAAGTGGAACTGTGAAAAGTAACAAAAAGCTTATTTACATGCACACCAATACGCTGTATATAAATGAGTTTTTTCAGGGTCATGGGTCAAATAATGTATATAAATAGCTCCTTATAAGTTACTAGACTGAACATTTCACTTTTAACAGAGTATGAAAACAATAAGAATATTTACATTTTATTTCTTAGAACTTGGTCTGTGTATTTAAAACTAGAAATCATCTGGTCATAAACTACATTAAGAAATCCCAACATGTTTGTTTTTGCAATTTATAATTTACCTGTACAACTTTTCCCTGCGGACTCTCCGAGAACACAAGGGCCTGATTGTAAAGAGGATCTAGAGATTTACGCACTGACTTTGTCTTCTTTTTGGCGATACACATGCCATTTTCCAGAAGATACACTTTAATGTATGCCGCTGAAAAGCAAGAAAGAAACAATAATATAACATCAATTCAAACTTGTACTAGAAGTCCACAAGATATTGAAAATCCACATTAATTACATTGAAGAAAAGACTTCTGAGGCATCTTTCAAACACACACATACTCGCTTTCCAATAATGGATCCACAAATAAAAAGAGAAGAACAATCACAAAGAGGGCTTAAGGTCCAAGAGAAACCTGTGTATTTGAGAAGTAAGGACTTTCAATCATTTTTGTCCTCTGGTTAAACTGATCTAATTTGAGTCATGGATCGGTATATCAGAGAACAGCTTGATGAAGAATCACCTGGAGGGCCCTTAGATCCAGGCTTCATGATGAGACCTCGAGCCTGAATGATCTCCACTTCCAACTGTCCATTTCTCTCCATCAGACCAATCTCCACGTCTCCTGAAATACATAACATACACAGTAAGATGAATCGCATTTAAAAACAATACAAATACCAAAGTTTGATGACATTCTGAATCTTATTTAACAAGTTTGACATTCTCCAACATCATGCAATTTCCAAACTTTTGGAAAACATTTAAAATAATAGCAACAAAAAAATAATAATAATAACAACAAAATATGTCAACACTTATTTTGCATAATTTTACCAAGCACGTGAGCATTAGATAGCATCTCAATGGCAATTGTCTTCTCATATCACAATCAAAAAAATATTTTAGCCTATTTTTTAAGATTTATGCATTTTAATTTCATAACACATTGATCTGAGTAATCTTTTACAAATGATATATAATGGTTATTTATATAAAATTATATATATTTATATATTTAAGTATATTATTTATTAAACTTTACTGTGTATATATATATATATATATATATATATATATGATCTACTTGATCTAACCTTTAAAAATGGTTTTGTTGGTGTAACCTAATGTATTTAAAATAATATATCAATAAATAATATTTAATTATATTATAATTTATATATATATATATATATATATATATATATATATATATATATATATATATATATATATACACACAGTAAAGTTTAATAAATAATAAACTTAAATATATAAATATATATAATACAAATTATTAATTACTAAAAAGTATAGAATTATTACATGTAAAAATGTATGTAATAATAATTAACCATTATTATTAATTAATTAGATATTATATATTTTATTTATATATATAATAAAAATAATATTTCTGATTAATTTAAAGATGTTACTCTAGCGTCTTGTGGAAGGGCTCTTTGTGAAAAATACAAATAATTGTCTTACTTTAGTTTGGAACGACCCATCAAGTGGGGAAAATCTTTTTTTTTATCTAAAGAAAGATAAAAAGCAAAGGTCCACTGCCTGAAAGATCTATGCACATTGTATAGTATATTTCACAGCAGGGACATTTGTAGGCTTTCATCATTACTGGGGAGTCTGGGGCCCATCAAGTACACAATCTATTGTACCATGATGTTGTAAGGGAGTCTGGGGACATTCTCTACTGGGAGATTATATTTATGTATTTATTTATTTGCAAAATCAGCACCAAAGCATTCATTTCTGGTTATATTAGGAGCATCATTGACACATTAGCCTACATAGCCTACATACTATATATTGTGTAGCATTAATGAAACTATAGAGCAAAAACATATTTCGGACACAGCTTCCCCACTCGATGGGTCGTTCCAAACTAAAGTAAGACAATTATTTGTATTTTTCACAAAGAGCCCTTCCACAAGACGCTAGAGTAACATCTTTAAATGAATCAGAAATATAATTTTTATTATATATATGTGGAGCGGAGGGGGGCGGGCGGGCGGGGCCGGGTCGGAATATCATGCGCCCGGTCCCCAATCGGCCTGATGAGGCGCGCGAGGGATAAAGGTGGCCGGTGACGATGGTTCGAGAGAGAGAGAGAATTACGGGCATGTCCGTCATGTGTGTGTGTGTTTATGTTTGTGTGTTTTGGTTTAACGTCGCGAGGGACTGGAGGACCTCCGCTAAGCTAGGAGGACTCTATGGGGCCACCTTTCTCCATGCTTGGAACTTTTTAATTCCCGGGTTTCGGCACCAATGTAACACGGTTAAGGATGGGCAAGGAGGAGGCGAGAACCGGCTTGTCAAAATAAATAATATTTAATGAAACTCAAAACCAAAACACACAAACATAAACACACACACACGACGGACATGCCCGTAATTCTCTCTCTCTCGAACCATCGTCACCGGCCGCCTTTATCCCTCGCGCGCCTCATCAGGCCGATTGGGGACCGGGCGCGTGATATTCCGACCCGGCCCCGCCGCCCCCCTCCGCTCCACATATATATAAATAAAATATATAATATCTAATTAATTAATAATAATGGTTAATTATTATTACATACATTTCACATATTTAGCCTATCTTCATCTACATTTAAGAAAGCATAGGCAGCTTCATGTGCCAGATGTTTTCAACATACAAAGGCACTTACCCATTGAAGTGGTAGCTAGTGTCTGTCGGCCCACAAACTGAGCTGGCCCCATCCCATCCAGAAAATCACTGAACTGGGCATCCGATGCCAAGCACATACCACTGTAGTTCAGACTTAAGGATAGAGAGAACAGGGCTGTGTTAATGTGTTGATAAAAAATATATTTTTTTATCAAATGTAATGGAGTATTTTTTTATGTCACATCTTAAGAATACAGTACATTTGGCTCATCCAGGATTTAAACCGTGGATCTCTTGCACCCGAAGTGAGAATCATACCCCTAGACCAACGAGCCACATATTATGTCATGATGGGCTGGAAAATACCAGCCAATTAAAATCCAGAATATATTTCTGTTTGACAGTATAAAATTTTGTCATCAGCAGAGTGTTGGGCACTGTCTGTGTGTGTGTGTGTGTGTGTGTGTGTGTGTGTGTGTGTGTGTGTGTGTGTGTGTGTGTGTGTGTGTGTGTGTGTGAGCGTGTATTTATCACTTTGTGGGGACCAAATGTCCCCATAAGGATAGTAAAACCTGAAATGTTTGACCTTGTGGGGACATTTTGTCGGTCCCCATAAGGAAAACAGCTTATAAATCATACTAAATTATGTTTTTTGAAAATGTAAAAATGCAGAATGTTTTCTGTGAGGGTTAGGTTTAGGGGTTGGGATAGGTTTAGGGGATAGAATATAAAGTTTGTACAGTATAAAAACCATTATGTCTATGGAAAGTCCCCATAAAACATGGAAACACATATACTAACTGTATATGGTTGAAACGACAATAAAAACCACTTGACTTGATTTAGTTTCAGACATGAACATACTGCAGCATGAAAATAAGATTATGTTAAGTGAAAAATAAATTCACTTCATAAATTCAGGAGGGCAGTGCAGAACTGTCAGATGGTATATTCTGTTATAGAAGAGTATATTCTGATGGGATATATTTCAAGTAATTAAAAAAATATATTTCAGTGGTTTGGTAAGTGGCCTCATGGGAATCACTCTAAGTGTATGTCATTATTTCCTGGTATTTGTCAAGGTTAAAGCTGTGTAATTAAAGGGTGTAATTTTGTCTGTGTTCAAATATTTTCTCCTATCCCAACTTAATATGCAGAGACAACTATTATGATAGACAGATTATGACAGGACTGGATCGATGAATAGAAGACCCATCTCTTTTATCTAATGAAGACGGACAGCCTTTCAGCCTGACAGTGAAGCTTTGCTTTCATGATGTGGACTGTACCACTGGAATTATGGCAACACATGCCAGCCCAGCCGCACACACACACACACACACTTTTAACCTTGCTCCTAGGCAGATTTGAGAGGCATGTTGCCAAAAATGACATATGCAATAATTTCACTGTTGTGTGAAATAGCACAGTGTGTGTGTGTGTGTGTGTGTGTGTGTGTGTGTGTGTGTGTGTGTGTGTGTGTGTGTGTGTGTGTGTGTGAGCGTGTATTTATCACTTTGTGGGGACCAAATGTCCCCATAAGGATAGTAAAACCCGAAATTTTTGACCTTGTGGGGACATTTTGTCGGTCCCCATGAGGAAAACAGCTTATAAATCATACTAAATTATGTTTTTTGAAAATGTAAAAATGCAGAATGTTTTCTGTGAGGGTTAGGTTTAGGGGTACGGTTAGGTTTAGGGGATAGAATATAAAGTTTGTACAGTATAAAAACCATTATGTCTATGGAAAGTCCCCATAAAACATGGAAACACAACATGTGTGTGTGTGTGTGTGTGTGTGTGTGTGTGTGTGTGTGAGCGTGTATTTATCACTTTGTGGGTACCAAATGTCCCCAGAAGGATAGTAAAACCCGAAATTTTTGACCTTGTGGGGACATTTTGTCGGTCCCCATGAGGAAAACAGCTTATAAATCATACTAAATTATGTTTTTTGAAAATGTAAAAATGCAGAATGTTTTCTGTGAGGGTTAGGTTTAGGGGTAGGGTTAGGTTTAGGGGATAGAATATAAAGTTTGTACAGTATAAAAACCATTATGTCTATGGAAAGTCCCCATAAAACATGGAAACACAACATGTGTGTGTGTGTGTGTGTGTGTGTGTGTGTGTGTGTGTGCTGTGAAGGCCTAAATATTTATTAGATTTTTATTAATATATTTAGGTCATGGTTTATTTTTCAATTATTATTATTAGGTTTATATTTACAATGGTATTTATGATCATTTGAATTTATAAATAATTTAGGTTTTATTTTTTCGATTTCAATAAATTAATAAACTTTTTCAAAATCCAAATTCCCTGAGTGTGTGCCGATTCAATCACTGTTTATGCTAGCCATGATTTGTGTGTCAGCAGATGAAAATGAATAACAATGCTTAAATCAAATCGTGATGAGAGCCATAAAAGGAGCGTGTCAGTGTCATAGAAATATGCCTGACATTCAACAGGGATGCACTTAATGCACAAAAGTATGTAGGTCCATATATCTATTCTTCTAATTCATTGCATACAGACCATCTACACTACCAACTTCCTATGAACGTGCTGTCTTTGTTTATATTGCTGATGCTTGACAGGGAATGGACTATATAATAGGATGCATCCGGTGCCTCCGGTGAATCTCAAAATTAAATTGCACTTAATCCAGCCCATTAGCGTTATGCGCATGCAATTTCGCCAAACCCACTTGCGCCTAAACTTAGCGCATGCTTGCAAAACTTTCTAGGCATGCCGATTTTCTTTGCTTGTATGACTTATGGCTTAGCGTTAGCGCTCTTAAAGGTGCACTCAGTAATTTGTTCCTCATTAAAAAAGTTTAAATAAGGATATTTTGCAATATATAAAATCATGAACACTCACATTAAAATGAAGACTCCAGTCATATCAGTAACCTTATAAAAGCTGTTTAAATCTACATGGAGAGGGTCCGCACATGGGGGCTGCCATGTTAGAATCACATGACCAGCCAAATACTACTCACATAATCTCAGTAACCATCCTGTTATTTGACACTTTCACTCTATGATTAAAGTAATCATGGCTGTCTGTGAATAATACATTTCTACAATGGTATCTGAAACTGAAAACTATTAATTTAAAAATATGCTGCATCCAAGCCACTAGGTGTCAGTGTCCAAGTCCAAGATGGCACAAAGACAAAGGTTGCACCTTTAAAATAGGTTGCTATATCACAACATTTTGAGAAATAAATTCACAATTGCAATTTTTTATTTATCGTACTTATACGAGACACAAACTCGCAATTGCCATTTAATTTCTCGTAACTGCAACTTTATTTCTCACAACTGTTTTCTTGCCAATAAAGCCGTAAGTACGAGATATACGGTCGAAATTGTGACAGTATATCTTACTTATTAGCACTAACGACTTTATTTGTCCTAATTGTTACTTAATTTCTGGTAATTATAAGTTTATATCTAAAGTCGCCATTCCGAGTTTGCATCTCCTAATTGCAACTTTATATTTCACATTAGTGTCTTTATTTGTCGTAAATACAAATGTATCTCACATTTTTTGGTTTATATCTCGTAATTGTGACTTTATATCTTGTGATTTTGAATTTATATATTGCAATTGCAATTTTATTTCTCACAATTGCAAGATAAAAATGAGCAGTTATGAGAAAAAGTCACAATTGTGAGATAAAAAGTCATAATAATTGTTTTAATGCTATATCCCGATGCATATCCAGCTTCCATTGTCACTCACTTGAGCTCAGATGATTATTAAATCTCACATGAGATTTATTAGATACATTTTTACCAAAAGATCCTAAATGTAGAAACATATGCCTTTTTTTCTCCTGCAAGCCAAAAAGGACATTTGTGCCAAAGGGGCCAAAGATTGTCACCTCATTTATATTTTCCTTTTACTGTATGAAAAAATAAGATGTAATAAAAGGTATATTGTGGTTGAGGTTGTCAATCACTACCATTCTGCCTAAAATCTCCCTTTGTGTTCCACGGAAGAAAGTAAGTCACAAGTAAGTAGGTTTGGTCTAACACTTGGTGAGTAAATGATAACCAAATTTAAATTTTTGCATGAACAAACCCTTTAAAAGTGCATTTTCAAAAGCAGCATATGGGCATGGCCCTTGACAGTCCTCCATCTTCATCCATTCTCCTTCAAACCCCCTTCCAAACCCATCCCTCTCTCCTTTTCCACCTCCATTCCTCCATCCCCAGCTCCCCATTCCCATCTCTCTGTTCCTAATATGCTCCTCGCTAAAGCAGACGGTTTCATAATTAATTTTCTTTCTGCGGTTTGGCCTCGATTCTCTCCATCGCCCCTCCACCCATTCCCAATTCTGTCTCTTTCGCTTGTCGTCTCCACACAGGTCTATTTTTAAAATGCTTTTGGGAGGGTCCAGACAAACTCGATACCTAATACTCAGACTGAGCCTCCCAGGAGATGTTATCTACGTTGCCTTCTCTTTCTCTCACTCGTTTTTCATGCCACGCTGTCTCTCGCTCCCTCGTCACTACCCAGTTCATAATTTACTCTTTCTCGTATCTCTCCATCCATTTGTCTTGCTCACCTTAAAGGGATAGTTCAACCGAAATTGAAAATTCTACCATCATTTACTCGCCTTCACGTCATTGTGTTTTCATATAACACAAAAGAAGATTTTTTGAAGAATCCTTATATAGTCACTCTGTCAAGCTCCAAAAGTAAATACCATAAAAGTAAATAAAAAGTAGTCCATATGACTTGTGCAACATATTTGAAGTTTTATGAAGCCATATTATAGCTTAGAGCCTAGCTTAGCTGGGATATGTGAAAAAAATTATTTCACTGTATATATGCAGAAATGTATGTATAAAGTGTGACAATTGATCAATTATTATTATATATATTATATATTAGAGTGAGAAACAAACTAATTTAAGAAAAACCTCTGCTGAAGCTCTGACTACAAAAGTCATATGGACTACAAAAATGGTGTACTGAAGACAAACGTCATTGGTTCTCATGTGTCATTGATATCGATTTTTGATTTAGAGCGGAGGAAAGATTTTCAGTGAATGAGGACTTATATTTTGGTCGGTTTCTCACACAATATTACTTCAGAAGTCTTGGAATATAATACATGAATCATAAGTACTATTTTTAAAAATTATACAGTATGTACTATGGTGTAAAATAGCGGTAAGGATATTTGTGTTTGAAAATTAACTTTTTCTATTCTAAGGTATAAAGAAGTTCGGGTACAGAACGACATGAGTGTGAGTAAATAATTACAAATTTCCATTTTTGGGTGAACTATTCCTTTAAATTTCAGTATGTTCCTCACAAGTTGTATGGAAAAAATTTATGCAGCTTTTATGGTGTTTTTTGCTTTGATTTTGCTTTCACTAAGAACTGTATCATGTACAACAACATGAAGGTGAGTAAATAATGAGTCTCTAATGCAACACATCTTTTCTCATGAGTCATTATCACTCACTGTATTTTGCATGCACTGTCGTCAGCAGCAGCCATAAACACACATGCATAACTACAAACGCTTCTGAGCATGACAAATACACCCATTACTGCTGCACATATTACACGCTGCATTCTTGATGTCACTTGAATAAATATTTGTCTGCATTATGTCTCTATGCTATTTGTGTGGAACTGGTATTCATCGTTTGCAAAAATTTTTAAACAGATGCTGATTCATGCATGTGCATACAGAGTTCATCTTTGCTGAAAGAAGTTGAAAGATATGTAGAGTTCGTTCTGAGCTCTAGCATTTTGTTTTTGTCAAAAAACTTAAAGACAATTTTTCAAAAATAGATTCAGTCTAGGAAGCCTAAAATGAATGAGGGATTACAGGCAAACAATTTCAAGATAAGGATTTTGTGATTGTCATTTTCTTGAATCCTTGAAGCAGCCACACTCTACAGCCTCAATTCATTAGACTTTATAAGAGCCATTTTGATCCATGCACCATGAGCAGTTCTGCTTTTAGATTTATAATTAGTGCATTAGTTTGCAGCTTTCTAGGGCATTTTGAAAGGTCTATTATATAAATGTCAGTGATGTGACCTTTCAAACTTTTTTCTCCCCAAATAAGATGACTTTACAGAGAAAAGTTTATTTTCTGCGGGTCAGATATGCAATGCATTAACATATTCTAATTAGACATGCATGCATTTAATAACATCCTAGCAACTGCGTAGCAACATGACAAAAAGCATTAAGAAAGTCTAAGCAACCACATAGCAACACCCCAGCATTGGGCCACAAGTTTAGCATGGGCAAGCACCACTCACGTTTTCTTCAGAAAATGTAAATATGTTGTTTTTGTAAATGTAAAAAAGTGGATCAGTCATCAAATGTAGATTGTGTTTAATATTGCAGGAGAAAAAAGAGAAACAAATACAGTAACAACTAGTCCTTCAACATCTGTCTACTGTAACAACTGCTTACAGATGTTGTTTCCTCCATTTAAAACTATTTCTTGATCTTAGTAAAAAACTATTGTGCTTTAGGTTTAAAATACAAAAAGTGAGGTTCCTTTGCTTACTTTTTAATTCTAAATAACTGGGATGCACTTTATTTTGTTATAAATTTAATTGCAAAAACAGGAACAGAAGCGTTTCACTAAATATTGTGTTTTAAAAAAACTGCAAATGTCACGAAGGAATCGCATTGTGAATACATTTTTTCATCAGTCCAGATGAATCGATTCACTATAATGATTCTTTTGCAGCACTATATGAGTGCCAGGATTGTTTAGTATGAACCGATTCACTAGAATGAATCAGACTGTGCAGCACTACATAGGATAGAAAGGACTGTTTAGGATGAACTGATTCACTAGAATGAATCAGACTGTGCAGCACTACATAGGATAGAAAGGACTGTTTAGGATGAACTGATTCACTAGAATGAATCGGACTTTGCACTGCTAAATATGAGAGAAAGGATAGTTTAGGACGAATTGATTCACTATAATGAATTGGACTGTGCGGCACTACACAGGAGATAAAGGACTGTGTTCACAAATGTTACCCAACCAAAATCTTTCTTAGGAGATATAAATCAGACATTGAAGTGAATTGCTGTTTCTGTCACGCTCCTGAGGAAGATGTCATTCACTTGTTTTGGCAATGTACACATACAGAGACATTTTGGTCAGATTTGTTAATGTTTATCCAATCTTATTTTGTAAGTGACTTTTCTTTCTGCTTTAAAAATTTTTTCTGTGGTTTGTTTGACTACTCAAAAGAGAAAACAGGACAATATTACATAATTAATTTGTGTTTCCATCTAGCTAAATTTCACATACATAAGCAACAATTGACTGGCTCTAAACCTCTCTTTTCTCTATTTAAAAATGATCTAGACAATTACATGGAAACTATCCAAAGCTCTGTTAATCCCAAAGCATTGAAAACTGTATCTCTATATTCATCCTTTTTGTCCTCTTAAAATGCATTGCATTGTTCCTGATTTTTGTTTTTTTTCCTTACCCTGGCAAATTAGTTGTATTCGTGTATCTTTGTATTTTTTGTTTTGTTTTTTCCATGTTTATCTGTATTGCTTTTATGCTTTGCGATATTTAATAAAAATAAAAAAAAAGATAAATGACTGTTCAGCACGAACCGATTCACCAGAATGATTCAGACTTTGCAGCACAATATGAGTTTCAGAACCGTTTAGAACTAACCAATTCACTAGAATGAATCGGCCTTTGCAGCACTACATAGGAGAGAAAGGACAGTTTAGGATGAACTGATTCACTAGAATTAATCGGACATTGCAGCGCTACATAGGACAGAAAGGACCATTTAGAACAAACCGATTCTCCATAATGAATAGGACTTTGCAGCACTACATATGAGAGAAATATGTGACTTTCGAATCTAGATAGTGTATAAGAGGGAGGGCAGATTCTGACTAGCCAAACCACTGTATGCTTTCATGAGCAACTGAAGACAGTCATACGGATTTGAAACAACATGAAGGTAAGTCGAATCAGACCGCCACACAAGCAATTTCACGTAGGCCTCATAGTTTAAGGTAGTCTAAAATCGAAGTTACAAACAATATCTGAGAGAAGCTGATAAAAGATACTAAAGACACCCCCATGTAAAATATATCCTGTCCGAAAATGCCACTGACTGAATCAAAACCGTCATAACTCTGTAACTTTCCATCACGTTGTTCATCAGCGCCTTTAGCTACAGTGAGTGTTTATGTAAAAGATGTGTTTTACTCAGTTAGGTATTTATGATATGTATAAGATGCAATGTAATATGGTGAAATATCCTCAGTGGTGGCAGCCAAAACTTAAAGGGGTCATGACATGGTTTTTTTTATTGTGTTATTATGTTCCCTTAGGTGCAATTATAGTATTAATATATTTTTTTTTAAGAAAAACTTTTAAAATCTAGTGATTTATGACCTTTTCCCACCCTGTTTCTCATCCTCTGATTCAAACAGTCTGTTTTGGGGGCGTTTTCCATTTAAGACTTCAGTGTTAACGCCCACTGTTATGATTGGCTAACGTCAGTGCCTATGTATCAATTATTGACGCCTCCAGCCAGAACAATATGCAAGTAAACTAAGTAAAAACACTGTGATTATTCATAATGAATGAAATTGCGCTTTAAAAAGTAGTTTAAAGTTTAAAATAGATTACTTACAGTTTGCGTCGTCGTTGTTCCCAGAATAGTCGGCACGGACTTATCTTTGAGCAACAGTTTTCTGGCAAAGCCAGCATCATATTGAGATTTGTTCTCAAAACAGTCATCCTTAAAATGTACAGAACAAACGCTTAAGTTAACACTGCCGTGACTGGGACGTCCGCAAAAAATAAACTGCATCCATTTTTCCCTGACGTCTGGATCTTTCGGCAGCTTATTCAGAGGTTTTGTTTGACCACAGCCAGGAACAGCACATCTGTGTGGCATCGTAATTTTCCTGTGCACAAGTAGTCTCTGTCAGAGCTCGCTGTCCATCGACTGAACACTTGTGAGGCGCACGCCGATACTGAAATGAGCGTAGTTGTCTTGCGCTTAAAGCGTAGTTATCTTGTGCTGGAGGCGGTCATATGCAAACGCTGGTACGTCACTTCTAACCGTCACGTCACTTCTAACCATGAATCCAGAACGAGCTGTATTTTGAGCTTGATTAAATAAATGATTCGTTTAGAATGGGGAGGACGTCTTAAAATATTAAACTTGCAGGACGTTTTAATGATACAAAGACCTCTTATATACCAAAAGATCAAGGCAAATTTGGTTTCTCATGTCATGACCCCTTTAAATCCCCATGCTCCATAAACTACGTAGTAGTCCATCTGAATTGGGCTGGATATTACTCCCATGATAGAGTTGCACAGGAAGAGCATCCAACTGAATTACTCAAGGTTTGTGAAGATTTTTTCACTGTCTGTGAATTTCTAATGAAGCTCTGGGTATTGGACAAAGGGTTTGAGGGGAAATTTATGCAGAATAGATAAACAGTCGCACACAACATATTGCTATAATTATGTAACGGAGCATATTCTTTTGAAAGGAAGCAAATATTGAACGGCGAATGCTTTTGAAAAGTTTTTGTGGTTGTAAATGAATGGTTCATATTTTGATTGTTCTGCATGAAAAATATTTTATTTGACATTTCTAGCCATATGTTCCACAAAATGACACATGTTTATCCAACCTCAGCCACAATTTCAAATCATTCATATCTATGCACAAACCAGTAAATATCTTCTATATTTATCCATACTTGTGCAAAGTCTTTTGGCACATGGAAACATATGTTAAAATAGTCTTCTTACAAGGAGTTGAAGAAAAACAGCTTTTGCACCTTTCAAAACCTGCAGCTAAAGTTAGCTTTGATGTGACACACCAGATATTATCCAGCCCATACAAGATTTGACATAAGTTTACAAAAATTCGATATAGATGTTTTGAACTTTGTATATCCTTCAGGAGCAACCGGCCAACAGAGGAAAAGGTTATTGCAGAGCTTACAAGATTTATTGTTGGTTATGTAACTTAGGGGAATACCTAAAACACTTTATTTATTGCTACATGTTCCAAAAAATATTACCATAATCACCTGACAGTGAAGGTACTTTTAATGCTTTCCTTGTGCTGTTGGATGCAATAACACTTAAAAATGTTTCCCAAAACAATGCAGTGGGATTCATGTATAATACTAACTTGCCCTCTGAGCCATAGCTGTTCATGCTGTCCTCCATGGACTCATGGCTTGCCTGCCGAACTGTGCGACTAGGCATCTCTACAGCCAGTCCTGTCTCTGTACTTCTCTGAATACCTTTTAACCTGCGGCCCTCTGGGTCTAAAAGAAAGAAAAGAGAGAAAGAAAGAGGTTTAGTATAGCTCATTAAACCAAGACTAATCAACTACACTTTTACACATGTGAGTGGCGCTTGCCCGTGCAAACTCACCACCATGATGCATTGCTATGGTGAAATAAGAGGGGATTAGCAACGTCAGTCAAAAAGGCAAGTCATTTCAGAAGTAGAGGAAGTTATCATATTTAGCTTATTTTTGTTATTCTTTTGGACTACCACGTACTGCTGAATTGTGCGCAGGAATGTGTATTAAGGTAGCTAATAGGGTCAATTTAGCTTATTAGCTAAAATCCCATATATTTTATGGGATCTCATATACTGTAAAAAAAAAAAAAAAGAAAATTATATTTAGTTGTATTCACAAACCTTACCAAGGATGGTTTTAAAATAAAGTAACTTCAAAAACGATGCTTTTATTTTGGGGGAATGTTTTTTAATTAACAATATGCATTAATGAAAAAAAAAAAGATTTAAATCTGAAGTATGTAACTTTGTCTTTGTAAATAAATATTTTCTTCTATCCCAGCTTAATATGCAGAGACAACTGTAAGTAAGCCATTCAGAGGTAAATTTTGTGTGTCTCTGTGGTGCTATGTAAATTCCTCTTTTTGTTTTGAGCGACCCACTTAGACCCGCCCCAACAATGTTACTCAACCAATGGTGTGTGTTGGGGGTTGGTCTATCTATTTGTTTGACCAACGGCAAGTGGGGGGCATATTCAGAAAGCTGATTGGAAATGTTTTTTTAATTTTGCAATTCCATTCGATGACATTAGTGTCGTAGGAATACATTAGATTTAAAAGTAAACAAAATTGTACTCAACCGGAACGTAAAAACATAGAAACCAATGCTTAAAGCATTAGATTAATGCACATAGTGTATATAAACTCTACAAAAAGGCCATCACATCTTTATAATTTCACATGTTATTCAGAAAAACAAGTGGTAAAAGTTGGCTTTCATAAAATTTGCTCTGCCTCTGTTAAGACATTTAACGCACATACACACATACTGGTCTAATAAGCTTCAGAGTTTCTCGTACCGCTTCACAGTTTTTCCACCATAAAAGCAGAATCTCGTCCGTTGGTTTGCATGACCCCAATAAGAACTGAATATCAATATAGTATTCATTAAGAATCAATATATTACAAGTATTGCTAGTGCTGAACAAGGCTTTGCTTTTAAAAACACCTTGACGAAACACATCCACAGCGCCCCCAGTGGACTCAATTGTAACAGCAAGAATTGATGAGAGATTCAGAGGAAAGTACAATAAAGCAATTGTGCAAAGAAAATTAATTTGTGTTATTCAAGTGGTGTGTTTAACTCTTTCCCCGCCAAACACGGAATTTTCCGGGTATCCGTGTTTTAGGTGGTATATGGTAAGGAAGACCCGCACGCATGTTTTGAAAGAGTACGCAACTCTTTGATCAAAGAAACAGACTGCGATCGTCTCAAACGTGAAGTGGAACACCATACTAATACTAAAGCACTTGTTTGATAAAAATGCCTTTTTCTCAGCTTTTTGTCCGAAATGTTGTTTTTGACAAAACCTACCTCTGTTCAAGTGGCAATAAAAAAAGAACAAATGAAGATAAAATAAAATTGTTTTTTTGCCTAAAAGCAGAGGCTCAGATCTGTATTTTGATATATAGCATCTTCATATATTCATGGAAGAAAATATTCTGTGGGCCATTAAAATTTAGCGAAAATCGTCAAAAACCCTGGCGGTGGCTGGCAACTTTTTTTAAAAACGCTGGCGGGGAAAGAGTTAATAGTCGACTAGCTGGTGCAGAAGGAATACTTGATTGGTTGATTAATCGTGCACATCCTTACATTACCCATGATCCTAAAGGCAAATGATCCACCAATCAGAGACTCACGGAGAACAAAGCACACCAACCGATCCCTGTAGTGACCGCCCACTAGCATGACACGCTGCAAATGATGTAACTAAGTCAGCCTCCCTACACTCACAAACTACTTATATATATTATATATATATGTGTAAATATTGGAATATTTTGCAATAAAAGTCAAATGTTGTTTCTCTACTTTTAATTAACAAATTTCAAGAAGTATTTTTATATTTTTCCATAATTTTCATTTGCAATGCTTAATAGGATTCTGGCTCATGCATTCATAAAAGAGGTTAAGTTCTTAGACTTGCACTTTTTGTCTTTTTATCCAATATTTATTTTTCAAATCCGATTTTCATATTTGCTTTTTTGCTTTATATCAAAGTTATGTTGTGATTCACCTTTAGTTTGGTTTATGTCTTAGAACACTTTTATGAAGGATTTTATTAAATACCTATGGAAGAAGTGAATGGGGAAAATACTTACTGTACTAACATGTCTGAAAAAGTGGGCAGACACAGTCACACTCTTATGATATCATGTTGAAAGGTTACTGGACTTCGATTCCTTCAAATTCATCATTGAAAATAGGAAGGTAGCCACAGAAATGCATTGTATCTGCATAAAAGCAGAGCACTCGGTGCAGAAATGGGAATACAGCCATTTTCGCAGCTTTTTCCTGGGCTCAAAGCACATGACCTAGTTAGGCCTGTCCTAAAAATATAGCTTCTTTTGTCCCAGCATTTCTGGTACGGTCGGCACATGCTAACTAGCATCTCACATAACCTTTCAAAATAGAACACTGCTAGAAATGCCAGGGTTGCTATGGGAGACAAGACCACTGTGTAAACAGATACCTCTCTCTCTAATTTGTATAATATGCTTGCAAGAGTGATAGCTTTCATCTTTTCACAAAGATGCCCTGTTAAACTAGATCAAGCATAATCTCAGCAGGTGTGCGGATAATAACAAGATATTTACATTTTCTGAAGAAAATGTGAGTGGTGCCGTGCAAAACTTGCCACCTAAATGCTAGGAAAATGATTTTCTGGGTGGTTGCCAGCTTGTTTCAGTTGCTAAGATGTATTAAGTGGTTATTAGCATGTTGCAGCATGGTTGCTAGAGGGTTTTGGGTGGTTACTAGGAAGTTGCTTACTGGCCCAAGTCAAAAGTCTCTGATATTCTAGTGTTTAAATATGGTTTGGGTCCCTTCAAATAAACAAGATCACTCAGGAAATAAATGTAGCTACTGAATGTTCCAGTACCCTGATATCAACCCCATTCTGTCGAGCTACTTGCATGCAACATTTTTGCAGTTATGATGCATCATGAAATCTGAAATGTGGTCACACTCGTTTCAGTATGATTTGATTTGATTATTTTAGATTGATTCACAACATAATAATTTGATGCAAACTAGGCATGCACAGATATGAACAAAAACTATCGGCCGATACCGATGCTGATACCGATATTTTGCTACTTACCTTATTTTGTAATCCGATTACTCATTTGCTCAGGATTTGTGTTTTAAAATCTACAAATGTACAAAGATCTACAAAAGTATATTCTCTGTTCTAACAATAAATAATTTACATTGAACATGGATTGGATCTGTTTAACACATGACAGGTCAACATTTTGACAAGAGAGCCACAATGAAAGATGACATTTTCTTTTTTTCAGTTCAAAACAATAAAACTCCCATTTTACATGTTTGTACTGTATAAAATATATCATCACAAATTCATATCATGCATATGTTGGGCAATTTCACATAAATGTCAACCACATCATGGAAAAATAAAAAGTTACCAAAGGAACAAAACACCCTTTTAAAGGTTTGTTATGGTGTAACGGATAATGAAAAATGCCGTGTAGACCGCTAGAGGGTGCCACTTGCTTACACAATGCTGAATAAAGCGCTGATTGCAGTCTGTTTTTAAACACAGCCTTTCAAGCTTTCATAATTCATAAAAGTCTGTATTGCGATTTCATTCTTAACTCAATCTGTCGGGCTAATTTAAAGTTTGCTGCCAGTTTGAATAGATGGTTTGTTCTCATCATGTATAGGCAAGTGCTCCTTTCAAAACATTCACGTCTGTAACGACGGTTTTTCCACAATGTGAAAATGATAATGATTATAAATTAAATATTACATGGTTTTAGGAGTGTCAACCCTTCTACATTCTGTTGCTATCATTATTTCTGGATTGTAGTTTTTACAAAGAGTTTTAATTAATTATACAGTAAATTAATTAAAAACTATAGATTTTTCATATATGCGTTTTCATGCTTAAAATTAATTTGCTGATGGGTTATATTTGGTAAATAATTGGCCTATAAATATCGGCGGCCAATACATTCGGTGCATCCCTAATGCAAACAGAGTATGTAAGCCGTGGAATAAACTTTGTAGATTTGCATATCATGAACATAATATAACATAATTGGAAAAGAAAGCAAGGTCAATTTACTTACTTGGTCAAATGGACGCAAGCAGTTATGAATAACACAGAAAGCCGAACACGGCAGTATCCACCCATCCATTCAATTACCCACTCATCATATGTAGGGTCGCTGTTAATTTATTTTAATTTTTTTCCCTTCAATCTTGCTTGTGTTTGAATCACATTGTTATTAAAAGGGTCATGTCATGAGGAATCAAATTTTCCTTGATATTAATATCAAGGAAAGATCAGGTTAGAAGTTTGAATCAGATTCACTTTCTCAGCGAATCAGCTGTCAGTAAGCTCACAACTGGGAGCGCAGACTTTTCAGAATAAGAGTCCCATGTGTATTTTGGGCTTCTTTATAATTAAAATTCCCATATTGTGTACCACTTTTTTTTCTTCTGGTAATTATTGATTGGGATTGGAGTAGCAGAATAAACTGCATCTGGGATTTCATTCAATTTCCACTCTTGTTGTCTCTGTGTCTGGGCCATCCGGTAACATTAAAGAAAGACTAAGGGAATATCTTTAAACAATTTAAATTATAAGTACTGTGTGTGTATATATATATATATATATATATATATATATATACACACACACAGTACTTATAATTTAAATTGTTTAAAGATATTCCCTTAGTCTTTCTTATACTAATATACTTATATACTTATATACTGTGTATATATATATACACAGTATATATAAAATCAAGCTTTTGCCACGAGGTGTAAACATTCATTGATGCTCAAGAAGACAACACACTGCTGTTTATTAAACCTTTAAATAATGGGTCTTCAGATTTCTATCTTGTTTCTGTGCAGCAATCTAAATCAAGCAATTCTGTGATTTGGCGAAAACTAAAAACTGCTACTAAAAACAGCCATTTGGCTCCTTAATGTTTCAGTTTAGGAGCCGATGTCAAGTTTCAACTCTGAAGAGAAGATGAGGTTTCATCAGCTGCTGCCACTTGTTGCTTTGTTGCTTAAACTGCTCAACAAAATTGTATTTCGCCCATCAGCGCTATTTTTAATTCTTGGTGTATGTAAACACACACTAGATGGACATCTTTGACTGTTTTGATTTGTTTCTGGCGATGTCCACATCAATGGAGGATGTTACTGGAAACTGGATGTGTGCATCTTGTGAAGTAGCCATAAAACAAGTCAAGATTTGCCAAGGAATTGTCACTGAACGATATGGGGCAGTTAAAAACACTATTGGACCCAATCAAAAAACTTAAGTAAACAGTTCCATTAATTAATATTTCAAATGTCATGGTTGTTTAATTGTTTATGGTGCTGACATACTGTCTAAACTGGGCGCATCCTTTGATGTGACACAACGCAACTGCTTGAGGCTGTCTAAACCAGCCGTGTCGACACAAACATTAAAATGGAATGGTACACCTGTTTACAGTTGCCGTGATGTGCCTCAACAGACGCTTCCATGGTAGACAGCATCATTGGTTATAATGGGTTCTTCTACTGATTTTAACGTGATGCACTTCTCGCATCCGGTGCAGACTGGGTGTGAGTGTTAACAGTTGTGTTTGAGATGCATAGTTTAATATATTCGCATGCAATGTGTTGGATGTGTGTCACGTGTAAACCCTGACATTTAGTTTTATAATGTTGTCGAGCTGATTCATTCTCTTCTGACTGAGTTTCAAATAAGGCTGTATTTGAGGGACTGCACGATGTTAGCCAATCAGAACAGTGGGTGTTTTTGTTTAAGTTTTAAGGAACAGCTTATGCCAAAACTGAGTGTTTCAGACAGAGGGCCAGAGACAGGGTGCAAAATGATCATATATTACTAAATTATGATTGTTCTAATGCAACAACAACAACAACAAAAAACCTTTATTAACATTATCAGTGGACCTTAGGGAAGATTATAAAACTATATATTTAAAAAAAGAGCATTTCATGACCCCTTTAATATGGTAATGATAATTGATTCTTAAATTCATCAATGCATTTTTCACTTCTAGTGTTTACCTATTCCTGTGGCATTACTGATAGCACAATGCACGAGACATGAGTTATCATCAAATGGGGCCAAAAATATGCATTCACGTAAATACGTTAAGTGCAATTTGAAGGTTTAATTGTTTCCTCTAAGATTACATTTGTACTCCACTGATGGTTAGGTTGAGGCCACGTCCACACTAAAAAGTTTCCGGTTGAAAAAGCTTTCATTTCACTAAGTTTTGGCCTTCTGTCCACACTGAGACAGCGTTTTTGTCCAGCGAAAATTGAGCTTTTTGGATTTGTACATGTGGTAAATAAAATATGCATTCCGTTTGACTGTATTACATCATTTAAAACTAAAAACAACTTGCTTTTGATGCCACAACTAGAGCTCTTCCAGCTTCGGCCACTGGGGGCAGTGGTTCTTCTTTCGGTAAGCACAGACAATTTCAGCTGAAGAACTTTTGACTTACTGTTGCTGAATTCACAATGAGATTAATCTGCTTCAATGCAAGTCTAGACTATAAGCTATTTTTTGCCTGTTTTATCATCTGCCACGTGAAAATCTCATCACTCAGAAAAGTAATTGCAGACCACTCTACTCAGTAAGTAGCAGTATTTATGTTATCATGTCCACAGCACAAATGGTGTGAGAGAAAAGAGAAATAGAAGACTTTTCTAACAAGCCCTTAGTTGTTATCTTTTGCATGATAAGTTGCTTGGTTTATTTTTACCCATGCTTGTCATCTGTCAGGCTGTTTAGACGTATTTTGTATACATTTGGATAAAAAAGGAAAGACAAGCCTAGATTAACCTAATTTTAGGTTTTATACTCTAAATATTGAGTAAACGCATCTAGTTAAATCTCAATAGTCTCTTTGATATTCTTGTCTGTTGATATGACTCATATCCCTCCTTCAATGTAAGTCTAAGGGATTTTTTGTCTACAATTCGAAAACCATACAGTAAGTTTTCATATCACATGCCATGTCACAGTTTAATGTTCAGGGTTAGGAGTTTGTTCAAATAATTAACTCTAATTATGAGCAATAGTAATATTGATGTTTACCTCCGTAAACACCAGTAATGAATGGGTGCATCGCTCACTTATTTAGAAGTGCCATGTGCTGACGTGCCACTTATGGACTCCCAAGTTCAAATAAACAAGAAACGGGTGCCGTTAACTTCTGTCTGATTTAAACATTGCCTGCTGAAGATCATTAGGGCAGTCATTGATTGTCATCCAAATGAGGATGTCCGTTTTCTGGTTTGTCAAAGCTATCGATCATGCCATTACCTCTCATTACAACAGCCTGCTTAAATGACCTATTAACTCTTTGATAAATCAGTAGCACTGTAGGTCTATTGATCTATAGTGATGTTGATGGATGCTAGGTTGGAGGCTATAACCTCTGTGCTCTTCAATCAGACGCATAATCTAACAGTAGTACTGTTTTTGACATAAAGTAAATATGGTAGAAAGATTAATCTAGTCCAGAATCAATCTTTCTTTCTTTCTTTCAACCACCCACCCATCCATCCTTCCCCTTCTTCCATCCTTTCTTTCTTTCTTTCTTTCTTTCATTCTTTCTTTCAACCACCCATCCTTCCTTCCATCTTTCCCCTTCTTCCATTCTTCTTGCTTTTTTCTTTCTTTCTTTCAACCACCCACCCATCCTACTTTTCATCCATCCTTCTTCCCCTTCTTCCATCCTTTCTTTCTTTCAACCACCTACCCATCCTTCTTTCCACCCATTCTCACCTTCTTCCATCCTTTCTTTCAACCACCCACCCATCCTTCCTTTCT
This sequence comes from Xyrauchen texanus, assembly GCF_025860055.1. NCBI lineage: Eukaryota > Metazoa > Chordata > Actinopteri > Cypriniformes > Catostomidae > Xyrauchen > Xyrauchen texanus. The sequence continues at coordinate 5,797,766 of NC_068282.1, forward strand.
TTCTTTCTTTCTTTCTTTCAAACACCCACCCATCCTTCTTTCCATCCATCCTTCCCCATCTTCCTTCCTTTCTTTCTTTCTTTCTTTCTATCTTTCAACCACCCACCCATCCTTCTTTCCATCCATTCTTCCCCTTCTTCCATCTTTTCTTTCTCTTCCTTTTTCCTTCATTCCTTTCTTCATCAATCTTTCCCCTTCATCATCCATTCTTTCTTTCTTTTTTCTTTCAACCACCCACCCATTCTCCCTTCCATCCATCTTTCCCCTTCTTCTATCCTTTCTTTCTCTTTCAACCACCCACCCATCCTTCCTTCCATCCATCCTTCCACTTATTTCATCCTTTCTTTCTTTTAACCACCAACACATCCTTCTTTCCATCCATCCTTCCCCTTCTTCCATCCATTCTTTCTTTAAATCACGCTCACCCATCCTTCTTTTCATCCATCCTTCCCCTTCTTCAATCCTTTCTTTTTCCTTTCAACCACCCACCCATCCTTCCTTCCATCCATCCTTCCACTTATTTCATCCTTTCTTTCTTTTAACCACCAACATATCCTTCTTTCCATCCATCCTTCCCCTTCTTCCATCCATTCTTTCTTTCAATCACGCTCACCCATCCTTCTTTCCATCCATCCTTCCCCTTCTTCCATCCATTCTTTCTTTCAATCACGCTCACCCATCCTTCTTTTCATCCATCCTTCCCCTTATTTCATCCTTTCATTCTTTCTTTCTTTCTTTCTTTCAACCGCCTACCCATCCATCTTTTCATCCATCCTTTCTTTCTTTTTCCTTCTTTCCTTCTTCCACCCTTTCTTTCTTTCTTTTTCTTTCCTTCCTTCTTTCCTTACATAAATCCTTCCCCAAACAACCACCAATTCTTCTTTCCATCCATCCTTCCCCTTCTTCCATCCTCTCTCACTTTCTCATCCTGCTCACCTGCAAAAGTCAAGATATGATATGTTCCACCATTTTTTTTGTCCTGGAATTAGCAAGGTGCGGTAAATTTGTCAGTGGTTTCAAGACGATTTCTCTGGGTCCTATACACCCATCTTTGAACACATTAAGTCTTTCAGCAGACAAGTATTACTTGTTGATGCGTACAAGTATGTATGCAACAACCGGAGGCTTAAAGTGTTTTGAATGTGGCGATATAGCCAAAAAAGTCTTGCATGCCCACATAAGGAGCATGGAACAGAATGTGTGGAGAATGGTGTGCAGGAGGAGAAAGTGGGTCCCTTTGAGGTGAGTGCTCGTGATGCAGTGCCGACCACGAGTTCTGAGCCAGTGCATGATGCATAGATACAGTCTGTTGAAAATGAAAACACAGATAATATTAAGGATGAAATTCACCATAATGAGGACACTGTGAACAATGTACAGAGTGTCAAGGCTAATGAACAGTTGCAAAGTGAACAGTTGTATTGTGACAATATGGAGAACGTTGTGCCTTGTTCTAGTAGATGTAAGTAAATGCCTTGTAAAAACTGTTATTGAAGAGACTATTTTTTACTTTATAAATGTTTATCCACCAATCATGGGGCATTAGCAGATACATTTGTTCAGTATTTTAAGTGCTGCTTTGAAACAGGATTTTAATGATGGAAACATTATTATTGGAGGAGATTGGAACTGCACAGAAGTTTTTACTGTAGATCATATCATTGAAGAACCTCATATGCTCTCTTCAAGTTATCTGTCAAGATTAGTGAGAGAAACTGAATTATTGGATATTTGGAGGGTTAAAAAGCCAACAGAGAGAGAGTACAGTTGGGTTAAAATATCTGATAATATAATCAATGCTACCTGGCTAGACAGAATTTATGTTTCATAGGATTACAGTAATAGGCTCATTGATTGTCGTATTTCTCCTGTGGGTTTTTCTGATCATCATTTAGTTTTCATTACAGCAAATATGTTGAAGTTTCCAAGAAAGTATTCATACTAGCATTTTAATGGCAAAGACACTTTCTTCTGTGATTACTTTGTAGCTTTCTGGAATCATTGGAAGAAATACTAATTTTGAAAATGTAAAACAATGGTGGGAAATTGGAAAAACAGAAAACATTTGCTGCCAGCAGTACACAGCTTATTCTACATCTAGTACAAGAGAAACTATTCAAGCTATTGAAAGAGACATAGATGCTATAGATTAAGAAGTGTGTAGAAGACATGATCTTGAAGCTTTTGATCATGTTGATCACAAATGTCTTTTTAATTTACTTGCTGCTTTTGGGTTTGGCAAAGGATTTATAAAAAGGATACAGCTGTTATACACTGATGAGCCAAAACATTATGACCAGACACAGGTGACGTGAATAACGTTGATCATCTTCTAACGAGGCTACATGTCAAGGTCTGGGTAGACTAGATGGTGAGTGAACAATCAGTTCCCTTCAGTAGTCAACATGCTGAATGCAGGAGAAATGGGCTGGAGTAAAGACCTGAACAACATTGACAAGGGCCAAATTGTTATGGGCAGATGACTGGGTCAAAGCATCCCTGAAACGGCAAGGGTTGTGGGATGCTCCTGATCAGCAGTGGTGGGTACCTACCGACAGTGGTCTGACGAGGGACAAACCACAAACCGGTGACAGATTGTTGGGCACCCAAGGCTCATCAATGCACGAGGGCAACAAATGCTATTCCGTCTGGTCTGAACCAACAAAAGGACTACTGTGGCACAAGTCACAGAAACTTTTAATGATGATTACTGTAGAAACGTGTCACAACACACAGTGCATCGCACCCTGCTCCTTTTGGGTTGCGTAGCCGCAGACTGGTCAGAGTGCCCATAATGACCCCTGTCTACCATCGAAAACGCCTACAGTGGGCACACAAGAGTCGAAACTGGACCTCAGAGCAGTGGAAGAAGGTCGCCTGGTCCGGTGAGTCCCATATTCTTATGTGAAAATAATATTTTTTGTGCTCTCCCATTAACCGCTGTCAAAGTTTACCCTGCAATCATTTACTTCCGTGTCCCAAAACCTGTCTTCCTTTTCTTTGACTTTCAATCTTGTTTCTGAACAGCAATCTAATTCGAGCAATTCTGTGATTTGTCAACTAAAAACAGTCATTTGGCTCCTTTTAGTTTAGGGGCCAATGTCTCCCAAGTCATTTTTTTAGTCTGGAGCCCTGCTGTGGGAAGATGGCAAGCAAGGAGGGAGTGTGATGCTCTGGGCAATGTCCTGCTGGGAAACCCTGGGTCCGGCCATTCATGTGGATGTCAATTTGACATGTGCCACCTACCTTATTATTGTTGCTGACCAGGTACACCTCTTCATTGCAATGGTATTCCATGATGGCAGTGGCCTCTTTCAACAGAAAAATGCACCCTGCAACACTGCACACATTGTTCTGGAATGGTTTGAGGAACATGATGAAGAGTTCAAGGTGTTGCGATGGCCTCCAAATATCCCAGATCTCAATACAATTGAGCATCTGTGAGATGTGCTGAACCAAAAAATCCTATCCATGGTGGCTCCCCCTAACATGTTACAGGACTTCAAGGATCTGCTGCTAGTGTCTTTGTGCCAGATACCACAGGACACCTTAAGAGGTGTTGTAGAATCCATGCCTCAGCAGGTTGGTTCTGTTTTGGTGGCACACGGAGGAACAACAGCATATTAAACAGGTGGCCATAATGTTTTGGCTCATCAGTATATATTGGAGTTTCATGTATGGTTAAGGTGGGGGAGGTCTGAGCAGACCAATTTCAGTTGCAAGGGGCATTAGGCAAGGCTGTCCTTTATCAGGGCAATTATAGAGCCTTGCTATTGAACCTTTACTTTTTAACATACAGAAGAATTTAACTGGTTTATTTATACCCACAATATCTCAAAACCCAAGGGTTACACTCACTGCTTATGCTGATGATGTCACAATATTTGTCAATGATAGGAATGATATAAAAGCTCTGTCTACCTTCAAGACAATCATGTTCTACAAATCTGTCTGCACGGTCACTGGCTGCTGGGTGTACAAACTTAGGCCACCTCCTGATCACCAGCTTAGATGTCCTGGGTGAGGCTGGGATAAGGTCTATTTGGTTTCTGAAACAGCTATTTAATGAATTGAGTGGGGAACTGAATCTTAACCATCGACTTTTTGTGGACATACCTGATCGAATATAGAAATGGACAGCGGGGTTTGATTACAATTTCCCATCCTTGGAGATGACTGCTGATGTGAGGGAATGGCCGGAGGAGGAGAGTCTTATATTGTCCTTCAAAATTCCACAACTGGATGATTTTGAGTCTGCTGGGAGGAAAGCTTTGTATGTGACCTGTGTTAAAGTGACCAATGCACAATTTTTGACTGGAGTACTTTCATCTAGATGTACTGAATTTTTGGGTTTGAATCTCTCCACTAAAGGCTGTTGGCGGACACGGGTTTGATTGAAAAACGGACAGGTGAACTCCAGTGGAGGATTGCACATGGTGCGATGGCTATGAAAAGAGGTATTGCATTTCAATCCAAGTGTATGGGTGGGTTGTCCTTTTTGTTCTGGAATTTAATGTGTTTTTCATCTTTTTGTGCAATGTGCACAGTTGGGAGATCTGTTTTCTTTGTTAACCCAATGGTTTTCATCTTTAGGTGAAGATTTTTCTCAACAGCTTTTTATTTTTGGTCCACAATATTCAGTTAATCGCAAAAATGTTTTGACTTTGCTTAATTACTTGTCTGGTACTGCTAAATTGGCTATATGGAAAATGAGGAAAAAGAAGTTGCTTGGTAATGGTGCATTAAATAAATTTTTTATGTTTATGGGGTTGGTTGCATCAAGGCTTAGAGTAGAATATGTTGGTGGTATGTTTACCAATGCTTGTGAATACTTGGGGTATAAATGAAGTGTTATGTAGATAATGAAAATTGTGATTTGTGTTTGACTTTTTGATTCTCTTTTTTCTACACAAGAGAGGATTTGATTGATATTTGTTAATGTTTTGCAGTTGTGAACATCACTTGGTTTTGCTTAATTGTTGTAAATAAAGGTGACTCAAATCTCTCTCTCTCTCTCTCTCTCTCTCTATCTCTCTCTGTGCATGCTGGGTGCGTTTGGGTGCGCATAATGGTGCTCACGGGGAGAGGGAGATTGTTTTAGATCTTTAATTGTTTTGTTTTTCCCTTTCTTTCTTTTCTGTTTAATTGAGAAACTGGAAAGTTTGAAAAACAAAGTAAAAGTTTGGGAAAGTTGTATTGGTAGATTGCGGGGTAGTTTACAGATGAACTGAGATGGCGTCCCTCCCGGAAAGGGGGAACACGTGATGATGTCTTTCCAAAGACAGGTACTTACTTATGTTTCTGAATGAACCTGAGTTGAATGTGTCAGTTTTGCATGAAGGGAAGGCATATATGATTTATGAAAGCACAGGTAATATGAAGTGTTTTGAGTGGGGAAATATCAGACATAAATGTCCACATAAGACTGGTACAATTGGATATAATGTTAAGCTGAACTCTAGTGCTGATTCTGAGGGCAACAACGATGCACAGAGGACATGCGTTCACATGCGGCAGATGAGAGGGAGGTGAATGGGGCTGAATCAGGAAATACTGCAGAGGAAAATAATAACACTACTGTGGAAGAAGTGCAATCATACTCTGGCGCTGGGGATGCTCATTCCTCGAGCGCGCACTCTTGCTGCAGCTAGATTATAACATGATGGCTCACGACTTATTGAATCATAATATATGTAACTGTGCATTTCTTATCGTGAAGAAAATTGGCAATATGCAGCTTTATTAATAAGAGAGGTTTTTTTTGTTAAAGATGGATTGAAATGAACAGAAAGTGAGAGAGGAAGTCTTTGCCCCACTATTATTTAGACTTGCTTTTAGAGAATAGATCTTGAAAATAAGTATATTTTGTCTTTACTGCACTGGTACACCAAAAATACACTTATATACAAAATACCCTTTTTTAGATACTGTACATTCTCTTATAGCAAGTCTAAATATCTTATATGTTGCTTCTCAAGTAAATGGATCTTATTTTAAGGATTTTTAGACCATTTTAAATGGAAAACAAGACAAAAACACGTGATAATATTTTTTTTGCAGTTAATTTCTTAACTGAATTAAACTTAGTATTTTTTCCCTTTAAGAAATTAATTTTTTCCCTTTAATTCACTGAATGTCATTTAGAGGTATTTTTAAAAGATTATTTTGTCCTCTTCATTGTTAGTAAGCACGTTTAATACAACCTTTTATGTCAGGCACAAGCTGAATAATCGGTTAAGAGCTAATGATTAATCATTGCAGTAATTGCTGAATAGTCAAATAATTGTTCTAATAATCATTAGACTAATCGATTATCAAAATAATCTTTAGGTACAACCCTAAATGACAATGAAAGTGAATGGGACTTATGGTGGAAAGGACAATGGGCTTTTATACATGTAACAAATGCTAGTGCAGGAGTATCATTTTTATTTTGGAAAAAGTTTACAGGTTAATGTTTTATCTGTTGAAGAGAATGTTAAAAGTTTGTTTTATTAACAAAAATAGAGCTTGGGATTCATGTGTTCATTTACATTCATACATATATGCTCCAAATATTGGGTCAAAAAGAGAGGAAACGTTTGGGAAGCTGGAAAAAGCTCTTTAAGGGCTTGATGAAAATGTTTATATAGTATTAGGAGGGGATTGGATTTGAAAAAAACAACTTTGTTATTGATAGGAATGGAGAGGAGCTTCTTTCTCATTCTGGTGTAGTACTTAAAAATATAATGCAAATATTTAGTGTATGTTTGGAGGAAGAGGAATATAGGGGTGAGGCAGTACACTGGACCAAATGTATCAGAAAATGAAGTAAATGGGGCTAGATTAGACAGATTTTATTTAGGTAAGACATCGGAAAATAGGGTGATGGACGCTTTGATTATGCCTTATGGGTTTTCTGATCATCATATGGTGGTTTTGATTTTATTATCAAACAAATGTTAAAACCCAAGTATTATTGGAATTTTAATAGAAAAGAGTTACTAGATGTAGTTTTCTGTGATAGTTTTAATTTGTTTTGGGAAAACTGGAAAGAGAAAAAAATCTGTTTGAGAATCTTAATGAATTGTGGGATGTTGGTAAAGCACAGATCAAATTTTTCTCTCATAGTACAGCAAAGGTGAAGATAATTGTACAAAGCTTGCAAAAATAGATTAAGTGTTTGGAAACAGACATATGAATAATTCATAAGAAGACGGAACACAGTGATCTTTTGAATAAGAAAAAAAAGACCTTTTTACAAGAGAAAGTGAAAGGGACACTAATAAGGGCTAGGATTTGCACAATTAAAGACATGGATGCTCCTACTTAAAAAAGACTGTTCAGCAAAAGCAGATGCATCACCTTCGCCTTCCAAATGGAAAAGTAACTGCTGATCCAGTTGAAATGTGGGAGCTGGCCATGGACTTTTATTCTTAATTATGTAGTGCTGAGAACTGTGATTCTGAGAGTGCTAAAGACTTGCATCATGATTTACCAAAGTTGGAGTCTGTGCAGCAAAAAGCCCTGAACAAAGAATTTACATTCCAAGAGTTAACAGTTGTCGACTGGATGTTCTCAAGGAATAGACGGACTAACGTCTGAGTTCTATCAGCACTTTTGGGAAATATTGGGAGAAGAATTCCATGAAGTTTTATCAGAATGTTTTAAGTGTAAATAACTTTTTATTAGTTGTCGACATGCTGTTCTCTCCCTGTTACCAAAAAATGGGATTTAGGACTCATAAACAACTGGAGACCTATTTATTTACTTTGTGTGGATTACAAGATATTCTCAAAATGTTTTACAAACAAGCTTAAATGATGTTTGGGTTCATTGATCCAGAATTATCAGACATGTTGTGATCCTGATCAATCAATCATGGATAATTAATTTTTATTAAGGGATGTGATTTGATTTAACTTATCTAACTGAATCCAATTTAGCTATACTGTCTGTAGATAAAAAAGCATTTGACTGAGTAGACATGAATATCTTTTTAATGTCGTAAAGAGTTTTGGAATCGGGGACCAATTTATTTCTTATATTCAATTGTTGTACCATGATGCATCTGTTATGAATAAGATTGGTGGGGAAAGAAGTGTTCCAGTACCTTTTCTAAGAGGCATTAGATAGGGTTGTCCTGTTTCTGGACAGTTATATAGTCTTGTTATCGAGACCTTTTTGTGTAGGCCCATGAGAGATCTAAATGGATTTTTAATTACAAATGAAGGGAAACATTTTAAACAATATCTATTAGCTTATGCTGATGACTTAACTGTTTTAATTTCTGGGCAGAAGCACATTAAAACTCTTAATGCAAGTATAAAGTTATATGAGAGATCTTCCACAGCCGAAGTGAATTGGGAGAAATGTGAGGGACTTACTATTGGGCAGTGGGGAAACACTGGACCTCCAAAACTTCCAGGAGGATTGAAATGGGCAAAGGATGGCATAAAAGTGCAAGGTTTTTGCCTAAACTAAAAATAACAGGAATTCCCTAAACTAAAAATTCCTCCTGCCAATCTGGAAAATAAGGAAGAATAAGTGGTTGCAGCTTGTTTCAATAGATGCTGAACAAGTGTTAAAGAGTTTGGTGGCTGGAAGGATAAAAGTAGAATTTTCATATTTCAAGCTTGCGAATAATTTACAATGTTGTATAGACATGTGGTACATTTAAAGGAGTTTTATTTATGATAATCACCCACCCACCCATCATTCCTTCCTTCCTCCTTTTGTCCTTTTTTTCCTGTCTTTCTTTCTTTCTTTAAACCACCCACCCGCCCATCTTTCCTTCCATTCTTCCATCCATCTGTCCCCTTCTTTTATTATTTGAATTAAAAATGGATGGATGGCTGGATCATTATGGTAATAAGAATTGGGGAGGGAAATGTGTTTAATTACCATTAAAAAATTATGTCATAATTCAAAACATGTTAACTGGCCTATTATAGGCTTAATTCTCTTTTTGCAAAATACAATTTGGGGTTAAATGTGAAATGGACATACTTTCGCGCAGTAAGATTCACATTTTGACGTTTGATGCTAGATTCACAGTCAGTTCCACATATTATATGTGTTCAAATCCTTTTTTAAAGCCGCTGATAAAGATGTATTTATGATGTGCTGGTTTTTAGATGAGAGCCTATCAGTTTAATAACAGTAGAAGATCTGATCATACACAGATGTGTCCTGCTGGGCAGAGAATCATGGCAAATATTTACTCTCATGCCATTATAATGTGACTCCGGCATTTTGAGAACAAACTAAATGAGAGCTAAGGTTCAGGAAGAGACAGTGAAGGTAGGAGCTTTGATCTGAGTTATAATTGGTTGCAAGAGGTGGAAAAACGACCTCAGAAGGTAATTTGTCAGAAGCAAATATATGAGAGTTATATTAATACACCTGAGATATTTCTGGGGCTTCGGTTACGAAGTATAGACACTCCACTCTCTACCTTTCATAGCCTCCTTTGATATATGGAAATTGTTAAGAGATGTACATATACATTCGTCTAGTGTTGTCAAAATATTCGGTACTTCGGTACCAAGTCGGTACAAAAAAAAAAAAAACGTCTCGGTACCAAGTACCAGTGGTACCGAGTACCCGGTCAAAGTTTGCGCATGCACGCACGAAGCGCGTGAAGTTGCGTTCTCCTCATGAAAGCGCTGAGACATGGCGACCGCCGGCACTGCTGTGGTGACTGCTCTTGTTGATAAGAAAGGAGGAAAGAACCATGTGTGGAAATATTTCGGATTTGCGGCTGATGACGAGGGGAACATCATAGATCATCAAAAACCAATTTGCAAACGATGTCATCGAAGTTTTCTCTCAAAAGCAGGAAACACATCAAACTTGATAAAACACCTTAAAGACCGACACCCGGGTCTAATGAAAGAGTTCAAGCAGGTAAGTTTCAAATTAATTTCAAATTTAGAGGTTCTGTTTTGAGTTATATACCATATTTTAATTTGAATGTCGGATTGAAATAAACACAATGTTAGCCGTGTAGTAAATCATTAGCATAACGTTACGTGGTGCAGCTAACGCAAATATAATGAGTGTTAGAATTAAGCTTCTTTATTAACTATTTAATGCTACTATACATTTTATTAGGGTTAAAAAAAAAAAAACAGGAGGACATGAAGGTTTTTTTAAATGACACACCAGAGGTTTTTTAAATGACCTTTTAATTTATAAAAATGTTTAAGTTTATAAATATAACACTGAGTGTTTATTCAGTCATGGCTTATTGTTGTGTTTTTTAGGTGTGTAATTTATTTTCATTTATTAGTTGTGGAAAAACTTGAAACACAATTTTAAATAAGTATAAAGAATGGCATTGTTTACCTTTATTAATAAAAATAGTGTGTTGTTCAATTAGCATCTTTTTGTGTTTTGCTTTGGTACCGAGAACCATGGATTTTTTTCTTGTAAATTTAGTCTAAATTAAACTTTGGTTTGGTACCGAAATTGGTACCGAGAACCGTGGATTTTCACTGGTATCGGTACCGAATACTGAAATTTTGGTACCGTGACAACACTACATTCGTCATAGCATCTATTACTTTTGTAGCTGAAAGTCTTTTTGTCAGATATATTTTTAAATAACTTTCAGAATAATGTTAAAAATGAAACTGTAAATGCTACTGCTTTGCCTGTAATAAGACGAGAGTCTACCCGGCAAGGTTTTTCTCTAGGAGAGAGACGCTATGGGCATGCAGGAATATTTCAAACTGTCAAATTTGACCTGATTGAATGATTGAAATGGTTTGATGAACAAAATTTTCCAACCTGATCACACAGAATCACATGACTACCTATATTTTGTGCAAAATTATTTTAATCTTATGTGGCTCCTTTTATGTAATGCAGCAGTTTCCTGGCAAAATGAACACTAGAGGCTTTAAAACAACAAGTTTTATACACTTTCACACATATCACATTACACACAGTAAAATAACATATGATCACTTACCTTTCACCCTGTTCCTCACACAGTGCTATCTAATAACATCTAAACACTTTTACTGTAGCGCACAACTTCTATGACACTTCAGCTTACGCGTTAACTTGCGCGTTGGTCAGGACTCGTATCGCTGTCCTGTGCAGCGCAAGTGCAACACTCAGTCAGTTGAGCTACCACGCAATTTATTTGTATTTGAATAAGTTACCAACATGTAGTAAGTTATATAATTCAAATTTTAAAAAACTTAATGTGGTAAAAGAGTTTAGATGTTATAAGATGGCAGTGTATAAAGAAGTGTTTTTTAACTAATAATCTGCTGTTTTATTTGTGTGAAAGGGAATGAAAGTAATTGTTTTTGTAACGCCTCTATTGTTCATCATTCGATACCTACAACGAGCCACGTAATTTGCCAAATTGTAGGCATAGCAATGCGTTTCTATGAGACCAGGTTGCATATTTCTATTTCATGGGGTCTTGAAGGTATTGTCAATGTATGCTATTAAAATGATTTTTTTCAGTTTTGTTTGTGGCCTTTTTCCACTTTCATAGCCAGAGGACAGGAAATGCGTCGTTGCATGAGCGCCAATGAACAATGTGTCAAAGGACATGGACTGACCACTAATACACAGCTCCATCATAATTGCCTTTGTTAATGAAAAGAACATAATTTTCATTCAAAATATGCTTCTGTTTCAGATACTTCACTTACAATAAAGTGTGTGTAGGTGGCAGTAATTCAGTAAGTGTGTCGTCATTGTGTGCAGAGCCTCAAAAAAACCCATCCTGCAAATCTGATCAGAGGTTTTTATAAATGCCACAAAACAAATTCACACCCCTTGCTGGCCCTCGCCTACCTATTCAAGTGTATTTACTACACAGGTCAATTGCTACTTAAACTACTGTGCCAGGTGCATATTAAAAGCAAATCCATGTTTGGTTGGGAGCATTTTCAAATACGATCTTCATTTGTAATGTTTGGTGATTAATATTAGTGCACAACTGTTTCCATCATTGTAAGTAATAATTACCATTATAGTACAGTAAGTTCTTACAATTAATTACTCTTCTAAATTATGGTATTAATTAATTACAAAACCTCACAGTGATTGCATTACATGAATACAACTGTTCTTCAGTGTTTCGTCTATAATTGTAAATCTTATGAAAACTTCAAGAACATGTCCGTGTCTTATTTCAACCCAAAATCAAAAGAAAGAAATAAGAAATTATATTTCTCCAAGGAAATGAAGCATATTTTAGACCATTTAGATGTTTTGTCTTATGCCTCATTCTCGCTTCTGAAATACGAGAAACAATTATCTATTACATAAAGGGGTAATTTCATGCTTTTTTTTTTACTTTTATTTTTTTCCTCGAGGTTTACTTATAATGTTAGTAATCATTTTGCACACAACAAAAATAGAAATTAAATGACCTTTTTCCACTCTGTCTCTGGCCCTCAGTTTTCTGTGCTGTCCCTTTAAGACTTTAATATACACATTCCCTTTGTTATGACTGGCTAACATCTTTAGTTTTTTCCAAGAGTAAAAGAATGAAAACGTGCAAGAGATTTACAAAATCCCCCATAAACACTCAGTCCAGGCAATTATTAATATGTCCAAATTTCCATCAGTTATTTGACTGAAATAACAATTGAAAACTGAACAAAGTCAGTAAACTGTTTCTCCCGTATACTTATATTATTAGGCATACAATATATGGTGATACAATAATGCTATAAAAAACTGAGAACCGTTAAAATAATCCAGATTTACACAAGTGCAAATGTGATGGATTAATAAATCAGTTTCCAGCTGTAATAAATGGTCAACCCGGGTGTTCGCTTCATATGTAATGGGGAATACGGGACGTTCGCTGGGTGGGGAGTCGCACCCCGGATTGTTTCACCGGTCGACCGGCTTAAATACGGGATATTGCGTGTCCTGACACTAGGGCTGCACGATTATGGCCAAAATGATAATCACGATTATTTTGATCAAAATTGAGATCACGATTAATTATCACGATTATTTGTTGATTAACCAAAACAAATTTTATTGTCTAATTATAACTGCATTCACATCCATTTTGTGCTACATTCCTGCTACTGAACAAATATGTGCATCAAAATAAAATAGGTCTTCTTATTTACCAAAATTCAGTGCATCTCCTTAAAGAATAAATAAAAACAAAATAAAACCATAAAGAAAATGTAAAAAAAAAAAACTTCAACAGGGCACTATTTTCCATTGTGTAAATATACAGTATTTAAGGAAGCAAAATATAAACTTGCATTGTACCTGCAATGGATGTGAATAAAACACAAAATATACAGTCAATAAAAAACAAATATAACATAACAGAACGTAAACAAATGAGAACATTTTACGGCAGAACTATGAAGAAAAGACTAGTTTACAGGTTTTTGGAAAGAAACACTAGCCTATCGACATTTTCTGGCTTGAGGGATGAGCTGAAGGCAGGTCACCACATTCCCCTGTGCTGAACACCCTCTCAGAGGGAGAACTTGTAGCCGGGATGCCCAAGTACTTCTTCGCCAGTTTTGAGAGACGTGGGAAGAGTCTCTGATGTTCCCTCCACCAGTCAAGCGGGTCCTCCTCACTGTCTAGGTTACCTGATTGTAGGTACGACTGAAGCTCAGAAGATATAGCTTGTTGTTCTTGGAGAGGACTGAGTCTTTGTGTGGCTCCCTCAGCAGCAGCAGTCTTAAAGAAACTCCCCAAAGTCTTTTTCTTTTTTGTTGTGGGTGCATTGGCATCCTCCTCAGCAGTCTCACCATGAGGATCAGTTGGGCCCATCTCCTTGAAGAGTGTAGTAAATAAGATATGAATAATGAATAGCCCTAATAATCTAAATCTATTCAACACTCATTTCCAGAGAGCACATTACACCACTGGATTTCATATCATTTTAATCCACTTAAAAAAATCATTAATTTATCATACATTCTGTGTATCTAAAATCAATATTATTACTTACAGCCATGGTTGCAGGTGCAGTCCTCGCCATTTCAGAAGTCAGTCTGGCATGAATTTGTGCAACATTGTCCTCACTGACGTAGCTCAGCTTGAACCGTGGATCAAGCGCAGAAGCCAGATCAAGCAGTTCTTGTGTCAGAGGGTCATTGTATTTTTCATCCAGATAGCTCAGGATTTTTGTCTTGATGGTGCAGGTTAGGTCTGTCTCATCATCGTTCACTTTCAAGATGGAGGATCTGAAAAGGTGGAGGACTGGCTTCACAAAGGAAACGCTGACATACTTCTCACTGGAAAGCGCATCAGTAAATTCTGACAGAGGGCTGAGGGATTTATTGATGGCCTCAAGGACTTCTATGTCCTGCCAAGTGGGGATGAGGTGTCGGGCTTTTCTGTCATCGGACAAGACCTGAGATATTGCCCTCTGCTGCTCCAGGACTCGTGCAATCATAGCCTGCCTTGATCCCCACCTTGTGGGACACTCGGTCTTCAGTGTATGCTCTGGAAGCTTCAGTTCTATTTGTGCCTTTGTTAGCTGCTTTTTACGTCGCCAGCTGTAAGAGAAACTGCTTACCAGCTTTTTGCAGAGACCCACTGCTCGGTCAATCCGAGGATCTCTCATTGCATACTCTAAGAAAGAACATGAACAAATAATATGCAAAATTAAACCAAATATTTGGTAAACAACCACAATCATATTATTCAAGATTTAAGTTAGTTCAATCCTATGTCAGACAACATGAGTAAAACTGTTTGGTTTCTCAACACTAGCAGAAATAACATTTGTTATATTAGGCTATATTGTTATTATCAGTAACATATTCACACACATTAACATAATAGGTACTGATTAACTAAAATTAATTATCACAAATATAGCATAAATGGTTAATTAATTATATATTTTTAATTAATATAAAATTATTTTAATTCATTTTGCTCCTCGAAATGAAACCAAAACCAACACTTCTGAGGTAAACTTCTCCAGGATTATTATTACTATTAGGCTATTGTTATTACTCAAAGCATAAAGTACATGAATCTGATGGATCACCTCAGATCATTTTGCGTTTGAATAGCGCAGCTCTCCGTGGGCGTTTTCACATTAGACTGACATCTCTCTTTTCATACAGATTACATAAACAGAGAATATTTGTTTTCACTTTTAATTAGAGAATTTAAAAGAAGACAATTACATGTTTATAACGATATATTGATCATGCATGTTTGCAATTTTACAAAAGCACAATGTTTTGTTTTGATTGTAAGTAGATACATACAAAAGTAGACATCTTACAGATTATTTTTTCATATTTATTTTATTCTGTATGACCATAAATTACGGAGTAATTTAAGTATATTTTGCTAAGAATATATTGGAAAAAATATAAATTTATATTTTAAATTTATATATTTAATGTAATAAATATTTAAATTTATATTTAAACTTAAATTTATATTTTAAATATTACTTTTTATTTATATAAATATAAATAATAAAATATATTTATTTGGGGAAAAACAGCAAAACGCGCTGGCTCGTTTTTAGACCCCTAAGGGTTAATATAACTTTTACTCACCCATTGCTAGATGTAGTCTGTGGCCAAAGCACTGTAGCCTAGTCCAGTTATTTAGAGAAGCTGCCTTCACCACATTAGCTCCGTTGTCTGTTGTAATGCAGACAAGCCTCTCCTCCTGCAAGCTCCAAGAGGCCATCGCCTCCCTCAGACCCTGGGCAATTGACTCTCCCGTGTGATCTTGCGGGAAAAAAGACGTTTGCAAGCATCGACTCTGCATTGCAAAGTCCTCATCGATGTAATGAACTGTCAAACTCATGTACGGTTCCATTGTCCTGCTTGACCAAAGATCCGTTGTAGTTGCAAAGTACTGTACATTGGCAAGATCACTCTCTATTTCCCCTCTGCGTTTTTTGTACATCGCAGGTAGAGCCACCTTGGAAAAATAATTGCGCGAGGGGATCACGTATCGTTTATCCAGAGTGTTGACCAAGAATTTGAAGCCTTCGTTTGTCACCGTGTTTATTGGGCACATGTCTTTGGCCAAATAAAATGCGACTGCATTCGTTATTTCACTGTGTCTTTGGGAGATGGATGGGTATGGCGATGCGCTAAAAAGGCTTGCTTCAATGGATGTCTGAGTTGATGTGGGATGATTAGTCTTTGCAATGCATTTCTTGTTCCTTATACATTCATCGTATTGAACTTTATGGGGTTTTTTTTAAGTGGTTAAAGAGGTTCGTTGTGTTGCTTTGTGGCGCCAACACAACTTTACGGCACTCCTTGCATATAACCTGTTGTTGTTTTGTGTCACTTGCCTTGAACCCAAAATGCTTCCACACAATGGATGACGATCCGATTCTCGGTACAAGCTCCTCAGCCTCGCCCTCTGCTACGTTAGACATTTTTTTGTTTTCTTTGTTTATAGCCTTATGACCCGCTATCTGTTATACATTACTCTGTTCTCTGTGATTGTCAACCAAGCTGTGCGCGGTGCATGGAATCACGTGATCAGACAGTGGTTTACAGAGCCTAGATTCGCTTATAAAAGCTTTGATACGGAACGCAATGACGCATTTTAAATATCGCTCGATCACGCGAATTTGATCGTGGGAAGCCAAAATCGTGATCGTGATTAAAATTCGATTAACCGTGCAGCCCTACCTGACACGTTTATTCCGGCCAAAGTAAGGGACATCCTGGCTAACACAAGACAGATAAGATAGCATCCACTAGCATGCGCTATGCATTCTTCTTACATAATTAAGTAATAATATCTCACATCCAGGGTTGGGGAGTAACAGAATACATGTAACGGGATTACGTATTTAAAATACAAAATATTAGTAACTGTATTCCACTACAGTTACAATTTACAGTAGAAATAAACCTTGTGTCATTTGTCAGCTTTATGCTAAGCTAAAATGCTATTTCCAGCCATTATACATGCACATGTTACCAGACACGATCGATATTTTTTTATCAAGAAAATTCAAGTTGGATCATAATTTCTTTTTTCTAGTAAGACCTTTGATATTAGGGCAAAAATCATATTCTTGATAGTCATTTTTGTATTGTTTTCCTGTAAAAATATATTAAAAATATCTATAAATAACAACTAAAGCAATGGTCCCTCTGGCTATATAGCAGTAGCTGTACCTGTCTAGCTCTCATCATTCACTCTGACTCTGCATTAATGGGTGGACCAAAGAGACAATGATGTAAAAGGAGATGTTGATCTCTTGCTGTAGAGGCAGTCATGCATTAATTAAGGCCCCCAAGAGTTGTAGGGAAGTCACGGAAGTAGGAAACGAGACGTTTTTGCAGCTTGGTGTCCAGAGGGGGAAGTTTTGAGTTCTGAAACTTACTGTATGAGCAATTCTAGCATTAGGGCCCTATGAACTCGGTTTTATTTCTTTCCAAATTCTGTGTTTTCCCTTTTATTTTCTCTGAATTCCAGATTTTAAAGTTTATTTACATTTTATTATCAAAAAACTAACCAAATAAATTAATTATCTAATGAAAACATATTTCAAATTACCTTTGAATATACCATTGCATTATTATTTATTTTTATAAAGGAACAGCGCCTATAATGATCCTAACAGCACAACCCAAAACTCAAAATTTTATTTTTTTATTTTTTTATTGATATATTATTATCATTATTATTACTACTACGACTACTACTACTACATTTAATATTACATTTTACAATACAGAAGTAATAGATTTCACTCATCTAGTTAAATTAAGCTTTTATATTGCAGTTTTGCAAAAAACTGGATGTATTTAATGGCTTCACTTCTTACCTCCGGAAAAGCAGTTCACTGTATGGGTACTCGAACTCTTATATGCCAAATCACAAGGAAAATTGATTATTGTTTTATGAAAATGTCACAATGCAACAACAACAACAACAACAAAAAAGTAATGGTCCTAAAAAATAGGGGTGAAATGTTTATTTTTGTCTGATTCACCCACATCCAAACATAACGTCATCATTATTGATGATGAAATAAATGTCTTATCTGTTATTTTAATGTCCAGGCTGTAGTAAAGCACATGACAGCAGGTAAATGTGGACATTTGTGTCCAGCCATCTGTTCATGCACACACGCATCACTGTATCACTGCTTTCCAACTGCATATGCCAGCACAGAGGGTGCACACCAAATGTACCTGCACGCTACACAGTCAGAGTTAACTCTATGCACACTGGAGAAAGAATAGAGATCATTTAATGTGGCATTTGCAATGCCTGTGTGTGCATAAAGTCTTTTTTTATTTTTTATTATTTAAACAAAACAAAAAACTAAACATTCTTAAGATATAATATAAATTCAGCTATTATCATAAAATAATGTTAATTAAACCATGTTTTAAAATAAATTATTTAGAGATAATGGCCGGTTGACTGTATTAGATGGCTACTAACCTAGTAAGTAAATAAATGGACATGAATTATTGATTTAAGTTTAAATTATTGTACAGATTACAGAGTGATATGAGAGAATGTTTACCTGGGACAATGGGTAAATATTGGTTAGTAATCAGTAAACAAAAATGTTGGACCACAGAATGCTACAATTGACCAATTAGAATCAAGTTTTGCAGAGAGCAGTTTAAAATAACAAGAAAAAATTACCCGAGAAGCAAAACTGCATAATATTGTGTGTATTACAAATATTTTATTTATATAATATATTAATGCATTTCTAAATGTATTTTTTTTTTATTCAGACATGTTTAAAATTGATTTAATTATTTAAATTGTCTTTACAAATATCATAATTTTGACAAGAATATATAAAAAAAAAAATTCTCAGGATTTCTCCAATTGATTATGTCACATGGCAACAAAATGGCTACCTATATGTTGGTTACACCACATGGCATTCAATGTTTTTCAAATATTAATTATATTTTAAAATCAAATCGTTTCACTGCTTAATTTTTGTAATAAAGTCACTACTCATGCCAACATTACTTTTTTTTATTATTATTTGTCGGTTCCACCAAATGACATTATAAAGTCACTAAAAATGATCAAAATGACATTTAACTTAGTGATTGAAAACATGGGTATCGTAAAAAAAGGTCTTTTCAGGTAATGGTTTTGTGTGAATTGCATTTGATATGTATTTTTGAATAATTTAATAGATCTGGACCAAAAATTAAATCACATAACTGATCCATACATAGTTTATTTACAAGTAAAATAAAACACATTCAAATAAATAGGTTCACAATTCACTCTGCAGTATTAGAACAAAGAATTTGGCATACAAACTTTTATGAAATATGGCAAGTGAAGAGATGCATATTAATGTAAAAATGAGTCAGAATATAGTGTATTCAGACCTCTTAATTTTTTCACATTTTGTTATGTTGCACAGCCTTATGTTGAAATGCTTTGTTATTTATTTTTCATATCAATCTACACTCTATACCCCATAATAGCAAAGCAAAAACCAGATGTTTGATAACTTTGCAAATACAATAAAAAATTTAAAAAAGCGATTACAGCCTCAAGTCTTTTGGGGTATGATGCGACAAGCTTTGCACACCTGGATTTGGGGATTTTCTGCCATTCTTCTCTACAGATCCTCTCAAGCTCTGTCAGGTTGGATGGGGACCGTTGGTGGATAGGCATTTTCAGGTCTCTCCAGAGATGTTTGATTAGGTTAAAGTCTGGGCTCTGGCTGGGCCACTCAAGGACATTCACGAGTTGTCCCTAAGACACTCTTGCATTGTCTTGGCTGTGTGCTTAGGTTCACTGTCCTGTTGAATGGTGAACCTTCATCCCAGTCTGAGCGCTCTGGACCAGGTTTTCATTAAGGATATCTGTGTATTTTTCATTTTCAGCTGTAATACCTTAAATAGACAGGTGTGTGCCTTTCCAAATCATGTCCAATTAATTGAATTTGCCACAGCTGGACTCCAGTAAAAGTGCAGAAACATCTCAAAGATAATTCAGAGAAATTGGATGCACCTGAGCTAAATTTCAAGTGTCATTGCAAAGGGATTGAATACTTATTTCAATGTGATATTTCTTTTTTTTATTTTTAATACATTTGCAAAGTCATAGAAATATGGTTTTTGATTTGTCATTATGGGGTATAGAGTGTAGACTGATGTGAATTTTTATAGATATTTTTTATTTTAGCATAAAACTGCAACATAAAATGTGAAAAAATGAAGTGTTCTGAATATTTGCTGAAAGCACTGTATGTATCTGTACGAAAAAGTAAAATTCATTATCACACCATGTGCTCAATTTCTCATGCTGGCTGACTCCTTCTACCACTCGGGAGGGGGGGGTCATTATACCCGTGCATAATAGCTGGGAATCTAACAGCACTTCACCAGGCCATCGATTGAAGCTCACTGCACAAACACACAATCAAGACACCTCATATAGGCAGGTGTGAATCGACCACTGCTAACCGTAACTTATCACACTGACATTTTCTAAGTAATTGAACTTGCACTGTGGACACAGACATGCAGTCTGTATGATAAAAAATGGTTTCGTGACATTTTCAAAAGAGCGCAACATTTGATAAAGTGATCAAGAACCAAGACTCCACTTTAGATTGCTCATGATATCCTTCAATCTTTTATATGTCTTCATAAAATATATTTGTCTGTGTCCTGGTTGAGTCTGATGTCATTACTGCAAAGAATGGCTGTTAGAAAGTAAGAAATACAGTACTACTGTACATTTACTGAGCTTTATGCTCAAGCAAATACTCAGATCTACTCTTTAAAATAATAGATGGATCGTTTAACAGTTTTAACTTAAAGGAATATTCCAGGTTCAATACCCGTCAAGCTCAATTAAAAGCATTTGTGGCATAGTGTTGATTTCCACAAAAAAATGGTTAAAGGGTTAATTAATAAAGCCAACGTCATACGCCGGAACTCGACTCTCTTGTGAACGCGCGACGGCCGTTACCGGATGCCCGTGATTTTAGTTTATAAAGTTAAAAAGATGAAAATTTTTCTTACAAAAATGCATCGCTTTGCTTCAGAAGGCCTTTATTAACCCCCTGGAACCGTATGGATTCCTTTTTTGATGGATGGATGTGCTTTTTTGGGCTTCAAAATCTAAGGTACCATTCACTCCCATTATAAAGCTTGGAAGAGCCAGGGTACTTTATAATATAACTCCGATTGTGTTTGGCTGAAAGAATAAAGTCATATACACCTAAGATGGCTTGAGGGTGAGTAAATTATGGGATAATTTTTAGATGAACTAACTCTTTAAGCATCTACCAAATGCATAAATGTCATGTAATGGAAAACAACACAAAGATACTGATTAATCCCTGATTTTTATATATAAAAATTAATACCCATTCACCTGCTTTTCAACACAATTCTTGTCTAATGGTTTAAAGTGAAACTCTAGGGTAGAACATAAGAACAGGATGATAAACAATGAGTGTGTTTACATGATAACTACCAAAAATCAGCTTATTTAAAAAATACGCCAACCCAAGAAAACCACGTATACATGAGTATAAAGGGATCAATGGAAAGGAGGAGGCGGGAACCGGCTTTTCAATATAAATAATAGTTTAATAGTAAACTTAAAAGAAGACACAAACACACACATGACGGACATGTCGCTAACGATCTCTCTCTTCCGCACGATACTCTGCAGTCGGCCTTTAAACCTCAGAGGCTTGATTAGCCTAATACGGGACCGGGTGCGTAGGATCACGACCTGGGGGAGGGCGTGCTTTACGTCTAGTCTGCCGGCAGGTCATCCCCATCTACCTGGACGAGGGAGGGGACAAGGGGAGGGAAACAGAAATTATTAAAATGGGGGGTACTTCCTGTAACAGTGTAGTACCCCCCAAAAACTGTAAAATTTAAAAGAGGGAAAAGGCCAACGCAGAACGACAGTGAGAGAAAGAGAGAGAGAGGAAAAAAAAAATTATAATCTTACTCACCAGTTCTCCGATACGCCGCAGCTTGTTCCTCGGCCACTCCTCCACCCTCTGTCGGATGACAGCCGCGCCAATCCGGGCGGATCCGAGGCAGTACTCCAACTCCTGGTGGACAGAACACCCCGCCGCGTTCTCGGGGAACAGAAGGGGTCTCCCCCACCCTTGGCAGTGGTCCTCTCGCTCCAGGCGGTCGCCAGTGAGCCCCTCCCCGCTTGCGGTCGGCGGTCTTAAACCCCGCCGCGTTTCAGCGGCCGGTAGGCGACTCCTGCGCCCCTGGTAGCGGCCCTGAACGCTCCAGGCGGTCGGCTAGGAGCCCCTTCTCCCCTCGTGGTCGGCGGCCATCATCCTCGTTCAGGTGGCTGGGCTCCTTTAAACCTCAGAGGCTTGATTAGCCTAATACGGGACCGGGTGCGTAGGATCACGACCCGGCCCCGCCCTCCGCCCTGCCACAATGAGATTTGACATCACTGCACACCTTGGATAATCCGGTAAGAACTGCCGTAAAGGTGTCTACATGCAACGTGAAATCAAGGTAATGGCCAAAAATGTACACGGCCGACAGTTTTTTACTTAAACTGTTTATGACCTTACCCCAATAAAGGAAAGCCATTGAAGGCATTTCCAAGACAACAAACATTGTCGGCTTAGTAAGCATAACCGGTGCAAGATTGTGCATGTAAACATGCTCATTGTCATATTTATATCTCATGCACGAACACACTTTACAGCTAGATATAGAGAAGGATGCTTCAAGTATCAATAATTTTGACCTCCTTCTATCTTCTCTCTCTCTGTCCCTGATTCACTACGCTCTTATGCAACACAGAATGTGCGCTTGCCAGCATGTGACATCTCACTGATGGCGTGTGTGTTTGTTTGCATCAATGCAGGACCTGTCAGCGTAGGAGGGTTAATAAGCCCCGAGACTTCAGAGCGTTCACCTATCTTCAGTACAGATTTGTTCCTGTGCTGGCAGCAGGGAGGACGGAGCTCAGACATGTTGTGCTCTGGGATTCTTAGTACACATCGCATCAAACAGCGCTAACAGCAAACAGGATATGAAAGATAAAGTCTGAATATGCCAAGACATGCAGTGGGTGGCAAAGTTGGGTCTGATGCATGTTACAAAGGCTCTGGGCCCTTCTTGTCAACACGGTTGCTGAGTGAGTGTGTTAAATAGGTGTTGAACCACTTTGCGGTGCTGTTAGAGTAACGCTTAACACAGAATGAAGACAATTTTGTTAAAATACTCAGAACTTTGAAAAGTTGATTTATGTTAGAGAGATTGCGAACCAAAAACTTATTTGGAAATGAAATGCAGTGGAATAAGTCTGTTGTCAATTATCTCTGTGCTCAGAGCATTGACTACAGTATATCTGGTGAAAAGAGTAAAGTCTATTTCGTTTTTTCAGTACAGGTTATTCATGAAACAATCATTCCAAAAAAATCATGCCAGTTAAAGCTGAAGTGTTTTTTTCTCTGCCACTGAAAAGATAAACACTTAAATATTTATTTGCGGTTAATCGCATGATTTTTCATAGTTAATTGCGATTAATCACAGATTTCGAAAGTGCTTTAATTGACTGTATATACTTCTTGTCTTGTCAAAATGCATTTAATTTCTTAGGTAAAAAAGAAAGCAATATGTAACAATTAGGGGTGTGCAGCGCAGCCATTATCTGTATTTTCGGATATTTTTGGCTTAAACCGGAACTGTGACAAAATTAAATGGAACACCCATTTTTAAAAAGTAACTATTACATGTATAGTTGCTAAAAATAAAATATGCCTTGTATATGCTTATTCATAATAATAGCCTAATAAATAATAATACTAATTATTATTATTACTGTATTATTATTATTGTTGTGCTATTATTATTTCATTATATTGTTATTTCATAATTTTTTCTTACCAGATGAAGCTAAATATGTAGGCTCACGAGGTGTCAAGCAATTTTGAAATGCCAAGCACACATTATGCAGCGAACATTAAAACAAACGTAGAATAAATCAATATAGCCTACAAATAGTTGAAAGTCCCATAAATATATAAGGAATTTATACACTCAAGACTGATTTGTGCACACATATTTTAACTAGGGCTGTTAAACGATAAAAAAATGTAATAGAATTAATTACATGGTGTCCCGATTAATTAATCGTGATTAATCACATTTAATCACATATTCAAATATTTGCTGAGAAAGGCCCTCATATAACAATAATTCAATATATAATGATGAAATAATTATACATAGTTATCTTTAAATATTACAAAATGATATATATATATATATATATATATATATATATATATATATATATATATATATATATATATATATATATATAATAACAATATTCAGATAATTAAAATGCATTACATGCATTACATAAAATGTTTAGGTCACTATGTCAAGTTAAATATAGTTTAATACTCAATCTTTAAACACATCTTGAGATCCCTTAGTACGCATTTGCGCTCCTTCAAGTGTTTTGAACGAATGACGGTAACGCATGTTTGTGTTGTTCTGCCTACAGAAGTGTTTTCTTCACTGTATAAACTGTGTGTTGCTCATACAGCTGAAATTTCAATTACTGTCCTCTGGAGTAAACAGATGGTACTACAAGCTTGCATTTCTCAGGAATCTTCCTTATTACGGTCCGGGGACATGCAATTAATTGCGTTAAGTTTTTTAACGCGTTATTTTTTGTAAAATCAATTGCACTGAATTAGCATTTCAGCTTATCGTGGCCCATTCGGCCCCGTATTGCGGTCGGCCCACCGGGAAAAGTCCCGGTTCTCCCGATGCCCAGCCCCTGAGCTCCTCTGTGAAATCTTCACTTCAGGTCAGGAATTTAACATTGCGCTCAGGTTGGTTTATAAATGAATACATGGAAATCATTATTTGGGAATCATGTGATAAAATGAATATAGACATTTTAAGGAATGGAAAATGTAGCCTATATGATGCAGTAGGCACACAATTAATGGTGACCGCAAACTCCCAAACTCCCCGAGACCACGGCCATCTGATCTGAAATCACACCGTGCACATTTTCATAGCTTACAAGTTTTACACTTTAGTAGGCTACTAATATTGACTTCAAGGACTCATCATTTCTTTGTAATATTGGATATGTTAATTTAAAATGTTGCTTTATCCTTATGCTTCCTTAGTCAAACAAATATTGTTTCTAATATTCGGGTGAATTTTGAAGTCATTATTTGTGCCTTTCCGAATAAGGTATTTGGCTTCGGGCACATCCCTAGTAACAATGATTTATCAACATTTTCCAAACAAATTCCACTGTATAAAGATTAAAATGCACCAAAATAGCACCAATTTAATTAACATTAAACTTTTCCCAAAGTCTAAGTTGGAGGTTGACTAATTAAAAGAACTAGTCCCCAAAGTTTGAGTATTATTGCAATGGACGTTGAATGTCTTAAACCCTCATTCTCTACGATATTTATTATGGCTATCCACTTCACAGTAATCTGAAATTACCTTCACGTTATTCGCGCCATTTTAAACTCCACATGAAAAGCGCTTGCAGAGAACGTCTTGTTTTGCTTTTAGCACTGATACTGAGCATGTAAATAATACTTCATCAGAATTGTCCAGTGAGGCAGAAGTGCAACGGTTCCACCATATTTCAACCAGTTTTCAGAACTAGGTGCTGATTAAAATGTCAGAATCAAATGTAAAATTTGTAAATGCGTTAATCGTGTTAAAAAAATGTAAACATTAACATTATAAATTAATCGCATCATTAATGTGTTAATTTCAAAAGCTCTAAAACTTTTTAGAGTGCATAAGAGACAGTGTTTATAGTGTTCGAGAAAATTAAATGTGCAATATGTAACAATTTTCATGTAATATTCACCCTTTTTTTGCCAATGTGTGGACAGCTTGTAACTCAACTTAAAAAATGAGCCCTTCCCTGACTTCCTAGGTTGCCATAAAGCCTGTAGAATGATTTTCATGTGAAGGGAGCAGGTCGCTTTTGCCGGGAAAATCCAAAGGATGTGATGTTTATGCACGCTCCTGAGAGCCTTGCCTCAGTGCTTCTCTTCCACTGTTCAACTGCGACAACAAACTGCAACACTAGGTAACGTTATCTTGATGGAATCCAGCAAATGGCCAGCTCCCAGCAAAACACCAAATCCTACTCAAACACAGCCAAAAAACAAAACATTAATCTACTGAATCCCGTCTGGCTGGAGCCGGAACGTGATCGAATGTGAATTGGTGTTCTTGTTATTGGAAAGGCAAGCTTACATAACTGCAAAGCATGTGAAACTTAGCATGTGTTACTTCAATAACACATTAAATTAATGCTAGACAATGTTCAAGATGATGCAAAAAGACCCATTCATTAATGTAACGTAACTTGGTTATACAGAAAATATATATATTCTATTATTATAAAACAATAGCGCATTGATATATCAAAATGCCAGTTGTGATCACATCAATAATGAATTGTGTATAATATAGAGTCTATTTTATAGATAAATCTATATACTGTAATCATCCACCAAATTTAGCTAACATCTATTGATAAAGCTGGCTAGCTAGCTAAAGTATAAATCAGTCAATGTATCTGTGGCATGGTGGAGGGCGGGGCCGGGTTGTGATCATACACACCCTGTCCCGTATTAGGCTAATCAAGCCTCTGAGGTTTAAAGGTCGACTGCAGGGTGTCGTGCGGGAGAGAGAGATCGTTAGCGGACATGTCCATCATGTTTGTGTTTATGTGGTCTTTTGAGTTTATCAATAAAACTATTATTTATATTGAAAAGCCGGTTCTCGCCTCCTCCTTACCATGAATAACGTTACACTGGTGCCGAAGCCCGGGAAGGAGTAGGGATATGCCGTAGTAGAGTTCTCGCCACTACCGTCCACCCCAACGGAGCAGCCGCGACCATCTGCCGGGGACGAGGAGCCCAGCCGCCTGAACGAGGTCGATGGCCGCCGACCACGAGGGGAGAAGGGGCTCCTAGCCGACCGCCTGGAGCGGTCAGGGCCGCTGCCAGGGGCGCAGGAGTCGCCTACCGGCCGCTGGAACGTGGCGGGGTTTAAGACCGCCGACCGCGAGCAGGGAGGGGCTCAATGGCGACTGCCTGGAGCGAGAGGACCGCTGCCAGGGGCGGGGGAGACCCCTTCTGTTCCCCGAGAACGCGGCGGGGCCAGGGGCTGGAGGACTGCCTCGGATCCGCCCAGAGAGGCGCGGCTGTCGTCCGATAAAGGGTGGAGGAGTGGCCGAGGAACAAGCTGCAGCGTATCGGAGAACTGGCGAGTAAGAGTTTTCTTTTTTTTTCATCTCTCTCTCCTCTCTCTCTCACTGTCGCTCTGCGTTGGCCTTTATCCTCTTTTAAATTTTACAGTTTTTTGGGGGGTACTACACTGTTACAGGAAGTACCCCCCATTTTAATTATTTCTGTTTCCCTCCCCGTGTCCCCTCCCTCGTCCAGGTAGATGGGGATGAGCTGCCAGCAGTCATCGCAGAAGGCGCACCCTCCCCCAGGGAAAGAGGGGGTAGGGGTGTACGTCAGGCCGGGGGCTCTCCAGCCTGAGAGAACGAGGGAGGAATGTGGCAGGGCGGAGGGCGGGTCGTGATCATACACACCCGGTCCCGTATTAGGCTAATCAAGCCTCTGAGGTTTAAAGGTCGACTGCAGGGTGTCGTGCGGGAGAGAGAGATCGTTAGCGGACATGTCCGTCATGTTTGTGTTTATGTGGTCTTTTGAGTTTATCATTAAAACTAATATTTATATTGAAAAGCCGGTTCTCGCCTCCTCCTTTCCATGAATAACGTTACAGTATCATGCAAAGAAAAGTGATTACTTCAAACTACAGTCTTGCATAATCATACCTATAGCCACACTTTGTTTTAGCCCTGTTCCAGCACTTGAGAGTCAAATATAATATACAGTGTCAAAGTTTGTAGTAAAACAATCATAACTCTGTCATTTTAATTATGCTACCTCATCTGGCAGCATGATGCCGGTGAATCACGTTCAGCCTCTTTGTATGTTACTTCATTGTTTTGGCAGATCCTCGCTCGTACACATCCCTATGGAGTATCTGCACGAACACGAGCAACAAGTAGCTGGCTGCAGATCACTTAATGGCCACAGGTTTCATTAATAACAACGGTTTCTGAATCTTACATACTGCACCTTTAATGTAAATATGGCTTACTATTACCTCCTGAGACCCAAGCTTGACTGCTGTATATTTTCAATTTCCCTTTTTGATTTGAAACTAGTAGCACCTAATAAAAATGGCAAAAAAAAATAATAAATGAATTTTGTAAAAAATTTGCTTAAGTACACATTAGTGTACATTGTGTTTAGCAGCGTGGCGTTTCGGGATAAATTGCTAAAAAATTTTAAATGCCATATCAGATGAAACTAGAGACACTAATCTTTTGACTCAAACAGGTTTTTATGTAAAAACGTAAATAATTTTTCTTACCAGATGTAGTTTTGTTGCCGTTTCTCCCAAAGACATCTCTGCTGTGGTCAGTGCCATGTTGTTTTGTCACATGAGTCTGTACGTCAAAAGTTTAACCCTTTACTGACAGTGCAGAGTCTCCTGAACTGAGATAAGTCAGTTTAAATAATTAATAATTATGCGTTGCATATAGCGAAGCCAAAATACAATGTCCACGTATGTGTACACCACGTCGCACAAGGTTATAGTTGTCTCTGCATAGTAAGCTGGGAAAGTATTTTAATACTGAAAAAGTTTGAATCTTTAACCTCAACTTTCCTGGTTAAAAAGCTAACAAAAATTCAAATGGATTAAACCACTT
The DNA here is from genome assembly GCF_025860055.1 of Xyrauchen texanus. Taxonomy (NCBI): domain Eukaryota; kingdom Metazoa; phylum Chordata; class Actinopteri; order Cypriniformes; family Catostomidae; genus Xyrauchen; species Xyrauchen texanus. The sequence goes on from NC_068282.1 coordinate 5,826,518, forward strand.
GAGTTGTATGTGTAACCTTTATGTTGCCTTTATGTCCTTTTTAGAGCTTGAACATTTTGGGCCCAATTGACTTGCATTGTATGTACAAACAGACATAATATATCCTTGAGAAAGAGAAAGAAAGTCATAGGAGTTTGAGACACAATAAGAGTGAGTAAATAATAAGAGAATTATCATTTTTGGGTGAACAATTTCTTTAAAACAGTGCTCAAGAACACCTCCTATTTGGCCACGATACACGTTATATGCCATAAGCTTAATTTGCAAAGCCGGTCACAATGCATCACATTGTTTGGCTTTCAGTGTGAAACTTGCCATGCCGCACTTGTTTATAACATGGCGCAAGTCTAGTTATGCATTGTGGCAGAACAGTAATGAGAACACAGCTGTCTGTTACGTTGTGAATCATAGTAATTAAGACTCATTATTTAAAAGATCTGACAGGCTGCAGTTGCATGCTTCACCGATAGCATCACCGTTATACATCTGCTTCAGTAGGTTCCTGTTGAGAAAACATCATGTTGATGTGAAACATAGAAATTATCCATTAATCTTTAATGAATTTAAACATCAGGTCAGTAGCAGATAATTTTGTTTTTCTATATTTGTGGTCTGAATTGTGCTGGGGTTTGAGCAGTAAGTAATGGCTGTTATTACAAAATCAGTGAGACTGTGGCAAGTTTATTTATCACCGCGTAATAGAGGTGAATTTGTTCAGCATTTACTTCGCAAGGAAAAGTCTTTTTTTTAAGCTATTTCTTCATAAATGTCCCTGCAACAAGTTTACAAGCTTAGCGATTACAGCTTAAATGTTATAAGCAAACCCAAATTCAACATCAGATATGTAAAAAAAAAACTGAAATCAAACCATAATTTGCACCATTAACTGTTTTGAGTATTATTGCAATTGAGAATAAATTGCCTTTGCCTAGACAGACATTTGTAGCCATGTGTCATTCAGCAACAGGTGTTAAACTAATGCTCTCATTAGCATTTTAATTAGTGCAATTTGCATTGATTAAGTTGATTTATTCAAGTATGTATCAGCAAAGAGAAGATGTAGGGAGCTGATAAACAATATGACATAGACTAGTTAAAGTGCTTTGTTCATACAAATGACATGATCAGCATAACAATTTGAGTTAACCCTTTAAGGTGCCCTGTGTGGGACTGTAAGGGGGTTAAAGGGAAAGGAGGAGGCGAGAACCGGCTTGACAGTATAAATAATGTTTAATGATAAACTTAACCAAAAACACACAAACATAAACACATACAGGGCAGCTGCCTGTAATTTTCTTACTCTGAAACTGTCATCACCGGCCGCCTTTATCCCTTGAGGACACCTTCAGGCTGATTGGGGACCGGGCGTGCATCTTTCTAGCCTGGCCCCGCCCCGCCCTCCTCCGCTCTACAGACATATACTTAACTATTACAAATATGTTGGTTGTATTCTACTTTTGAGAGCTTTACAACAATATATGACACAGCTATTTGATGAGATTGATGTTTTTACTGATTGCAATAATATGTATAGTGCAATTTTTATTTTTGTATCAAAATGTATTGGAAAATAGAGCTTTTAAACTTTCAAATGATACCTATGTTTTGTTGGTCAAGACTGTAGTTATTAATATATTGACGATTCTTTTTTTTTCTCGTGGGCCCGCCAGCGGTTGATCATTTGAATTCAGATTGTATTTGTGTGCTTCAATGTTAACAAGGAAATCTGACCTTTTTACGAAGTTAACATGGTCAGTGTCACTTTTTGGTTACATCTGATTAGTAACCTGGAATTACTGCAGAATCTCAAATATTTCCTATTCATTTTACGCCATGCCGTTTTACCTTTTTGTAAAAATACTTCAACTTCCTCTTCGTTTCCAGGTTTAAATTAGATTTTGAATGCCAGATTTTCAATGTGATGTCAGACATTTGGAACCCAGTGTAACACAAAAACAATAGCACAGATTAGAAGTTGATAAATCTGTAAACAGGAACACAGCAAAGCATACTCATTCAGAATCAGAATGAGCTTTATTGCCAAGTATGCTTACACATACAAGGAATTTGTCTTGGTGACAGAAGCTTCCAGTGCATAAACATTATTCCATCTTGCATGAGATACAGTCTTTCTGACGCCTAATATTTTAAAGCTAAAATTGCTGACCCAAATTAGGACCTTTTGCACATCATTTGATGCAAACCAGAAATTTCCATAACCTAGATGTCAGGTTGAATCAATTCCATGTGTATCGTTACAATGGTGTGAGCGTGTGTGCACATGTATGCTTCTATATTCATGCGTGATACACACTTTTTCTTCTCAAAACTCATCTTTCTCCAGCAGAGTAGTCTGTAATCAGGCCAAGGGTAGAGAAAGTGTGTGTGTGTGTGTGTGTGTGTGTGTGTGTGTGTGTGTGTGTGTGTGTGTGTGTGTGTGTGTGTGTGTGTGTGTGTGTGTGTTAACGTCTCGGATAGACGGTGGCTGTGTAAAAGGTTTTTTGAGTAGACGACACAAAAAAGAAAAAAAGGAATGAGGGCGAACAAGATAGAAAGAGAGCACGTAGAGACAGTTCCATGCCTGGACTAAAAGCACTAGGGAAATTATTTGAAATTGCTGCTCAAACACTTAGCAAGCACACGCAGCAGTCAGAATATTTCTAAGGAGCGCTATATTATTAACATCATGGTGTCTGCTGATGGACTTGATCCAGACATTAACCTGCAATCAGACGATGTTTGAAACGAGAGCTGCCGTCTTACCTGGAGAAAATCACAGCTATATTACTATTTCTGTGTCAACTCTTTGATTCAGTGTCTTCATTAACAAAAGAACATATGTCTGATTAGACTACCAGCTAAATGAAAAGTTTTGTGTACGTGCTTGCATATTAATTGAGGATGAAATGACAGGAAATGAGCTCCATCAAAAGGATCAATTGTTTGTTGCATCCAAAAAGTGCATGTGGGCAATTTGTTCAGTTTTTTGCTTCATTCACTCCCATTCAAACGCATCCAAATGTGGGAGACCAGAAGCGAAGACATTTTGCATGCCACTGCCTACAAAAGTTCAAGTTTGGTAAACTCTGACTTATGAATATGAATAACAAGATGACGTGTGAACAATAGAAGATTGAAACATCACACCGACCTCTTGGCTCAGTTCAAAGAATACATATTTCAAAACTAAGTGTTTTTATTTGTGCAGAAAAGGGGTAGATGGTTTATTTTTAACATTTAAAATGTTAAAACAGTCTAAATGTTGTATAGTCGAACTAATCAAGACTAGTTGCCTAAACTGTCAACTTCACATTGGCCATTTTAAAGCAGGAAAACCAAAGATGTTATTAAAATCTTGAATAAATTATACGTAAAAACTAGCAATTTACTTGTCTGAGAATGGTTACAATGCTCAGCTGCTGCAAAACATATGTTCAATAGAAAATATAAGAAATAGTCCAGGTTCAGTACAAGTTAAGCATTTGTGGCATAATATTGATTACCACAAACATTTATTTTGTGGGTAGTGCTTTGATAGAATTATAAGATTCTAATTTCTGCCTTTTAAAATTTTAAATGGTCCCCATTGACTTCCATTGTAAGTGCCTTAATGTAACCCAGATTTTTCCCTTTTTTAAAGAAAAATAGGGATGATTATTTTTTGTGGTAATCAACATTATCTCACAAATGCTGTCAACTGAACTTAACTTGTATTGAACATTTTGATGCAACACAAGTAGACCTATTTTGACTGCTATAATTAACACTTCATGATTTGTTAATTGTGGCAGCTTTAATTGTAATCTGAATTATTTACATGAATAATTGTGCAGCCATACATGCCCTTGAACTATTGAAATGCATCAACACCAATTCAGCTGAACCCTGTGAACGAGTCTCAAAAGCACAAGATAGCTATTGCAATCTAGGATAACTATCTGGGTCAACGTGTCTGTAAGAGGTAAGAGATAGGCATGGAGGAGGCGGGAACCGGCAGAACAGTCAACTTAAACTTTAATGACATAAACTCAACTTAAAACAACATAAAACACATAGACACGCACAAACCGGCCACGTGTGTGTGTCTCTCTCTCTCTCGAACTGGCGTCTCTGGCTCCCATTTATCTCTCTCTCTCTCCCGCTGATTAGTTGACTCAGTGCCGGCCATGCACCCTCACGGCACAGCCACGCCCTCCTCCTCCTCGTCACAGTGACTTTTAGCAGACACTTTTATCCAAAGCAACTTTCTGTAATCTTGGGCCAACGCTGGACCAACTTGGACTTTAGTATCTTGCTCAAGGCCACAATGGTGACCCTTTCGGGGTTCAAATCCCATGATCATCCCCAAAAATTTAAAACCTACATTTTAAACACTTGGCCTTATACCCAATCTCCAACCCTACTCACACATATACTTCCACTCACCGCCATCATCTTCGTCAAAGGAGTTCATGCAGGGGAAGTAGATTGCCAGGGCCTCAAAGGATGCGGACAGGCTGATGCGACTCTGCGAACGCTCCATGTAAAGACCTGCCGTTGGTGCCGGCGCCGTGTCTGCCGGCTTGGGCAGGCGAGCCTGGGCATTCTTCACGCGAAGCACTGCACGCGGCGTCTTGGCTAACTTTCACCGGCCCCTTCGCCAGCAAGGAATAAACGAGAAAAAACGAAACGTCAAAACCCCCAACAAGTCTGTCTCCTCTACGTCCCAGTGGACCTGGTTTAGCTTCAAGAATCCTTTCAAGTTCCTCTGACAAGATGATGTCCAGACTTCTCAGAGAGTGGTTACTTCAAGTCCTTATTTTCTTTTTCTCCAGGTCTTCAAGACTAGAAAGAAGGTGAATTAGGATAGAAAGAGTCTGTTGTGAGCTGTATCTGGTTCAGAAAACATGATCTGTTTCTTTTCCCTCTCTGGCTGTGCCCTCATTCGGCTGAGCATTGGATGGGTGGATGAATGAATGGATGGATGTTTGGATACCGTATAATGTGGCGTCGAGGAGAGGAGAGATGGAGAGAGAGAGAGAGAAGGGAGATAGGAGTGAAGAGACAGAGAGAGAGAGACAGAGAGAGAGAGGGAGAAAGGTTCTCACTATTCTAGCTGTCTGAGGCTGATTCACTTCATTCAGCGTTGAGCTCTTTGTGGAGAAAAAAAGGGGGAGGCGACACCTAAGAGCTGTTGCTGGGATTCAGGATATTATCCACTCAGAGGGAGGATGTCAGGATGTGGGTGTGGCCACAGTCTACAGGCACAATAGCTGTAAGAAAACATCTATCATGCCTTCACCGACAATGAGCATCTCTCATGGTCAAGTGGAAATCTTGTAAACCTTTGCAATATGATACATTTCAGACATTTTTTTTTTCCATTTCTTTCCCTTCAATCTGATTTCTTTTAAAGGTAATGTGGGTCATTTTTATGTTAAAATAGTTTCTCCTATCCTTGCTTAATAGCAGGCAACTGTAAGTAAACAACATTGTCTCAACCACTGGTGTGAGTTTGCTGGCAGGGCTTTCTGTTTGTCCAACAAATGGAAGATTGGTTGAGTGTTGGAGAAACCTGTAAGAATAGGTTTGTGCATTTGATTTGTTTTTAATTTATTTCATTTGGTGACACTAGCTACCCAGAAATTACAGATAAGTGTGAAGCAGCCCCTTTGTAATCAAAAAAAATGATGCGGCTAGCTGAAAAAAAAGGACGTTTCTGTTAAAGATGCACTTTGGCTTCTGTGGATGTGTTTGTCTGAGAGGGCTGAAAATGTCACCTGTGCCACCTCAATGAACAATCACAACTCTACTGCAAATAGCAAATGCACATGCTTCACTCATATTTATGAATGCCTCATAACCAATGCTGACAATCTCTGCCACTCTCAAAGTGCATGTCTTGTTTTTGTATACATTCAGACTTTGTATATGGTTTTGCCTCAGATTGTATGCTAACCGAAATTATTTGCATTAAAACAAATATTATTTAGTAATATATGATCATTTTTCACCCTGTCTCTGGCCCTCTGTCTGAAACACTCGGTTTTGCAGCCCCTCAAATTCAGTCATTTTTAAAACTCAATCTGAAGAGAATGAAACAGCTCCACAACATTATAAAACTACATTTCAGGAGTTACACATAATGCACATCTACCACATTAATATGAATATATTAAACTGTTCATCTCAAGCACAGCTGTTAACACTCACACCCTGCCTACACGAGAGTCGTGTCACGTTAAATAATCAATGATGCTGTCTACCCTGCTTTTTCAGTTTGCACTGCACGCGCTGTCGCTACTACTGCCAACAACCGGCTGGATATGTAGCTGCTATCGCAGCCCACCACGACGCAGTAGATGGCAAGTCCCTAGGTAAGCACGACTTGATTATCAGGTTCCTGAAATGCGCCCGGAGACCGAACCCTCCCCGGCCTAGCCTATTCCCCTCTTTGGATCTCTCTGTGGTCCTCTCGGGCCTTCAGAGAGATTCATGAAGATGGCCCTCCTGATCGTGTTAGCCTTCATCAAGAGGGTTGGGTACCTGCGAGGTGTCAGCGACACCTACCTAGAGTTTGGTCCGGCACATTCTTACTCCTGCCACAGCACTAGACCTACCAGTGTAAACGGCCGTACCTTATTTTCGGCTCAGTGCAAAATCCTGACTGTCACTCGCTTCCCCGCGTCCCTTTATACCCGTATGTCCGGGGCGGGGCATGCTAATTCTGTCTGCCAACTTGACATTGGCATTTTCTCAGGTTCAGAGGTACATTTGGCGTCACAGTTGCTAGGGTGTGTGTGTGTGTGTGTGTGAGCGTGTATTTATCACTTTGTGGGGACCAAATGTCCCCATAAGGATAGTAAAACCTTTTGACCTTGTGGGGACATTTTGTCGGTCCCCATGAGGAAAACAGCTTATAAATCATACTAAATTATGTTTTTTGAAAAGATAAAAATGCAAAAGTTTTCTGTGAGGGTTAGGTTTAGGGGTAGGGTTAGGTTTAGGGGATATAAAGTTTGTACAGTATAAAAACCATTATGTCTGTGGAAAGTCCCCATAAAACATGGAAACACAACATGTGTGTGTGTGTGTGTGTGTGTGTGTGTGTGTGTGTGTGTGTGTGAGCGTGTATTTATCACTTTGTGGGGACCAAATGTCCCCATAAGGATAGTAAAACCCGAAATTTTTGACCTTGTGGGGACATTTTGTCGGTCCCCATGAGGAAAACAGCTTATAAGTCATACTAAATTATGTTTTTTGAAAATGTAAAAATGCAGAAAGTTTTCTGTGAGGGTTAGGTTTAGGGGTAGGGTTAGGTTTAGGGAATAGAATATAAAGTTTGTACAGTATAAAAACCATTATGTCTATGGAAAGTCCCCATAAAACATGGAAACACAACATGTGTGTGTGTGTGTGTGTGTGTGTGTGTGTGTGTGTGTGTGTGTGTGTGTGTGTGTGTGTGTGTGTGTGTGTGTGTGTGTGTGTGTGTGTGTGTGTGTGTGTGTTTTGAAGTGTCCAAACTAAAATAGTGTGTAGAGGTTTGGACATACTTGTGCCAAATATTTTGACGTGCCCACACTAAAATAGTAAAAGATGACAGAAACTGACTTATTAGGACATTTTCAGTAGTCCTTATTAGTTAAAGGATTGGTTCACCCAAAAATTTTAATTCATGTTTTACTCATCCCTGTGTTGTTGTAACCCTACTTTAAAAACATTTTGCTTAGTTATGTCATAAAATGGTTTATGGTGACTACCACTTCAAGCTTCAGCAGAACAACAGAACACAACTCAGCTGAACAAAAACCAGAGAACAGAACTTGCTAAACATATTTGTATTTAATTTTGTAGTCAAAGAATTTATGCATTTCTATGCCCAGCCATATTTTTCGGAGTACTCGGAAATCAAACAGAAACATGGAGGCAACAGGTCTTCTGTAGGTATATTTTCTATGGCAATCAGAGTTTTTGTCCTAAACAGTAGTGACGAGTGACTACATTTTATCGATCGCTTGTTTTCTATTTTCGGCATTGCGCAGGTAACTCCGTCCACTGTGAACTGGCACTGGTCCAAACAAATAAGGCAGGCCATAGAAATGCATAAATTCTTCGAATACAAACTCTTCAGACATGTTTAGTAAGTTCTGTTTTGTGTGCAGTTGTGTTGTGTAATGTTGTCGCAATCGCTGTGGAGGACCTGTTTTTTGATAAACAAGGAGTTTTCGCTTGAATGGCCCAATGTAGCGAGGGCGACGCGTGAACTGTTGCTCTCGTGCTCTATCATTAACGTGCACAGGAGATCAACGGTCAATTGAACATTTTCACTGAATAATACATTAGATTTATTTTTGTTTCACACCAAACCATATCATATGCTTTCATAACAATTGTGAGTATTTGCTGCTCTTCACCGGTAGTGGTGAACTGCTGGCAAACCTTTGGCAACAATGGACAATTTGCCGCAAGTTGGCTGCAAAGCCAATTTGCATGTGAAAATTATCAAATTTGCGGCAAATTTGCCATGAACCGTTGATTTTCGTAAGGGCAGTTATAACAACTAAGGGGTGAGTAAACAATTACTGAATTTTCATTTTGGGTGAGCTATCCTTTTAAATTGGCTCATAAATGTGAATCTTGTTCACTGCATGATAGCTAGTGGCGTTTGCACTGGTTCTCATTATTTGCTGACCCTCATGTCTTTTTTTATGTGTCTGCAGTCAAAGCATTAAAATATGAACATTTCTTTTCAAATTCTAAAGAGTAAAACTTACTCTTAGGTCAACAATTGTCTCATTTCTGTCTATTTGTATTACTCTTCAGGGAGCATCTGAGACAAAGTTGATACCAGAGTGGCCAGACAGAAGCCACTCCTTAGTAAAAGGCACATGACAGCCCATCTGGAGTTTGACAAAAGGCACCTGAACGTCTCTCAGACTATGAGAAACAAAATTCTCTGGTCTGATGAAACAAACATTGAACACTTTGGCCTGAATGGCAAGCGTTATGTCTGGAGGAAACCAGGCACCGCTCATCACCTGGACAATACCATCCCTACAGTGAAGCATGGTGGTGGCAGCATCATGCTGTGGGGATGTTTTTCAGCGGCAGGAACTGGGAGACTAGTCAGGATCGAGGGAAAAATGAATGCAGCAATGTACAGAAACTTCCTTGATGAAAACCTGCTCCAGAGCACTCTGAACCTCAGACTGGGGGAAGGTTCATCTTCCAACAGGACATCGACCCTAAGCACACAGCCAAGATATCAAAGGAGTGGCTACGGGACAACTCTGTGAATGTCCTTGAGTGGCCCATCCAGAGCCCAGACTTGAACCTGATTGAACATCTCTGGAGAGATCTGAAAATGGCTGTGTACCGACGCTCTCCATGCAACCTGATGAAGCTTGAGAGGTCCTGCAAAGATGAATGGGAGAAACTGCCCAAAAATGGTTGTGCCAAGCTTGTAGCATCATACACAAAAAACTTGAGGCTGTTATTGGTGCCAAAGGTGCTTCAACAAAGTATTGAGCAAAGGCTGACAAATCTATCACCGCTTTTAACAAGAGAAGACATGCCTAATTTCTTTAGTGCATCCATGTGTGGTTAGAATCAAACGTTTCTTTTTTATTTATTTTTTTGCTTTTAAATCAACAACTGACTGTAAAAAAACAGAAAGGGTATTATAAGATAAATTATTCAATGACATATGGATCCGTGGATCTTGTCTTTGGACACACAGAATGAGAAAACCAAACTTTTTCTCTCAACACAGTAAAAGGACCTCTGTGTTAATAACATCTCCTCCACTATATTACTTAAGGGTGTGTAAAATCTGAACATTTATAGCCAGTGACTAATCATGGACATTTTTAGTCTTATAGAGCAAGATTTGGTTGCACATTTACTTGAATTAGAGAGGGTTGCCACATAGAGTGAAAGATCGATCTTGGAATTTAAGAATCGATATGAAGATCGTTCAAACGAAGATCAGAAAATTTATACAATGCAGCCCCACTGCATTGTATCAATTTTAAATTATGTTTTTTGAATGGTTGGTCTCCTATTTGTATGCACCAAGTTGTACAATATCTTACAATTTCGCCATCTACTACCAATCATTATGAGTTGGTGGTGTTGGAATGAACCAAATTAAAGGAGGAAAAGGAAAAAGAATCTGGAAGGAAAGGATCCAAACAATCAACATAATTTTCCGTTTGGTGCATTGCCCTGGATTCTACACTCACAGCAGTAACTTTGATATCAGACTGCAGTCAGGATAACATTTAAGGTGGCTGCGTTGCATTGCATCTGGAAGATGTTTAAACACATGCCTGCCTGAGACAGAGACACACGTGTGAAGAATGTGTTGCTCCACGCTCAGTAGCATCAGTGAAATTCAGGGTAACATGATTAAAGACCGGAGGGCAACCCATAAAAAAAATATTTCACGAATGTCTTTAATATCTCATTTGTTTCTTCAAGACAGCAATTAGATTGCATGGAAAGCAAACTGAGAACGTGGATCTATGAGACCAGGCTGAAAACGGCACATTTCACCTTAAACACATTGTCTAATTCTAACAGTGACTTGTAAAAGTGGAGCACAACTGACTACACATCCAGGTCATGCTGATGTAAGCCATATAACACATTTTCAAACTTGAAAACTCATTCTCAGCCAACAGTGTCTCAGTCCAGAGCGGCAGCCTATAGTTTGCAAAAATTGTTAATACTTGAATTACTTAAGAGTGCTTCGCAGTACGATCACAGTAATGCAAAATCCACTTACATTGTATTCACAAAGTGCTGCATCCACGGGTCAATCCCTCCAACAGCTTTTAATATCAGCGAAATTATTTATCATTCTCTGTACCTCTTCTACTATCTTAATCTAAGCAAACTACCCCATGAACCCTTTGTTTTACATGCCATTACACGGGTTGGATTAATTAAAATGTTCCATCATTTACCGATTTTATAAATTTTTTTTAATACTGAAGTATAATTCCAAATGCTGTCCACCTTTTCGACAGCCAAAAAAGAAACAAGAAAATTATTTTAACCTTGTGCATCACTTTTGACTTCACTCTCTCCCGTTATGTTTGTGTGCCCTGTTAATGGCACCATTGCCATTTACACCTAATAATATGTGTCTCTTTTGACTAATTGTGTTTGGATTTTAAGGAAAGGATCTCTGATTTCATGACTGCATACATCAGTGTTTTGTCAGTGTGTTACTACATGCTAATAATGTGTCAAATATACTTGCATTTAATTTAAAGGTGCAGTAAGTGATTTTTTTTTTATGAAAAGGTATGCAAAAAGTTTTACTTCTCCCTGAAAGATATTAATAAAATAAGTGTCTCACCGGTCTCTGTGACGGCTTTATATTCTATAAACAGCCAACAATAGTGTGTCCGCGAGCCACGGACAATGACGCTTTGTGCCTGTCAATCATTTTGCACATTTGCACAATATTGTAGTTGCAGCGAATTATTGAGGCTTAATGCCATTTTTATGCCATGTTGCTCATAACAGTTGTCAGTGGAGGGCACTGCTTTGCTGCTGTTGTTTTTGACAACCGTTTCTGCATGTGTTGGTCTCAATAAAGCTCATTTGTTATCTTTCGAGTGCAGGGTTTCAGTAAAAGGTGCCATGGCTAATCCAACGGCTCAGCTTGACAGCTAGTAGAAATGGCTAAAATTGCTTACAGCATCTTGAAGTGCAAACATTGAGTTTAGAGCATAATTGGCAGTTCTTTTAGAGTACCTGTATTAACTGAGTTTCAAAGATGTGTGCTTCTCATGTTGATGTTTCGTGAACTTGTGCATGTATGAGTTTTTTTGTTTTCTTTTGTTTTTTTGGATTGGATTGTGATCTGACACATTTCAGAATGCAGTGATGCATGAACAGAGCTTGCATTGCAAGATGTGTCTGCGTTCACGAATTTGCATAGAGCATGTTCCGGCACAAAGTTTAAAATATATAGTGCAGCGGTTGATTGACAACTCCTTGGTTTCACCAGACTTGTGCATGGTGAGTCAAAAACCTTATCATAAAGGCCCTTCCACTGTAATGTATATGCCATAATAATGGATGCTATGGCCCTAAATGTAGCCCTAGTTTATATAAATAAAATAAAATAAAATAAAAGAATATGATGGATAAAATTAGATAATTATGTAAACTGTACAATCTAGAGCAACCATTGAACACAATTTATGCCATGCACAAACATCCCTAATAATTTCATATCAGCACAAAACATCACTATAACGTACACATCCATGTCAAAAAGCTTAAGTGACCTTGAAAGCAAAGCAGATATAGGCAAATTGTAAAAGGCTGTGCAAATTATCTCACTAACTTCATGAACAGCATAACAAAAAAATGTAAGTTAATCTAATACAAACCAATGCATCAACAACACCTCAAAGCAATGGCATTCAATTAATTAAAATGATGAGCGGTGCACTTTAAGCCAACCAGCAACACATTAGAATAAAAAATAGCTAAACTTACCAATTAGGTCTGCACTCAAGAGCGGTAACTCCTGAGGACCATGTTAGCTGGAGATACATATAATCAAAGCTTTTGCTTGGACCAGCGGCAAAGGCAAACCTACCCCTCGGGCTAGTCCCAGCCTTAGACGGACCATGGGCGATTCTTGGCTAATCTAATCTAACCTGCTATGTCATTTTAGTCAAAGGTCTGGCTATGCAAGACTACCCTCAGGCTATCATTAAACACTTGTTGTGCATGATGTTTACCAAATCTCCCTTGGTTAACACAGAGGATGATGGGCTAGCCCCCACGCATAACATATGAGAACAATTAAATGGCTTTAATGCAACAGACCTTAATAGTTATTCTCAAAAGAATGGTATAATGGACATAAAACAAGTTTAAGATGCGGAAATTATGTTTTTTCTTAAAATAAATGTTGATTATGCAAATTTGACAAAACACCGCCACATCTGGTGGTGCGCAGCCCCACCTGCCCCTAATGTTGAGATGCCACTGTTGTAATGATATTTTATGGGTCGCCACAACATTTCGGATTTGCACATGCAGAGAGGTAAACTCTGGTATTAATCCAACAGATTTATGCAATTCCCTGGTGAGCTACATTTGTTTTGCTGTTTTGATGTATTAATATGCTGAACATACAACAGTATGAAAATATATCATCTTGATTTTTAGCCTAATATTTGTGAGCAATTCTTTCATGAGTCAAATCTACCTTAATATCTTGTAGCCAGACCTTTTACTTGCTGCATACATTTTGATCTAGATTGTAGCTACGGCAGGGCGGAGGGCGGGGCCGGGCCGTGATGCTGAACACCCCTAATCAGGCTGATCAAACACCTTTATCTCTCTCGGGCATGATCAGCCTGATTAGGGGCTGGGTGTGCAGCATCACAGCCCAGCCCGCCCTCCGCCTTGCCACAGTAGCTTATTCTGGTCAAGAACCGCCCACTTCTGACCGACATGTAAAGCAAACAACCACATTTTGTTTAGTTTCAATGGGCCATTTATGTGAAACTTTGAGATTTAAGTACTTATTGTTTATTATATATGTTGTCTGCCATGCAGAGAGAAAATAAATCACTGTATGCTTGCCAGATATATTTGTAACACCCTGAGGGATGGTATCTGGTTACAAAGAGGACCAATCACAGCTTTTGTGGTCTGCATCACTGCAGCGCTTTATAACATTTTTGGAGAGGTGCACGTCAGGCTATGGTGTTTCAAAGTTTTGATGCTACTAACCTTTTTTACTTCAAAAAAGCTCTTCAGAGCAACTCAGTAACTTGTAAACACATCAAACCTTTGTGCACAACAAACCTAGAGCTCGCCAGATCGAGAAAGTTCTAGTTTTGTGTGCAATATGCATCAGACATTCAGTGAACGGATTGTGGGTGTGCCATGTGAGGCTGAGCCTGTTGATTTCATAGACATAATCCCACAATCACAACCACTGTTGACTGATGTCCATAAACATAGGACAGACTTACACAAGATGCAATAGGCCAACCTCCTTAGACGGTTTCAGGCTGTGTGGCATTTCAAGCGGTTAAGTTCAATGAGTCACATGTAATTTCAGGTGTTTAAAGTATATATGAACTCAGCAGGAGGTGTGATATTACAGACCATTTCAAGAACTAATTCTTGATTCGTGGTTTCTCCATTTTTCAGAGGTGGAGTTAGCTCAGTGGTAAAGAAGCTGTCTACCACCCCTTGAGATCGCTAGTTTGAATCCCACGGCATGCTGAGTGACTCCAGCCAGATCTCCTAAGCAACCAAATTGGCCCTGTTGCTAGGGAGGGTAGAGTCACATGGGGTAACCTCCTCGTGGTCCCTATATTGTGGTTCGTTCTCGCTGGGGCGTGTGGTGAGTTGGGCGTGGATGCTGCGGTGGATGGCGTGAAGCCTCCACACGCACTATGTCTCCGTGGCAACCTGCTCAACAAGCCACGTGATAAGATGCGTGGGTTGACATCTCAGACATGGAGGCAGCTGGGATTCGTCCTCCGCCTCCTGAATTGAGGCGAATTACTACGTGACCACAAGGACTTTAAAGCACATTGGGAATTGGGAATTCCTAATTGGGGAAAAAATTTTACATTTCACCCAAGGCATTCACTCTTAATGCTTGATATTTTGTAAATTCCTCAAATCTCTATGCAACACGTTTAATGCATTTCAACAACTTTCAGTGTAACTACTACTTTTTTTGTAAATGGACTGCCATTGAAAATCGTCTTTGTGCTGTCAGCAGCTCCTGTGTCTTAATAGCTACAAACCCTTTCAGGCTGTCAGTAATAAAGACTAATTAGTTCAGTCTCAGTATATTATCTAATAGCTCTAAATTGGGGTGGCTAGGGCTAGTTGTCACACTTTTTACTGCAATGAATATTTTTAAGGCTAAGTTTATTTTTGAAAGTCAATTTTTGCTCAGGCACACAGCCTAAAGTCTTGGCTACAAAAAAACAATTGAAAATTTCCACCGTTACTACCCAGAAAAATGTTAAGCCCTGTGGTGGGGCATGTTGTCACACTATTTGGGGTAAGATACCACAATGGGGACTTGAGTTGAGAATAATAAAGTGAATTTGACAGTTAGAATGCTGCCATAGAAGACAGCTGCCTATGTAGGCAGAAGGCAGCACACTAAGTTTGGAACAGACCAGTATGTTGGCTTTGTGTTTTGAACTGTGTGTTTAAAACCAACATAGATAACCAGTGCTACAGAAAATACACATTTGTGGAAGTGGACTTTTGACTAATTTCTTTATAATTACAGAGTTATGGTTACGTTTGACAATTTCCTTGAGTGAAAACAAGCCGCAGTCTCCTCTGTAGCAAAAAGCCTGAAATGCATTATGATTTCCCTTGCTCTTTATATGCGAGTTATGTGTGTCTATCCTTATTTCTTAGTCCATTCAATCATTTTTTTTTACATTTTTCTAATATTTTTATATATATATATATATATATATATATATATATATATATATATATATATACACACACTCGCCCACCACTTTATTAGATACTCTAACCAGCCTGTCATTCATAACATGGTCGAAATCACAGAGTCAAATTTTCTCCCCATTCTGAAGGGTAATGTGAACATTAACTGAATATCCTAACCTGCATGATTTGATGCATTGCACTGCTGATTAGTTAATCACATTAATATGTACAGGTGTACCTAATAAAGTGGTCAGTGAGTGTATTTATTATATATGTAGTATATATGCACAGACATGTTGTGGTAAAATGTGTAGATTGTGGGGTCATAGCATTTTGACATATTCTGCCACAATGCTGAGCAAAACCAGCCTATATCAAGCTCCAATTCAACCGCTCCAAAAATGGGCACAGACCACCTGTCTGTTTACATGTGAAATCAGTTTCATGCAGAGATGCTCTGCTCAACATGACACTAGCAAGCTATTCACATCCTGTGGATAACAAATTTGTGAACCCAAGTGAAAAAAATGACAGCATTCTTCCCCCTTTCATCAGATTTCTGATCTGTTGAATCGCTTTTCAATCATATTAAGATGGTGTTTTGGAAATGCATATCACCCACAATGCTATAACAGCATATTAAGAGTGTCATTGTACATTTATTCATTAAGACAGACACTATAATCCAGAGTAATCTGTGGCGCATTCACTGTAAACATTTCAGCAATTGGGAAAAGAACATTTAACCTTGGTGTTGTTAGCTAACCAGCCGAACTATAAGAACAGTGCAACAATGCACTACACCAAACTTACACCGTGCATATGTGCAAACGCTTATGAGTACATACAACGTTTGTCGCTGTGCAAAGTTCCTTTCATGCGAGCTTGCTATGTCAGAACATAATTCAGAATACAGTGCATCGTTAGTGGTGCTATAGCATTAGTGTAAATTCTCTTTTCTCTTTCAGATCAACTACTGTCATGGCGGATTAACAGTTTGAAGAGGATCTTGCTAAGCATGTTTGTTAAAGTTAGTAAAACTTTCGACATAAACTTCAGACTATTTGCTAATATGGTAAGAAAGATTAATTTAATTCCAATCCAAGGGGAAAAGGTAAGTGTAAACCTAACAAAAAAAATATTTTACAGTAATGTATTACTGGAATTACTGGAAAACAAGACAAAAATACTAATACTAATGCTGATTTCTAATTTAATGCCAGGATAAAACAATGCAAAATATTTCATAATAAAAGTCCATTGAATATTTGTTATATTCGAAATGAATATATATTATTACAATCTTAATCAAATTTAATTTGATTAATCACAATTAATCACAAATCAATATGTTCTTGGAATATCTAAAATAATTATAAATATACAATAAATATTATAATTCAGACAATTCAATTACTTTTTATCATATACATATATTGTGGCAACAGACAAGTACATACAAAAAGTAGCTTTTATTTCCATATCATTGAACATAATCCTATTATTGGCCTACTACTGTCTGCTCTATTTTTAATTGTTGGTCTATGTGCTTATGCATCGGACAGACTCTTTTGGAATGTCTTACTTTGGTCATGTCGTGTCTCACTTGTTTTCAGCATTTCTAGTCACAAGTGCTGTGTTTTTAGAACATAAAGTTTAATGTAGTTTTACACTTTGAAAAACATGTCACAAGATCGCTGCACACGTGTATAATTTTACTCTCTGCTAAATTAAATGCATCACAAATGCGTCATCACAGTCTGTAAAAAGGGTTTATTGAGGGAAGTGCAGTATCTATTTTCCCTCCATCTTTGCCATTACCTTCCACATTCAAAGAGGTCATCACCTCGTAATCAGGTAGTTTGTATGTGTGCGTGTTTCTTATCATGCAACGCAAAGCAATTAAACAGGTCAACCCAAGAGACGCAATTATTTGGCAGTACGAAATGAGCATGTCTTTGTCGATTTTGTCCCTGTGACATCTGATGTGGAATGGTGGAGGAGAGTAAAAGAGAATCAGAGAGAATTTGGGGGCGTCAGGCTGGTGAACAGTTGCTGATGTTGTGGGATTTGGGAGAGAGACTAACATAAATCATTCCAGTGTAATTTGCACCAACACTCACTGTCTACAGTAAAGTTCGAGCTCTCTCTCTCTCTCTCTCTCTCTCTCTCTCATCTCTCTCTCTCTCTCTCTCTCTCCTTTATGGTGTTCTTTTAACTTCAAGTAAACACCTAGAAACCATCCAGAACACCCTTAAAAACCACCTAGTCCCCTGGGAATCACAAATAACCCTATATCATTGTGTTCATTTTTTATATATTTACTGTGGAAGTAGAATGCAGTACAACACATGAGCTTTGTGAGAGAGTTTTATTCGCTATTTGCAGGGCCAAATTAACCATATGGTTAACTGGGCTCACGCCCAGATGCACCACATCCAGTGGGGCACCACGTGATGGCATTTCTAAAAAAAAAATGTATTTCAGTTTTTCAGAATAGTTATTCGGGTGTAAAGTATTGTCCAAAGGTCCGGACCGTAAACGAAGCACTGCATAAATTGAGCTGTCACGTGGTTCCAGTTCCAGATTTTCTCAGCAATGGCCTTGTTGGGCAAATCATAATTTATTATTACTGGATGACTATTTAAAGTTAAATTGTTCCTCTACCCATGTTGTGTATTTGATTCGTTGCCCTTGTGGTCTTGGATATGTGGGGAAAACGTGACGTCAGATAAAACAACGAATTATTGAATATAAGTGTTTGATCAGGAGGAAAGATCTAAATTATCCTGTCGCAGCTCATTTTGTTGAGTTTAATCACGATGCCTCCTCTTTGCGTTTTTGTGGCATCAAGAGTGTTAAGATGCCACCAAGAGGAGGCAATGTTGAATTGAGTAGCATAGGGTATGTAGCATCACAACCCGTCCCCGCCCTCCACCCTGCCACATTCCTCCCTCGTTCTCTCAGCCATGACGTACATCTCCCCCCCACCCCTCTTTCCCTGGCTCTCAGACCACGGCGTATTTCAGTGGCTGGTAGGGGTCTCTTCCGCCCCTGGCAGCGGCACTGTCCACTAGAGGCGGTCGGTTAGGAGCCCCTCCTCCCCTGGCAGCCGGTGGCCGTTCCTCAACTCTCAAGTGTCTGGGCTCCTCTATCCCCCGGTGAATGGCCACGGCTGCTCCGTTGGTGTGGATGTAGTGGCGAGGACTCTACCATGGCGCATCTCTCCTCCTTCCCGGGTTTCGGCACCAGTGTAAAGGGATTAATGGAGGAGGCGTGAACCGGCTTGATAATATAAATCATATTTAATGAAGAATTGAACCAAAAAGACAAACGCACACAAGTGTCGAGCAGCTGCCTGTAAATCTCTCTCTCTGTTGCACTGCCATCTCCGGTTGGCCCTTATCTCTCTCAGAGGCCTGATTAGCCTGATTGGGACCGGGGGCGTAGCATCACATAGCATTCTCTTATCTGTATTTATAGGTGTTTCCTAGATGTTCTCTTTTTTATTGATTGTCATTGGTTGTGATGTCATGGTCATCAGATGTGTTGATATTTTAAATTTAGTGCTGTTGCACTCTGTTTGTAAATGCCTGACGAAGGTCAAAAGTGACCGAATTGTTGCTTAATGCATTTTGAAACTTTTTTGCGAGCCGGGATAGTGTGCTGGATTTTTTCCATGTGGTTGACTTGACTATTTAAAGTACAATGCTTTCGATGAGGTGGATTTCTATTCACACTTATAAATACTTTCAATTATCAGTTTTTATGAAACAATTACCATCCAGTGTCAAAATGTCTCCAATAAGATCTAAAACTTTTGTCTCCAATAAGATACATTTGGTTTTCTGAGCTGTCAAGCCTGCAGGAAGAAAACTCATTTGCAATTTCGGTCTGTTCCTCAAACTATTTGGTCTATTCATCAACCATCAAAATGAGGACAAAAGTGATCGCTGTGATTTCTACCATGGCATGATTGTTGGTGCCAGACAGGCTGGTTTGAGTATTTCTGTAACTGCTGATCTCCTGAGATTTTCAAGCACAACAGTCTCAAGGGATTATTTAGAATGGTGCCAAAAACAAAAACATCCAGTGAGCAGCAGTTCCTGGGCACAGGCTCACCAAAACTGGACAGTTAAAGACTGGAATAACATAGCATGGTCTGATAAATCCCAATTTCTTCTGAGGCACACAGACTTCTGCTGTTGTATCCCATCCGTCTCAAGGTTTGACGTGTTGTGCATTCTGAGATGCTATTCTGCTAACTAATAAAAAATTGTTTATAAAATTCCTTGATATTGTGTGGTCCTGTTTGCATTACTCCATGGCCCCATTTACACCTTGCATGAATGTGTTTTCGTTGATTAGATCATTATCGGATAACCCTTGACCACATTAAATGACAGGTGTAAAGGCACCAAAAACGCATTGTGATCAGATCGTAATTGGATCATTAAAACCACATTCGGAGGTGGTCAGGGATGGATTCTGACCACATTCAAAGAAAAGAGTGAATGCAAATTGGTTTCCTTATCTGGATACAACTACATAAGTAATTAGTTATATGACAAGGTTATGTTACAGTCAAAGTGCCGTCTTGCTGTTTGTATGTATATATATATATATATGTTTATGTATTCATGCCCATGGGCACTAATTAATCTTTTCCGGCCCTTGCTGTCATTCCGCTGATCATTTATAGTGTATCTATAGTTTGTTTAGATGCAAAGAAAATATAGTCTTTTACTAATGACCACGTTCACAATGACTGAATTGAAACACAGGCTTTCACACATATACTGTACACAGCACATCTCCACAGAATCATGCATCAGACTGACCTAGAAAACTAGAAAGCCCTCGACTGCCTCTACAAAGAGCGCACACATATGTAGCAGCTTCCTGCCCTTGACATAAGCAAAGCACATTAGGATTATAAACTTCCATTAGTTCTGTCACTCCATTATGAATCTACACTTTACCTCATATGCTTCTTTATACCCCAGGTTTGATTGACCTCTTTCATTGTAGATATGACAGCTGGAATAATTTATTGTATTTCACATTAGGGCAATATAAATGAAATATTTTTTGAAACCATTAAGACTAAGAATAAACTAAAGCACTCATTCTGACAGTTTGTTTGAAAGCCATGTGACATCATAGAAGTTGGTATACATTATTCAAAGACAGAATTAATATTACTTTTTAGCTGGTTGTTATTTTCAAATATTTACTAGACTTACGCTATGTTCAGAATGGAATACTATCTTAGTATACACTATATTCTAGTGATGGGACGACATGGTTATCTCACGATTCAGTTTGATATGTGATATGAGATTCACGGATCGAATCTCGAATCAATGTAATAACACAAAATATTACAGAAAATGTTCTGGAAAACTGTTTGAGCAAAACACACATTATAATTTCTCATCAAAATAAAGTTCTTAAATACACAATTTAAATGCACAAAGTTTAAATAATAAGAGTTATTTCTCTATAAGAAAAGATCACAAACAAATACGTTTTCAAAAATAGTGGGTTACATTCAGTCTGATCAGGTGCAGAACAAGCAATAGAACTCAACAGAACCTGTCATGAAAAAAGTTAATATTTAAAAACTTTTTGGTAACACTTTATTTTACGTAGTCCTTGAAAAGGAGTAATTACTTAGTTAATTACTTAGTAATAAACGTTGTAATTACATGTACCAAAATGTAATTAACATGTAACTAAGTTATGGTACAGCCTGTACTTACAGATTGTAATTCCACACATGTAATAGGCAGCTACTGTTACACATATGTAACAAGCCGAGTGTGTTACATACGTGTTACAAACTTGGTACACTGTAATTATGTAAGAAAGTACTTAGTACCACACAATGTAACAAGAAGTACTTAAATATATTAGGCTACTAAGGTCTGCAGTTACACATGGCAAATGTGTACGTTTTGTAGCATTACATGTATGTAACATAAAATAAAGTGTATCAAGATTGTACTTGAGTGCAATTCATGTGTATCTACATACCTTATCCATCTTAAATAACCCACTAGTTCACCGCTAAAATACATGCATTAGCTTCTTTATTACATTAAAATTACAGAAAATTACACGGGTATAAGCCACGTAAAATAAAGTGTATCAAGACTGTACTTAAGTGGACTTGATGTGTATCTACATACCTTGTCCATATGTACCTTAGTTTGAATTAACTCTCTAGTTCACAGCTTAAATACATGCATTAGCTTCCTAATTACATTTTAACTACAGAATATTACACAGGTATAAGCTACGTAAAATAAAGTGTATCAAGACTGTACTTAAGTGGACTTCATTTCTATCTTACCTTATTCATATGTGCCTTAGTTTGGGTAAACTCACTAGTTCACAGCATAAATACATGCATTAGCTTCTTAATTACATTGCAACTACAGAATATTACACAGGTATAAGCTACGTAAAATAAAGTGTATCAAGACTGTACTTAAGTGGACTTCATGTGTATCTACATACCTTGTCCATATGTACCTTAGTTTGGGTAAACTCACTAGTTCACAGCATAAATACAAGCAGTAGCTTCCCAACTACATTTCAATTACAGAATACTGTATTTTAACTCAATAGTTTAGAGTTGAATTGATGTGGTTACCCTTTCCATCCACCTGCCTGCACACAAAAGGTGACATTATCAAAATGACAAGTCAAATTGTAAATTTATTTTCCCCCTTCAAATACAACATATAATTAGCAATGTAATTAGGAAGCTAATGCATGTATTTAAGCTGTGAACTAGAGAGTTAATTCAAACTAAGGTACATATGGACAAGGTATGTAGATACACATCAAGTCCACTTAAGTACAGTCTTGATACACTTTATTTTACGTGGCTTATACCCGTGTAATTTTCTGTAATTTTAATGTAATAAAGAAGCTAATGCATGTATTTTAGCGGTGAACTAGTGGGTTATTTAAGATGGATAAGGTATGTAGATACACATGAATTGCACTCAAGTACAATCTTGATACACTTTATTTTAAGTTACATACATGTAATGCTACAAAACGTACACATTTGTACCTAGTAGCCTAATATATTTAAGTACTTCTTGTTACATTGTGTGGTACTAAGTACTTTCTTACATAATTACAGTGTACCAAGTTTGTAACACGTATGTAACAGACTCGGCTTGTTACATATGTGTAACAGTAGCTGCCTATTACATGTGTCTAATTACAATCTGTAAGTACAGGCTGTACCATAACTTAGTTACATGTTAATTACATTTTGGTACATGTAATTACAACGTTTATTACTAAGTAATTAACTAAGTAATTACTCTGTATCAAGGACTACGTAAAATAAAGTGTTACCAACTTGGTAAATTATTTGTTTGTCATCATTACTACAATCACATTTTGACTTTGTAAAAAATACAAAAATTCTACATTCTATTAATATTATATCATGAAATGGTATATATAATAATGATGATAATGATATAATAATGCCATGCCCATCAGATGTTATTGCATCATCTCAACCATGGCCACCTTTCACGAGATCCTATGTTTAGGATTGGGGTATGGGTTAGGCCAAACAGTTAATAAAATATGCATTACTATTGACTGTATTACATAATTTACAACTAGAAAATACAACTCACTTTTAGCACCACTCTGTGGACATTGGAAACTGAACCTTACATGCGCCCATCCGTGCAACAACACTTCCTGCTTCAGCCATTGGGGACAATGATTTGAAATTCAATAAGCACAGACTGGTTTCAGTTATCAAGTAATTTTGCCTGTTTTTTTAAAAAAAATGACATATATTACAAAGAGACAGGAATAAAACTAGAAGAAAGAATGAGAGATGGAGAAGAAAATGCTTTGTGGAACAAGCTCTCACTTGTGTGTGTGTTATTCACAGCAGATGCTACATGTTTCACAAACACCTGCTAAGGCCACCCTGCCTTGTTCCTGTGGTAACCTCATTTGTTGGTGCCTTCTCACCTACTGGGTCATTTTTGTGTGCATCCAAGGACACCGATGCATGCAGGCTGTCTCTATTTATCTATGACAACCCGTGCGAGAGAAGCAAATAACGAAGCCTGCTGTTTACCCCAAGGGCCCGCTACCTGGTGTAGTGTGGATTAATATTACCAGGACATGCTGAGTAAGAAAGCAATTTACAGATGGCTTCCCACTACAATATATATATATATATATCTCCAGTTGGCATTTCTATGGGATAAGCATTAACGATTTAGACCAAAGATGGATATGAGCAAATCAATTCTCAATATTGCATTTGGGAACTGCTGAATATTTCATTTATTTTATCTAATAATCATTTCACTGCAATATCAAAATTGTGGTTTTATTATCCAATGATTCTGAAGTAGTGTTTTAGATTTGTATGTGATACTGTTTTATTATCCTTATGTTTAATTTAGTTTTATCAAGTTCGATGGAAAGCCAACCTCCATTAAAAGTATGTGATAGGGCTAGCTACCATATTTATTGATGCCAGTCAGTGAGTTGTATTCAAAACTACAAAATGTAAAAAATGCAACAAAATCTAAGCTGCCCAACAATCAGAACCACAGAACAGCCTGATCTCATGAAAATTACAAAATGTTTGCAAAAGGACATTACGTTGTTGATTGTATTGCGGCAGTTGGAAGGTGAAATGTACACTGTGTGGTGCTAAAAGCAAGTTACATTTTCTCCCGAACAGATGAGGTTTTTAAGGTTAACTCTGATCAAGTTTTAAATCAACAAAACCTACCTTTCTTCCCTAAAACTTAAACCTAACAGTGTCATTAAAGCAAATGTGAGATATAAAACCAACCACATCATTTTGTGGTGCTTCTATGACAATTTTGGCTAATGTGTCAACTTGCGTGCTCTTTGCTACTTGTACTTCAGTCCATTGCGTTACACTTGCTACTTGAGTTGCACTTGAATAAGCTTGTAAATGTAGTTGGTTATGTAATACAAACCCTAAAATGTGTCCTTAAAGTCATGCATATAGTAAAGTGTTTAGATAACTTTTAAAGATGGCATTCGAACAGAGCGAATATTCAGTCTTTTTACTTGTGATTTGTGTGAAAGTGAATAAAAGTCATTGTTGTTGTAGTGTCTCTAGTGTTCATTCTACCAGGAAAGTGCACGATACATACAACGAGCCACATGCAAATAATTTAACAAAAATGTAGGTATAGTAACGTAATTCTAAGAGATTGGATTGCAAGCATGAAAGGGGTTTAGTAATGCTGCAACCAGTATAAATACATTAATTAAGGACAAAATGTGAGTAGGCCTATTACAAAACATGAGGCCATTTTTATTTGTAAAAATGTTTAAACATTCAGTTTAAAATCCTTTGCACTGACACATTATTTAGCTTTTATCCTTATTTGTATTGAGGAGTATTTTAAGATGCTGCTTAATGCTAAAATCCAATTCATACATCTGACATTTATAAGCCCACCACTCTCCTTCCGCGTCTCCGCGCAGCAGTGCAGCACACATCGGCACATCAGACACACAGACAGGCAGGCAGCAGCCCTTCCCTGCTCCTATCCCAGTTTTGTTTTTCTTGGCTTGTGTGGAGGTGAGTGTGGCAGCTGGGGCATTGTCAAGTGCCTGTCCGGAGAGAGAGAAAGCAGTAAGGGCACTTACACCTGAGCTAAATTATGCCTAACACCTGTCTCTAATTCCAGTGAGCACGGGGAGAGCTGCATAAAAGCACCCACGCCACCAGCAGAACGGGGTGCCAAGAACTCGTTCTTGGCACATGCAGGAAGAAAGTGTTTCTGCACAAGTCATTGCAGAATAAGTGTGGTGGGCTTATAAATGTCAGATGTATGAATTGGATTTTAGCATTAAGCAGCATCTTAAAATACTCCTCAATACAAATAAGGATAAAAGCTAAATAATGTGTCAGTGCAAAGGATTTTAAACTGAATGTTTAAACATTTTTACAAATAAAAATGGCCTCATGTTTTGTAATAGGCCTACTCACATTTTGTCCTTAATTAATGTATTTATACTGGTTGCAGTATAGGACCGGAAAAGCTGGTAATACTGTTCTGGGCTACGTCCCACCCGCTGCAGGATAGCATTTTTCAGGTCATCATAGACCAGGAGATTAGCTGCCGGCAACTGTTGGGCAGAAAGCTGGGCTTCCCCGGATATAATGGGAGGCCACTGATCATGCGGCCAGCCCCAGATCTCCACGGTTCTCTCAAACAAGTCTAGCAGAGCATCGGCATCGTCTTCCGCCCCCATCTTCGGGAGGCAGTGGGCTGCAGTTGTCTGGGGTCGCAGCTGGGCTCTCTCCTGGCCAAGGAGGCTCCAGATCACGTGCCGGTCCTCTGCTTGAGCCCGCAGGATCTCAAAGAACCGACGATCCTGGTCTTGGCATAGCTCATGCAGAGATTGTTGGTTGGTCTGATGCAAGCTGGCAAGGGTCTGGAGGATCTCGGCCAACTGGGAGGACTCCATGGGGCGTACTGCTCCAGTACCACCAGGTTGATCACTTTTCCGACGTTAATTCCAGCCAAATGACACACTTTCATATCTCTATTTCACTATTATAAATGAGCTGTTGTATAGAGTGACGCAGGATGCTCAAACAAAAGAAGATACAACCCAGCTCTTAATACCGTGGAGCTGCCGGGAAATGGTGTTTGGGGCCCCGGCTACGTTTCAGCGTCTCATGGACCATATCCTCTGACCACATGCAGCTTACCCTGCTGGTTATTTAGATGACATTATCATTTACAGTAATGATTGGCAGCGGCACATGCAGCATCTGCATTTCTGCGTCAGCATCTTGAACGGGAGTCTGTGCAAGGCCCAGTTCAGAACTCGCAGGTCCAAGATTGGCCGCAGCATACCGCCTTTCTTCAGTACGATAAAGTGAGGGCTGTAGAATTCTTTCCTCATCTCGGCTGGAGGGATAGGCTCTATCGCGCCCTTGATCATTTGTGATGATCGACACAAAGTTGAGTGAGTGACAGAAGGGGAACTTCCCCAGTTAATGGCTAACATCAAGAGTCTTTTCCCCTGAAATTTTATGTTTATATATGCAGCTTAGCTTGTTTTGGATCTACAGATACAAACAGACGGAGGGCAGTAGGCTTAAAACAAACACCATCTAAATGTGTATTTTGGAAGTTTTCTTTCCATTAGAGTAAAAGAAGACATGGAAGAAAAATAGACCAAAATCTAAATATTTTGCAGAAATCTATTGAGTGTGAAACAATTGCAGGAGTGTGAGGGACTTCAATTAAATTTGCAAGGAGTTGTGTTAATATGTTTAACATTTTGTTTAAAAAATATATATAATAATAATGATAAAAAATATATAAAAATAAGTGCCCTTTATTTCCACTTGAGCCCCTGCCCCCCAAAATGTCTGTTCATGTCCCTGTCCTCCAGTAGGCCTACATATCAACCTAGATTACTGAAAATGGAGCAGCCACCTGCCAGTTATTATTTAAATTAGGGCTTTGAGGATGTTTTATATCTAAGATCCTCTGCTAATCATGAAACACACTGAATGAAGAAGGACAGGCTACAGCTAAGTGTGTCAAACATCAGTTTACGACATAAGACAGTGACTAGAAACACAGAGGCAGGAACAATGCAAGTGTTGGGGAGTAACTAACTAAAAGTAGTGACACTAATTGTGCTTTTCGAAAACACTCTCCCATATGGAAAAATGGTGTCTTCATGTTGTAGTGTAGACTGGGAAAATGGAGATATTTGAAAACAATGACATCTTTGTTGTCATGTGACGCAGTCATGTAATCACTCAACCCAAAATAATGAAGATGGTAGCCCATGATGTAGCAGCATTGTTATGCCTGTTATCCTCTTTGATGGTGTTCTTAAAGGTGCTGTATGTAAGATTCAGAAACCGTTGTTATTAATGACACCTGTGGCCGTTAAGTGAACTGCAGCCAGCTACTTGTTGCTCGTGCTCGTGCACATACTCCATAGGGACGTGAATGACCGAGGATCTTCCAAAACAATGATGTAACATACAAAGAGGCTGAACGTGATTCACCGGCATCATGCTGACAAATGAGGTAGCATAATTCAAATTACACAGTTATGATTTTTTGACAACAAACTTTGAGACTAAACTAAAACTACTTATCAGCATACTGATACACACATACAGCTATGAACTACCGAACTAGTCCAGACAGTTTACTGTTGCCCTGCACTGTTATGTTGTACAATTGTAGGTTTTGTATGTCATATGTAATACTATGATCAAGAAACCAGCATATTTGCTTAAATTTATCCTGTATACCTGACTTTTATTATATAGAGAAGATCATTGAAGTGACTTGAAAGTTACGAAGCAAGAGAGCTTGCAGCTATATTTCACATGCTTTGCAGTTATGTAAGCTGACCTGTCCAATAAGAAGAACGCCAATTCAGGGTCAGTTTTGAGCCCTAAAAACGAACGAAGGTCCCTCCAGGAATCAAATACCCTGCCGATGTTCACTCTAGTTTTTGCTTGACCACGATCATGTTCCCATTTAACCAGACGGGATTCAGTAGATAAATGTTTTTTTTTTTTTTTTGCTTAATCTGAGTTTGTGTAGGAGTTGGTGTTGTGCTGGACTCCATCTCTAAGATAACATTACCTAGTGTTGCAGACTGTCTGTTGACGCTGTAGAATAGTGGAAGAGAAGCTATTACTGAGGCAAGGTAGGACTCATTTACGGTGTTGCGGTTCAACTGGTTTTTTGTAAACTGGTGACCTTCTTCTGTTTTACACTGGATGTGAACTACCGGCCGCAGATACGTCGATTCCAAAAATCATGCTTCTGACTCAATATTTTGCTCTCTATTAAATGTAAAATTACTACATGATGCTTGTATCATTGTGCAGATTAAAATAAGTGATATTATTAGATCAAATAGCAGAAGAACGCAAGATTTAAAAATAAAATAAATAACCAATGTAGGAGATTTGCACTCGGCCATCAATAATATGACCAGCACAACACTATAGCACTATTCATTTCAGCTACTAGACAGTAACAGTTTAAGGGGGCATCTTTGTGTTTATATGAGTGTGTGTTTGGTGTGAAATGGTGCATATAATCCAGCAGTGTGTGTCCATGTAAACTTGTGCCTCAGTTTACAAGCATATGGTCTTGTCCGATTATGGCATTGTATGAAATATGAATTTTCTTGTCTAAACGCTTCTATTATGCGATATCATAAAATCAGTCAGTAATTGAGACCGTATTCTCAAGCTTGCAAAAATTGCATCGATTAATTAAAATAAGTGTTTAGCATTAAAATACATTGTGAAAAAAAATTTATATTATCTAATAAAAACAAAAATAAATTGGGTTTTTTTTCCCTTTGGCTTTTAGGATTCAACAATTAAATTAAACTAAATAAATTGTAATGATTAATAGTTTATATATGTAATTATATTAATGTAATGACTATTATGACTGCTCTGTGTACACTCTCTCCAATGTTAAAAACGCAGAGTGTTGTTATCTCTGTAATTCACTTTATACAGATTACATATTTATTTAACTAAATAGCAGCCATTTGCAGTTTAATAATCACTTTGAGTCATGTCGATTTTCCAGAGGTGAAAACTTACAAAAACACACAGAAACAGAAAGGGCTTCAAAATAAAAGCTCAATTTAAATGGAAAAACTGAATATATCACTACTGCATAGTTAAGTTATATTCACTGCAATACTAATTATAATAATAATAAAGCAATAGAAATGTTATAATATTCAAGCAATATCTCACACCTGTTATGGAGAACTTTATTTGACAAAAATAACTTTTTTATTGTTTTATTTTGGATAAAGCTTTGAGGTTCTGAATAAAAGCACTTATATGATAAAAAAATAATACAATATTATGTTAATTAATTGTTCAGTTTGATTAATTAAATTTAAATTTTATTAATTACATTTTTATTTGATTTAATTTAATTTAAATTTTAATTGATTAAAGTTTTAATTTATTCATTTTTTAGGACACCGTTTTGATAATAAAACTTTAAAAACTGAGAAGGATATCTGAAAAAATAAAATAAACAAAAAACAGGTATCCATATCAGCAAGTACTGAAAAGGACGTTTCGATACACATTTACAAAAAAAAAAAAAAATTAAATGGTATCGGGACATCCATGGATAGCAGCAAATCTATGAGCTGGCATTAGTGAATCAGAAAGACTCATGAATCAGTTGAATATCTCCAAATAAACCAAGAACTCTTACTGTATAATGTGTACTTATGAGATTCATAAGTACGGCAACATGTAGGTTAAAATACAAATTTAGTTTTGTTGTAAGTGAATAATCTGAACAATAATTCTAAGACTTTCTGGCTATTAAATATTTCATGAATAATAAAACAATACAGTTCTTTAAAAAAGTAGTTCACTTTTAAACATGCATAGGCCTACAGTATTGTTTATTTGTCTCTCATGTCTGTAGAATCCACTTGTCAAATGCAATAAAATAAATAAATAAATAAAAAGTGGTGGTGGTGTAGTGGTCTAAGCACATAACTGGTAATCTGGTAATCAGGAGGACGCTGGTTCGAGCCCCACAGCCACCACCATTGTGTCCTTGAGCAAGGCACTTAACTCCAGGTTGCTCCAGGGGGATTGTCCCTGTAATAAGGGCTCTGTAAGTCGCTTTGGATAAAAGCGTCTGCCAAATGCATAAATGTAAATGTAAAAATGGCCGGTAAGAAATCTGACTGGCTGGTAAATCTTTTTCATCTGCCAGCCACCTTGGCTGGTGGGCTTAAAAGTAAATTTCGGACCCTGGTCTGAATACTTTCTGAATGCACTGTAGCTGCTAGCGGAGCTCCAATGAGGGGCAGGATAGATATAGCAGAGATATAGGGAGCCCCTCACCTAACCCTTTCCCTAAACCTAACAGTCTGTGGAAGTGACGCCCCCTTTTGGAGTTGGTGCAACACCCTTTTGGAGAAACCCCGCCCCTTCTGGTGTAACCACACCCTGTTTTGGAGATTCCGCCCCCATTTGGATATCTCCAGCTTGCAGTTATACCTACTTGGGGGAAATGGAGCTCACACATGCCCATACGCCCAACAACAGGCAATGCTTTGGCCACTGGGGGCTGTGTTTTGCATTTCGGTAAGCACAGACCGATTAAACTGTGAGATCAGTCTGAATTCAAAGTGCCTCAAACAAAACTAAAAAAAATGTATACAATATACCTTGATACCTATGGTAAATCCAGTAATTAGAATGTCCTCAAAAGTGCTTGTTGTAGCAACGTGGTACAGTTTCTCATTCATATGTCATGCAGATATGTATTACATGATGCAGTGATTTGATTCTTCCTTTAATTGTTTGATTGTCAGTCATTTATGTACATTTCTATTCCATAAATGATTAGGAGATAAAGATGACATGCTAGCATAAAGACCATATCTTGTCATAGTATTGTTCAGTCCCTTCTCTCAAAGCACAGTAAATCATTTCTGCCCCTCTCTATTATGTTGTTCCCTATTGTCCAACTCAAAAAGCAAAACAATTATGTTAGCACTCCAATATTAAACAAGAATGTGTCTTGTGAAGCTATGCCTTTTCTTAAATAACAAATGTATTTAATAGCGCTTGGCTGTTATTCAGTATGTCATTATGAATTAAATAAAAAATATAAAAGCAGCTATTTCATATATCTTTTGTGCAGGGCTTACATTAATAAAAGCAACAACAACAACATGCACCTTATGTCCTTTTTATATATAGTTTATATATACAGAGGCAGTGACCATGTCTTCATCAACACATGCTTCAATCGCTAAACAAATAAATCTGCTTGAACATGCCTTTAAGCAAGTCTGTATAGATTTCCCTGGAGACTGACAGCTACAGAAATCATTCTTAAGTCCCTTTAGGGAGCATAGACCTGTCATGGTACAGCAGGCAGTCTTTCTTTAAAGGAACAGTTATGCCAAAAAACAAAAACAAAAAAGAAATATGTCATCATTTACTTAACCTTGTGTTGTTCCAAAGCCATATGACTTACTTTCTTCAGTGAAACAAAAAAGGAGCTGCAAGGCAGAATGTTAGGGACTGACCGCCTCAGTCACCATTCACTTCCATTGTATGGAAAATAGAGGTTTGGAACGACATGTGAGTAAATGAGTGAGTAAAGGATGACAGAATTTACAGTTTTGGATGATCTTCCCCTTTAAACTTGATTATTTTGAGAGTATATTTCATGACATTTCTATAAGGAACTTAAAAACACTATATTTTTCCTCATTTATTATATCAACAGTTTGCTTTTTCTTTGTTTTTCTTTTTTTATTAATATGAGACATTAGGCTTCAGATTGTTTTCAGCTGGGCTCATGAAAATAAAATCATGTGTATATGAATTATAAGCATTGACTATTGATTATTCATAAAAACAAATAGTTATTCAAAAAAAAAAACATGTTCAGTTCGTCCACGCTGTCTTTTTTCAGTCATATGGGTTCCTGTGCCCAGCCTCATTTTATTCTGAGTCATACATGACATTGCTTTACTGAAAAAGCCATTAATTGGTCTCAGAAACATCCTCTCAGGTTTTAATATCCACTTAATTGAACAATTTCCTGAATGTACCTTTGCAATGGGATAAAATACATCTGGTTATTCATGCACTAAATTTGTTTCCTGGATTGTTGTAGATGCGAGCAGATGAGTAAAATGGGATACTGAGCCTGTGTCTTATGCTTTTTCATATGCAAACATTACTTGTGTATTTGCAATCCCTTGATTTATCTCCTGGAAGAATGTTTTGAAGACTTTAAAGGTTAAGAAGGTCACCCTGATCATTTTAAGTATCGAAGTGGCTGTTAATGAATTACCTGATTGAAAATTGTCTTTTGTGTATCAGATAATAATTAGTCATTGGAATTGTATATTGATTTAAGCTTCTTTTAAGTCAAGGTCTTACATCTGCACGGGTGCTTTAAAACAATAGAGTTTTACTTTGCAATTTAAAAAATAAATAAATAAGATTTGTTCGCACTAAATGGAAAGTTCTGTCTAACCTGTATGCTTTATTTTTTCAGTTGAATATAAAAGGATATATTTTGAAGAATCTTCACGCAATGACCATTCATAGTGACCATAAAAGCATGATAAAAGTAGTTGATGCAATTTGTGATTTATATTTACATTTTACTGATGCCATTCAATCTGCGATGGATTGGCGACCTGTCCAGGGTGTCCCCCGCCTTTCGCCCAATGTTAGCTGGGATAGGCTCCAGCTCCCCGCGACCCTGTACACAGGATAAGCGGTTGACGATGGATGGATGGATGGATGATGCCATTCAATAGCTTTGTGTGAGGAACAGACTGAAATTGTATTCATTATTAACTGAAAGTCTTCCCCTCCTCAGAAGCTCTTACATCTTATGTGTGGATGAGTTTAGATTCATATGGGCTACTTTTATGGTGTATTTATAGTGTTTTGTGTAGCTTGAGAGCCGTGGTGACTATTTATGAACTGTCATTGTATGGGAAAAACCTGGATGTGCAATAGCATGGAAAAGGCTATGAGTGCTGTAGAAAAAAACAGCATAAGAGCTTGGAATGACGGTAAGTAAATTATCATTGATTTGTATTTTTTGGGTGAATTAATCCTAAAGTGAGAAGGTACTTGAACAAGATCAATCCATTCTGATGTTCCTCCTATTTTGGGCTAAACCTGCTAACTCTATACTTATGGAGGACAGAATGTGATGATTTTAAAAATAGATAAATAAATAAATATATTTGCAAAGAAATGTAAAAAATGTATAAAGTGTGCTTAGAAATAAAATAAAAAATTAAATCCATAAATCGTATTTATACATTTATATCCTTATTTATGCATTATTGTATTTATTTATTTCATCATTTATTTCATCATCAGGCTGATTGGGGTCCGGGGCGTGCGCCATTCCGGCCTGGCCCCGCCCTCCTCCGCGCTACAATGTGGAAATAAATAAATGTAGAAATATACAAATGTAGAAATACATAAATATGGAAATAAAAACATGTATACATAAATAAATGTAGAAATAAATGAGGAAATAAATATAAAAATACTAATTTATATAAATACTAATTTGTGTATAATTTAAAGTTTTATTTATTTATTTATTTGTAAGTACACTTTTTTTTATTTCTTTGCAAATATGTTTATTTATTTATTTATTTATTTTGATATTGTCACATTCGGTCCTCCATATATACTGTCTATGAACGTTTTGAGTTATTTTAGGAAGTTGGGTTTGTTTGCTATCGTCTATGACTGACTTGTTAGTGTAACTCTCCACTACACCCTACTGGTGACTTCTGTGTATCACAAGTGTTGACAAGCTTGTTTAAACCTGTCCTGTCAACAGAATACATATAAAACATCAACTAACTTGCCATTAAAATGTGTTATAATGTGTTATAATGTGTTGACTCTATTCTATAAATAGAGTCAACATGAGATCAGTAAAAGTATGTTTCAACCACTTATTGATGATAGAAAGGAATATGTATGCAGTAGATCAGCAAGAGACGAACTCTCTAAGTTCCGGATCGATGGATATTTCAGTCCAGACCGAGCTCTTAATCTTTGTGCTAGTTATCTGACACTTGGCTAAGTGATTGTGTAAGCTATATGTTCACGACAATTACTTGCTTCTGTCACACATAACGGCTTCCTATCATGTTTACACACTCTACTGATCGGTTAGGGTTAGATATGGTGTTTGGGTAAGGGCATAATATTCATAAGCATGTCCTTAATGCCTTGTTTGCGAAATTTGCGCTTACTTCCGCATTTGACATCCGGGAATTTGCACGTGATAAAATCGTACAGGTGTATACGAACGAACTTGTACGAAATAATATGAAATTAGCCAACTAGTAAAATATGTAAGAATTTTCATGAGACTGGGTTGCTGGAGCGGTAATAAAGCATCTTCAGCGCTAAAGAGAAATATTTTTCTCTGGAGCGGGAATAAAGTGTGTTCAGCACTGCACGCTTTATTCCCGCTCAGTACGCATTGCCTCTTTCCCTGCTGTAGAAATGAGGCACAGCATAAAGCATAATTTACTGTACATATAAGTTGCAGGTGTGGTTATTTTAACGTCACAAACATTAATATCAACAACATTAACATAAAAAGTTATTGTGGTGCCCCATCTAAATGTAGTTTTATTAATCAGCATGTTATGAGCTTTACATAATAAACAAACAGGTTTTTCATCATCAAAAAAATTATGGCAAGGAAAGCCTATTTATACTTACTATGCAAACAGTATTTTAATGCTTCACTGTTGATATGTAATTTTTTGTTTGTTGTTAATAGATCCTCACTTTAAGGAAAATATAAAAATGGTCCATTCAGACTTTTTACATTTGTATAAATGTCCTCTCAGTGAGAACATGTTCCCTCTTTAGTGATTAAAGTCAACAGGGAATGGTGCACCCTTTTCTAAAGTTATTTTCAATAAGCATATTCATTTGTTACTCAAAAAGCATCTAGCTGTCTCAAAAGCTTTTGCATTTAAGGTTCAGAACAAACTTTTTGTATTATTTATTTTCACGCAAATCATGCTGTTGCATAAATATTCAATAATTATTATTTTTTTCAATCTTGATACACTTTGCGACCAGAAAAAAAGCATATTTTCCTTATTGGGCAACTTTAACCCAGATTTAACCTATTGTCAATAGAATATGTTTTTTTGCGAGAGAAAACAAATATTAAAATATAATCTGGAAAATATTTTGCAATATTTGTTTGCAGAATAAATGATTTGATTTTATACTGTCATTGTACTAAAGGAAAAAATGTTAACTGGAAAATTATTTACCACATATTTTTTTTCTACCCACTATCAGAATACTGTGAAGAAGAAAATAATTAACTTAAAACATAATGAACATTAATAATGTCAAATTTAGTAAATACGTTTAGTAAACTATAACTACTTCAGAAAAGGGTGCACAATTTCCTGTTAATTTCAAACACATTTGGCATTTTATAACATCTGAAGTATTCTATAAACAAATTAATCTTCATAGTTCATAGCGACAAACAGACTGTGGTAGTTTTTGTTGCCATTTAGTGTTTTGGGAGAAAATGAAATCAAAGGTGCATTTTACCCCATTATACCCTCTTTGTGTTTTTAATGCTATCACTTTCTTAATTTCAAAATCACATTCTGACTTGTGAAGCACTTGGGCTGCATTTGATATGTCAAATCCTATACAAAAACAAAGTATTATTATTATTACTATTAAAAGATCCAAGAAACAGATCTTCACATTTTCCATGCAAATTTTAGTGGCAAAAAACTTTTTTATGAGTAATTTATACTTTTTCTTTGTCATACAAAATCAAATTACTTTTTTCAATAGAGAAGATGTTTTAGTTTATTTCTTATTACTTGTCAATGCATACACTGAGTCGTAAAACATTTCTATTATCTACAAGTCTATACAAAATAACTTAAATCAGGGCTTAATAGACATTGCCTTAGCTTTATGCAAATTACATTTCCCAAGAAGAGTTATTAATTTTAGAGTGTTATCAGTTATGGGAGAGCCAGTGTTACAGTCGATGCTGTCCTCTATTGCAACTATTTAACGAATTGCATCGAATATTAGCATAGATACCTGGGTCCAGAAGTCTTTATACTTACAGGTGCAAACATTTTTTATAAAAGTTTCCAATATAAGATGACAAAAAGAACATTGCGGTGAGATGACTACCTTCAATTTATTTAAATTTGTTTTAAGGAAAAGCTGGCAGGGATCATATATATGCAACACATTATAATTAATTTCCTTGACCTTATTGGGCAGTAAACATTTATTAATCTCAGACCCAATATTATCTGTGGTAGGCATAGGGAAAACAACCCAAATATTGTGTCAAATCCCTCTGCATGAAGAATAAAACAGCTTTTATAAGGTTACTGATAAGACGGTGAGTGGTCATGATTTCCTACATGTATTTCAAAATTACAATTCATGTTTTAACTTTTTCTTAAACTTTTTTAAATTAGGAAAAAATGACCAAGTGCACCTTTAACATAACCCCCCCAAAAAAAGAGGCTTCAAGGAATGGTAAGTCAATGAAGAGGAAGGGAGGAGGTGAAAATTATTTTTTTGTAACTGATAAAGAACAGGCCTGAGATTTGAGGTTGAAGTTAGGAAGTAGGCCGATATTCCTGTTTGCCTTGCCTAAAACGAAACACTCTCTCTTACAGTAGTACGATAACCATGCATGATTAGACAGTTTATCTCCTTCAGAGAGGGTAAACATGACTCATGGGCAGTATTATTATTTTCTTGTTGTTCTGCCAATTGCATTCAGCATGCCTCCAGCGCCTTCTGGCAACGGTTGCTATGGTGACTAACCACGTCATGTACGATTTGGTTACCATGGTCCTTGTGACGTAAGCGACCCTGTAAAACAGTGTAGGAAACCCCGGGTAGATGTTACCATGGGTACTGACTGGGGGGAGGTTAGAGGAAGCGGAAGTGTCAGCGCAAGCGGAAGTGGTACTGCCCTGAATACCCCGAGCAGCGAAACGGAGGACGGCTTGATACCCCCATCGTTAAGAGACACAAATCAGGACTCGATATATATTTAAATGTGAGTTACATTGCCCATTAAACCTACTATGAATGCATTCTGCTGTGTTATAACTCGTGTAAGTCCCCCCTCATCATTGTCAATGGCGGAAGGTGTCTATTGTGGTTTGGGGCTCGGGACAAGGATTTAGGCCGAGGCGGGGATGAATAACGAATATTCCCGATTTCTTTCCGATTTATATTCGCAGCGCGCGCTTCCCGCTCGGCTATTATATAAGAGCATAACCAGCTTGCTACAGCGTTAAACGAGCCTCATCTCTACGAGAGGAACGACCAGCACCTCACGCGTCTATTCAATACCCGGGCGTCGTGCAAGCTAACAGGCTAACGAGTGTAATAATACAATACACTTCAGAAGTAAAACGCGCGCGTGACGATGAATTGCCAGCAATTACCGCTAGAAATGAATTCGGCTAGAATGTTCCACGTGAGGCGGCGCGTCCGAGTAAATTCCACAAGGGAATGTTAGTGAGAGGGCGTTGCATTGGATGCTAACCCTGTTAGCGTGAGCTATAAGCTAGTGTATATGCTGCAGTGTTGTATCAGCGAGGTTCGGTGCCATACATTACTTAAATTAATAATTGAACGACATTTAAACTAAGTTAATGACACAATATGTTGGAGCTGGATAAGTTAAATTCACGAATTATCATCGCCTTGTTGTCAGGACGCGCCGTGAGGGCCTGAACGCCGTTTAGTCAGTGTGACACGCCTTTTTAAGTCGATTTAATTAGACACCTGCTTATGTCATGTACTACAGTATCAAACTAAGACATTTTACTGTTACTCCAAGGCACTTTAATCACATTAGGCAGCCGATTGGCTAGCTGACACAGATGTGTTTCGTTCTAGTGGAACCGAACGCGCTGTGTTTACTCGCCCGACACCGTTACCTGTGCTTCGGGCTCGGATAAGAGCTGGCTGGGCTCAGGCGGAGAGATCATGGCACTTAGTCATGTATCCATAGCTGGAAATGCTAGAGAGAGTTAAGATCCCCAATACGGCTTCAAGGAATCCAGATTTCCTTAAAGCTAAGTTGCATTTGCATATAATGACCTTGCTTCATGGTAGGCGGACAAAATGAATAAATCTACTATTAACCTGCCGTTTAGACTAGAGGCTTATCTGTCTGTTTGGAGAACTTCGATTCAATTTGAATAATGTTGATGCGTCCGGCTTCTAGCCCCATGTGTTTTAATGATAGGAGATCCAGACTTTGACCGGTCACAATTTTGAGAGTTGGATAAGCTCATGGATGTTTTAAAAAAAATAATATTTTTTTTACCTACTTTTTAATTGAGTGACTGTGGCACTCCAGAAATGACAAACCTACTGCATCATACTAGAACGCCGAGCTATAAATATGAGCTGAGTAATGACGTCATGTTTAACAAAGAACATTTGTGAAGTACTAGAGGGCAAGTTTGCCATTTTGAGCACTTTTGCTGAATTCTCATTGCAGTTTCAAATCGGATGAATCACGTGTCCTGTGTTTTCTGCATATTTTGCATTTTGATCACTGAAATATTGAAATATTTTAAGTTTAACCTTTTGAGGTTAAAAGACATGTACAAATATCATTGTGTGGGTGAACCTGGTTTATTGCACATAAAAACATTGTATGCCAAAATAAGCATAAATTCCAATGAAATCTCGTTTTTAAAAATGGTTTAAATGTACTGTTAGCATGCTAATTTTCAGCAGCCATACCTGTAGTTCAAGACTGGTTGCCTACAGAAGATAAACAGGGCTGAGCCTGGTCAGTACCTGGATGGGAGACTTCTTGGGAGAACTAAGGTTGTTGCTCGAAGTGGTATTAGGAAGTCCAGCAGGGGGTGCTCACCTTGCAGACTGTGTAGGTCCTAATGCCCCAGTATAGCGATGGGAACACTATACTGTAAAAAGGCACCGTCTTTCGGATGAGACACTAAACCTGCCTCTCTGTGGTCATTAAAAATCCCAGGACATGTCTCGAAAAGAGTAGGGGGTGTAACCCCGGTATCCTGGCTAAATCTCTCTCCCCCCCCCAACCCCCACTGGCCCTTTTCAGTCATGGCCTCCTAATAATCCCTGTCCACTAATTGGCTCTATCGCTCCACTCTCTCCTCTCCACCAAAAGCTGGTGTCGCTGCTATGGCATCATCCAGGTGGATGCGGCACGCTGGTGGTGGTTGAGGAGAGTCCCCTGTTCACTATGTAAAGCGCTTTGAGTGCAATGTAACATTCATTCATAAGTGCTGTCGATTACCACTTATGTTAATTTGGCCTCGTCCCTCAGTTTGAAAAAAATCTAGCAAATGTGTTTGCAAAAATGCACTTTCAGTGGAAGTCTATGGGGCAAGACATCAGGATTTATGTTAAACACACGTCTTTTGGAAGCTTTAGCCACAAGACTTTAAAGTCAACATGAGGCTAGTGTGAAAATCACTGGCCAAAGTTATCGGAGGAATATTATATTAAATTTGTCAACTCCTAAAGCCAGTAAACCTGTGCAATTTTGCATGAAATGCACAAGTATACCAAAAAGGGTGAAACATCTACCCTCACAAGACCTAACCAGAAGTTCAATTTGGACAGATTCATAGCTCGTAAAACACAATTTTGTATGGGCGAAGATCTTAAACAAGGATACAAGCTATGCTTTTCCCATTTAAGGCATCTCAAATGCTTTGCCTCATCGACTTCCATTGTAAGTGCGTAAATGCAAATACAATTTTAGCTTGTTTTTACTTTCCTGTGGTAATCTATAGCAATTCTCAGATTTTGTTGATTGAGCTAAACTTCTTTTAAAGAAACGATGATACTTTGGTCTTGATGTTTTGGAGTCATGTTTTGTCTGCGTAATGCCTTGTTTAATTTTATAGAGTGATTATGTGATTAATCGATGTAGATGAACAGCCTCCTCTTTGAATGACCTACACAAAGTGAACAGAATAGAATTTTAAAAAGAAAACATACATGCCTTTTCATTGGGTGCGATTAGTCATTTATGAGCGCCCTGAGTAGCCTTTGGTATGACTTCAATCTGTGTAAGACCCAAATGTAATAATAGTATCTAGTGCAGGTCAAAGTAGTCACCAACTTATAGGTTGACCTCTTTACAACAAAAGGAGGTCAGCCAACCCTGCTAAGTCAAAACCAAACTTTACCAGGGATTAAAGAATGTAGCAGATTAATGAAACTATTTGAAGTTTTCTAACTGTACACTCTTCCCCTTTCCAATGCAGTCACATCATGGACAAGAGCGATCTAGTGCAGAAGGCTAAGCTCTCTGAGCAGGCGGAGCGTTACGATGACATGGCTGCTTCCATGAAGGCCGTCACAGAGGGAGGTGGTGAGCTATCCAATGAAGAGCGCAACCTGCTCTCCGTGGCCTACAAGAACGTTGTAGGTGCCCGCCGGTCATCCTGGCGGGTGATCTCCAGCATCGAGCAGAAAACGGAGGGCAATGAGAAGAAACAGCAGATGGCGCGCGAATACCGTGTGAAGATTGAGGCCGAGCTTCAGGACATCTGCAATGATGTTTTGGTGAGAGACGGGACATGTGGGAATGAGAGATAGATGGAGAAAATGTGTTAGGCCTGTTTAACTCTCATTTAATGTGGAAACATGAGTCTGAAATTACATAAATGCATGGGTTCCATAGCAGGGAGTTTTAAATGAGTGTTTTCCGGTTCTGAAAAAGTTGTGGAAATTTATATAGTGAATATACATTTGAAGAGTTCTGCTCTTAAATGTTTCATCAACCAGAACATTTCTCTTGTGTAGACTAGAGGAAAACTAGGTTCAATAGTGATATTGTAGCAGAACGTTCTTTTCAATGAATCTTTAGATCTTGTTCACAAATTGGTCAGAAAGTGAATGTTCATTAGTGATTTGGTCTGTATATGAATAGTTTTTTTATAACCTCTATCCATTTAATTACATTTCAATTTATTTATTCACCAAGTATAAAGTATACAAGGGACTTTTCTTAGTGCATTTGGAGACCGTACAGACAACAACAATAGCCACAAGCAACACATACAAAATGTTTTATTGGGATAGTTCAGCCAAAAATTTACATTCTCATCATTTACTCAGGCATACATATCTAGGATGGCTTTTCGGCAGAACGCAAATTAAGAGTTTTCAAATTTTTCAGCTCTGTAGGTCCTTACAATGCAAGTGAATGGTGACCAAAAGCATTTAATGTCCAAAAAGCTTTTAAAGGCAGCATAAAATAAATCCATACAACTCCAGTGGATTAATTAATGTCTTCTGAAGAGAAACACAAGGTGTATAAGAAATGCATCAATGTTTTATTATTATTATTATTATTATTATTATTTTTTTATCTAAATATGTTCACTTCCAGCCAGTTTGTTGACTAGGTTGAATATAGTTCAAACTGCCTCTTCACTTGATGCAAGCACTTAAGCCTCCCCTGTATAGATATTAATTTGAACATACCTTTTTAGCAGCTGTTCTTATGGACCGCGAGACTGTTTCCACACAAAAGCAGATCATGCAGTGGTCTGAGCAAGGAGGCATCTCCTCCATTCACTTGCATTCAAACTGTTTCAAACAACTCTCCTTGTTGACTGT
This sequence comes from Xyrauchen texanus, assembly GCF_025860055.1. NCBI lineage: Eukaryota > Metazoa > Chordata > Actinopteri > Cypriniformes > Catostomidae > Xyrauchen > Xyrauchen texanus. The sequence goes on from NC_068282.1 coordinate 5,868,273, forward strand.
TCCAAGATGGCGCCGCTGTTGACATATCCAGACTAGCCGAATAAGGCAACTGTGTGTGAATATCTGTGCTACTCTTATGTAGGCAACACAGCGCTTCCGTATTATTTCACACGTTATTTCTCGCTTATGTCATGCGAGAGTCTGTCACCTCGACACTTTTTTTTTCTGTAAAAAAAAAAAGTCCTTACTTTTTGTCTTCTGAAGCATTTCGCTTCAGAAGACATTAATTAAACCACTAGAGTCATATGGATTGCTTTTATGATGTCTATATGTGCTTTGTGGAGTTTAAAAAATGTGGCACCCATTCAAATGCATTTTATGGACCTACAAAGCCGAGATATTCTTCTAAAAATCGACGTTTGTGTTCTGCTCAAGATAGAAAGTCATACAAACATGGGATGGCATGAGGGTGAGTAAATGATGAGAGAATTGTCTTTTTTGGATGAACTATCTCTTTAAGACTCTGTAAAGTGCACAGTTAGAGAATTGAGGTAAAACTAGTAGCAACTTAAGGCAATACTTACAAGCAACCGGAAAGTTCTGTTTTATAAAGTTGATCTTGTAACTTTCTGTTACTATAACTTGACATCAGTTTTTCCTCTGTTCTCTTAGAATCTCCTGGACAAATTCCTCATTGCTAATGCTAGCCAGGCAGAAAGCAAAGTCTTCTACCTGAAAATGAAAGGAGACTACTACAGATACCTGTCCGAGGTTGCATCTGGTGACTCAAAGAAAAGTGAGCTCATTTTATTTGTTAAGGGTGTGGACATTCTCTTCAAGAGAAATGACATGAGCATTGCTGAGATCTTCATGATTTGTGGTTGTTTTTTAAAAGTGTTTTATTATAATTGCCAATGCCCAGATGAAGAGGTCAGGGTATAACATATAAAGACAATATTTAAACAATTTAACAAAAGCTTAATGTACACATTTGTTTTTAACATTTCAACAAAATATTTTTTTACACAAAATTCACTTGAAAATATTTGAAAGTGTACAGAACCCGTTAATGCTGTTGGGGAAATACCACTTCTCTAAATCAGACACAGTTCTCCGGCAATGCTGATAACCTCAAAATATTGTCCAGATATTGGTTGATTAATCTGCCATTTATCTATCATTCTTCAGAATCACAGAGTTTTATAATATTTCAAATACAGTATTTGTTTGATAGCAGTAATGTTACATTCTTAAAATTGTCTTATCAAATCAACAGCCACAGTGGACAACTCTCAGCAGGCATACAAGGAAGCGTTTGAGATCAGCAAGCAAGAAATGCAGCCAACACACCCCATCAGGCTGGGTCTAGCTCTCAACTTCTCTGTCTTCTACTATGAAATTCTCAACACCCCAGAGCAGGCCTGCAGTTTGGCAAAGACGGTTAGAGAAATATCTATTCATCTCTGCTAGTTTTGAGGATACATGATACTCTATTTCAATTTTCATCTGGGCTGATTTATGCAACATTCTGTGAATGTTGTTAAAATTTGTTTTGGGAATACTAAATTGGTTTATTCTACATACTGCAGTGCATATTTGAAGTGTGCTAGGGTTTCCAGTATACAAGAAGAAAAGGGATCCTTTAAACAGAAGATGTGACCCTCTTGTTTTACCTTCACATCAGGCTTTCGATGAAGCAATTGCTGAGCTGGACACCTTGAACGAGGACTCTTACAAAGACAGCACTCTGATCATGCAGTTACTAAGGGACAACCTCACTGTAAGTACTAAGTTTACTTTTTGTTAAACCTGGGCAAGTTTCTTGGGTCTAAAAAGGGTAAAAAATGAATACTTGCCAATGACTGATTAAAAATAACATTTACCATCAGAAGGTTATCTTGGATGCTTAAAGATTTCTTAGTTTTTCTCCAAAACTAAGGCTGGGTATCGTTCAAAAAATGTCAATACCAATTTTATGAAACCGTTATTACCTCAAAAAAACTTTGGTTTTATTTTTTCAGTTTGTTGACTTTTTTTACAGACTCAAAAACTCATCTCTTGAGCCTTCTGGTCTCATCATGCCAGGGTCGGCACGGGCAGAGGCTATAACATTAATGTGAAGAGGAAAAATAAAACAAGAAAACTAAACTGTTAATTCAGACAACCCTAAGGATAAGTACGGTTTAACAAGATAACTAGTTTAATGTGAGTTAAACTTGATCCGTTACTGTCAACCTTATAGCATTTTTAGCATCGATTTAGCTAGCTGTCTATAGCCATACATCCAAACAATATCTAAAGTTACGTAGGTCCCAGTTTATAGGACTCTGTCACCGTGCACAGACATTTTAATTTAACAAGTACACAAGCATGTACCACTACAAGTTAGCTGATTTTGTTTGTTGGTTTGTTTGCTTAATGTTAACCTACCTGTCGGAGTCATAGTCATAGTGCCGCTGCATTCATCAGTAGTTTTGGAGGACTCTTGGGGGGCATGTTGAAGGGAGCTCTGTGGCAGGAGGACGCTGAGAGGATGACTGCACCGGCTTGGTCTTCTCGCAGTCGAAGATGGAGCAACTTTCTGGTCTTTAAGTTTATTCAGTGCACTGTCAAGTGCTTCATCAGTTTTGTCGTGTTGCCGGTCTTGGCAGCAAATATTGCATCACGCGCTGTTGGCATCGAGCCTGGTGAAATGTAGCCACACTTCTGATCTTTTCCATCTATGGGGGTTGAGACGCATACACACTAAAGCCTCACGTGTGAGCCGCATCTCTGGGCATAACCGGCGTAAACTAGTGATTTTCCTTGATGCCTAAACGCAGCCAATCACCGGCACTGTGAGATTTGGGCACATCTCACATGCTACATGCTTATTACTGACGTTGACTAGATTAACCCTGTAGGTATCAAAATTTGTTACCAAACGACAAGACATTTTTTGATACTAAATACTTAAGAGGAAATTTGGTCGGTGCCTAAAATGTATCGAACTCGATACCCAGCCCTACTCATGTGGAATATTCCACCGAACTGAATATGTTAGGAACAAAAATCACAATATGTCATGACGTATTCATTACATGTGCAGTTTTTACAAAGAGACAAAGACTAGCACATATTTGATGCTGTGTGAGACATTGAGCCTAAAAAGTGGTGGTGTGGGATTCAATTCTATGGAGCCCCCGAAGTGACCAGTGCAAAAAAAAAAAAAATCAAAGAGACTTTCGCGTGCGCACGCGTTACAGTTTCCGGTGTGTGTAGCTCTTTTCCGATTGTGTCATTGCCATCATTCATTTACTCAAAGATACTGAGAGCATGGACGCTCATGAATTTATAGAGATATATTTTAAACTTCAATACAAAGACATTACTGTCTATGACATTTGTAATACTGTCATGGCTGAGACACGCTTTGATCTTCCAAAGGACACTAATCAAGCAATAGACTTGTACTTGCATTTAACACTAGAACTACCGGAATTCTATATCTACTAGAATGGCCATAGCGGTCATTCTGACCGTTCATACTAGACTGTACCAAATGTCATGTCATATTTACATTCGAAACTTCTATTGAGGTTTTAGAATGAAGCTTCTAATGTCTGTCGTCATATTTTATGGCGTCATCACCCTAAAATATTCTCAAACAAAATCCTCAATTTGAATAATATGGATTAAATGGAGCACCAAGCGAACACAGATAGTCCTACATAATACGTTCTTTTTTTTTTGTAATATATAATAGTGCTAGACTATATATATATATATATATATATATATATATATATATATATATATATATATTTATTATTTTTTTTGCACAGGTCACTTGAGGGCTCCGTACAATTCACCAATGCATCATGATTCTTTCTGAAATAATTCTGGATCAATTCAGAATTTTAAATGAATAACTATTTAAGAAAACAACAAACTAAAAACTGGCCTCATACACTATATTTTAAGGGAATAATATCAGGAGTATTTTACACAGAATTCCTTTTTTATAATATATATATATAAAATTCAAATATCATGAGTTTAACTACTCATTGTGACAAGTTACAACTCCAACTTTTTTCACAAAACAGATATTACTTAATTTCAAATCATTTGGAGCAATTTATAAAGGACTGGCTCGAACCGGATTAAAACGCATGTTTTGTCAACAGCGCAGCAGGAAACACTGTTACACAGGGATCTCAATTGAAACACAATATGCTACACTTGAAAGTTAATGATTCTCATGCACTGCCACCAAAACAAATAAAATAAATACATGCACTGATTGATATTGAAAGTTTAAGGTCACTTTGATTTGGTTTCTTTTCATTTAAACTGAATTAAAGCCACTGATACTAGATTGTTATACCTGCTTATTTCTATCGTGTGGTCAGATTCATGATATTTTGGAACAGATTCATTAACTCAAAGATGTGCACCCCTAGGCTTTAGGTGGAAAATTTTAGGTGCATCGAGAATTATTTTTGTGTTAGTCTTTTGATGAAAATATCCTTTAAAATTTGTCAGTATGTTTTACTCTGACGAAAATTACATATAATTTTAGTCAACGAGAATAATATATTTTAGTTGATGTGCATAATGGACAAAAAAAGTTGCAAACTGTAAAAGACAACTTTAATTAAATCAAACATTTTCGAAAAAAAAATGTATAAACATTTTCTAATGTGAACATGTATCAAACATGTTAATATAAATACTGTCCTTGTTGTGGAAAAACCTGAGCTCCAGAAATAATAATGAATATACTGAACGATTAGATACTTTTTAGAAGTTGGACCACTGTATTCTGAATTGTTCATTCTTAAGAGACTTATTTAATTATCCAAGAAAAGATAATGCATTGTGTGCTGCCTGTTTCTTACAGAATCAGTGTTTACGCCTCTCAAATTATGCATATTCTGACTAGCGTGTAATTTAGTTCAAGTTCACCTTGTTTGCTTCACTGTGAAGGTGTTAGTTGTAATATTACATATATGTTGCAAGGATGGTGATTAATCTTGTGTATAAACAGGATGTGTTGGAGGTAATTAACCCATTTTAAAGCGGTTCATTTTGCCGATGTTGGCGCGTTCAAATCACGCAGTTCAAGCGGAAATCCTCAACATACTAGAAAATTGTATTAGATGAATCATATTTAATATGTTCTTCTGTAAACAGATGTTTTTGTTTGCACTTATTATTTTGCAGGATATTTTTTCTTTCGTATTTTTGTCAATAGTATGCTTTAATAAAATCATTTAATTATCTTTATGATGTGCCTTTTTCGTCTTGTCTTTTGTTGATTAAAAAAAACCTTTGTCAACAGATGTTTTTTGTCAGTGATTTCGTTGACTAGATTTACACTGATTGAGAATTATTTTGGAAGTGTGACTCACTGGAATGTAATTAAATCACAAGGTTACCAATAAGGGGTGTAACAGTTTATCATAGTACGATATGATCGCGGTTAAAAAAAATGTGATTCACATCGTAGAAATGGGACTTTTTTTTTTATTATTATGTTAGCGTCTGTTTCATCCACTATTCACAACATCCTATGCCTACATGAGGTGGGTATACAGTTGATGTCAGAAGTTTACATACACTTAGGTTGAAGTCATTAAAACTCATTTTTTAACCACTCCACAGATTTCATATTAACAAACTATAGTTTTGGCAAGTTGTTTAGGACATCTACTTTGTGCATGACACAAGTAATTTTTCCATCTATTGTTTGCAGACAAATTGTTTCACCCTTTAATTCACTATATCACAAGTCCAGTTGGTCAAAAGTTGACTGCCTTTAAGCAAGACAATTAGCCAATTAGCTTCTGATAGGAGGTGTACTGAATTAGAGGTGTACATGTGGATGTATTTTAAAGCCTCTTTGCTTGACATCATGGGAAGCTCAAAAGAAATCAGCCAAGACAGTAATTGTGGACCTCTAAAAGTCTGGTTCATCCTTGGGAGAAATTTCCAAATGCCTGAAAGTATAAACAACATGGGACCACAAAGCCTTCATACTGCTCTGGAAGGAGACGCAGTCTGTCACCTAGAGATGAATATAGTTTGGTGCAAAACGTGCAAATAAATCTCGGAACAATGGCAAAGGACATTGTGAAGATGCTGGAGGAAACAAGTAGACAAGTATCTATATCCACAGTAAAACATGCCCTATATCGACATGATCTGAAAAGCTGCTCAGCAAGGAAAAATCCACTGCTCCAAAACTGCCATTAAAAAAAAAGCCAGACTACAGTTTGTAAGTGCATATAGGGACAAAGATCTTACTTTTTGGAGAAATGTCGTCTAGTCTAATGAAACAAAAATTGTACTGTTTGGCCTTAATGACCATCATTATGTTTGGAGGAAAAAGGGCTGCAAGCCGAAGAACACCATCGCAACCATGAAGCATGGGGGTGTTTTGCTGCAGGAGGTACTGATGCACTTCACAAAATAGATGGCATCATGAGGGAGGAAAATTATGTGGATATATTGAAGCAACATCTCAAGACATCAGCCAGGAAGTTAAAGCTTGTTCTCAAATGGGTCTTCCAAATGGACAATGTACCTCCAAAGTTGTGGCAAAATGGCTTAAGGACAACAATGTCAAGGTATTGTAGTGGCCATCACAAAGCCCTGACCTCAATCCGATAGAACATTTGTGGGCAGAACTGGGAAAAAGTGTGTGTGAGCAAGGGGGCCTACAAACCTGACTCAGTTACACCAGTTCTGTCTGGAGGAATGGGCCAAAATTCCATGAACTTCTTGTGAGAAGTTTGTAGAAGGCTACTACCCAAAAAGTTTTACCCAAGTTAAACAAGTTAAAGGCAATGCTACCAAATACTAACAAAGTGTATGTTAACTTCTAACCCACTGGGAATGTGATGAAAGTAATAAAAGCTGAAACAAATAGTTCTCTACTGTTATTCTGACATTTCACATTCTTAAAATAAAGTGATCCTAACTGACCTAAGACAGGGAATGTTTTCTACTATTAAATGTCAGGAATTGTGGAAAAACTGAGTTTAAATGTATTTGGCTAAAGTGTTTGTAAACTTCTGACTTCAACTGTACAAATGGAAATCTCTTCGTTGCACACAAGGAGCTCTAAAATACTATCTTAAAAGCAGGCACAGGTGTTGTATGATGAGTTCGGCTGAATCTGAGGAAACTGAAACCAGGAGAAGGGAGAGAGGCACACCTTCTCAGCACGAGGGATTGAATGTCTGTTATAAGCACAAGAGTGATCTGCTCTGACTGCACAAGAAAAGTTTACAGAGGTTTAATGATAGTGCCATATTAATCTACTATATATAATGCTGAAAATTATGTATAAAAATGCTATGAGGGAATATAATCCAAATGTCATGTCTAATTTGATTTAATCAGTCAATTATTATTATTTAACTGGATAAGCATGTACTTCCATTAAATATGTATTTATGAAAAGAATATTTAGATGTAATCAGAAACAATATTATTTTAGAAAAATCTATTTTAAAGGTAATCCATGACCGTGTGTAAGCAGCATTTGTTTCTGATATAATTCTGTATTTTTACCAAGCAGAATTATTAGCTAATATTTCCATTTTGTGTCACCATTGTCCTGTTCTGGGCTGATTTTTAGTCCCCATATATCGTCAGGCTTGGTTAATCGAACCAAACAGCGAGTTCAGTATTGTCAATTGAATCGTGAGATGAGTTGCACCCCTTGTACCAATTGATTCCTTTGATATTCCTACTTAAAGCAAAATTTAATTTTGGACACTGGGTCTAGATCAATTTTGATTATGAATTAGCAAATTTGCAATCAATTCGCCATGTTAGACTGATCATTGCATAATTTCTTTTTCATATCTTTCCTGCAGCTGTGGACGTCAGAAAATCAGGGTGACGAGGGGGATGCCGGCGAGGGAGAGAACTAAAGGCGTTGCACTTCACTGTTAAATCCACCTACACTCTCTTTATCTTTCACATTTACAGCCCATAATTCCCTGTTCCATCCACCTCACCTATATCCACCTTTCTGTATGACGAGCAGCATCAATTGTACCTGACCTACAAGTTTGTACTCCTCAAAGAGGCCATGATCGACAGGGTAATGTTTGTTTAGTCAAAGGCTGAATTGTCTCAAACATGTTTGTTTGTGTATTTTTGGGGAAGCCCCCCAAAAAGAGTTAAATGGTGGTTTAAAAAAAATCCATCTACCCCTTCTAAATCCTCCTAACATTTTTAAAAGGTATGTCTTCTGCCTCTCTATAGTTCCCATCCCTTCTCTATTCTCTCCAATAGTGTACTGGCGATTGCTGGTTTTATTCAAAAGGTTATTAAACTGTCAATTAATTTAACAAACACTGTGACGTTTAGTTTTTCCTCCTGGATAACCTGTGGTTAATGGATATGAACTCGAACTCATTACGAATAGCAGTACAATTCTGTTGCAATCTCATACAGAATGGATGATACAGGCTGTATTGTGACACTGACTAACATGCGTTAATATTATTGCTGTCATGTGCGTTTTTATTTGGCATCCACGGCTAACAATGAAATAAAAGGGACTCTAGGTTTGCCATTCCACATCTTTAAAGTAAAAGTAAAACATTCCATCAGTACGTAACATTTTACGATTCTAGACCTTTCGTGAACAAACTGGAGAGTTATCCTAATGTGCTGTCTCAGGGGCAGTCAACATAAAGGTGCTGTTTGACATCAGTAAACGATTTTCCTCGTTTGTTCCCTAAATGTTTTTGCGCAAGAATAACTCGCACCTCCATTTATTAAAGATGTAAAATTGTAAACCGTTTTAGAGGTGAAATACAAATCTGTCTTGAAACTAAATGTAGTAAACCTGCTTGCAAAGACACACTTTACTATTATTCAACCCTTATATGAACGACCCTACAGGACGTCTCGGAAGTCGATACTTGTCCTATAATTCGACTCATTCCTATGTGAATTACACCTTCACTAGTTCTTACCTGCTAAAGAGACGACTTTCAAAAAAGTTTCTGCAAAAGCTGAACCATGGATTAATTCTGGAAAGAACTTGAATTTTTGTGCAAGAAAGTGGAGGTTTTGAAGTCTGCGAAACACGAGCTGAGACTGAATATGGCAGAACAGTAATTTTGTACGGTGAAGATGGTAGTTGCTTTCGAAGGGCAACAAATATTTACAGGGGCAGCTCCTCACTCAGTGTCACAATACCATGTCACCATAACATTCCACTTAAGTGTAGAACTCATCTGTCTCAAGCTGAAGACAATGTTCATGCACTGATGGCAAATCTCTCTACTACAAATGGCAGTAATTCTACGCTTGATTACAAAAAATACTGTAGTGAATGTGGAGCCGAGCCTGTCTGTATATCTGGTATCTCCAATTGCTTTGTTTTTACTGACCAGTATTCTGCCTAAAGTTAGCTTCTGTGACGGTTTCATTGCTTAGCGCGCACGTGGTTGTGAAAATTTAGACTAGCTTAAGGAAAAAAAATGACAAAATATACAACCTGGTTATTGACGTAATTCTAGATTTGTGTATGTCTTTTAAAACGGTTCTAGTTTCACCTTACATGTTATAATCAGGAAATTGTAAAAGACAATTTAAAGTGAAATAAAAGTTTTATCAGTTCCAAATTTCGCTGTATTGTTTTTGACAGTGGTGTATATTCAATCGAAAACATTGTCATGCTGTTTTGTTTTTTTAGGCATTGTGATATCACTTCACTACCAATTTTTAATGGCATAGACAAACTTTACTGCACAAGCTTTTAAAGGAATGTTCCAGGTTCAATACAAGTTTAGGTCAAAAGAAAATACTTTCAACTCATCCCTTGTTTATCTAAACAAATCGAGGTTACAATAAAGCACTTACAATGGAGGTGAATGGCACTAGTCTGTAAACATGTAAATACGCTGTTAAATATAGCCACAAGATGTAAACGTATTATACGTGTTAACATGATTTTAGTGCGATAAAATCAGGGATTAACCAGCGTTTAAAGGAATATTCCGGGTTCAAAACAAGTTGAGCTCAGTCGACAGTATCTGTGGCACAATATTTATCACCACATAAAAATTTACTCGTACCTCCTTTTCTTTAAATAAAGCAAAAATCTGGGTTCCAGTGAGGCACATACAATGGAAGGGAACATTAAAATACTCCGTTTCTTAAGTATAGCCACAGGACATAAAGGATATGTGTGTGAAAATTAAATTAGTGTTATAAAATCACTTTCTAACCTTTTCTGTGTAAAGTTATAGCCAATTTTACAGCTTCGTTACCATGACAATATAATGTCAACTAGGGTTGGGCGATTAATCAAATTTTATTTTCAATTATGATTTTGGCTTCCAACAATTTTGAAAACAAGATAATCGAGAGAAAATGATTATGTGCCACATTCCGTTTTGCAATGTAACACCCCGCCGTTTTGTCTTTTAAAGCATTCTTTATTAAAGTGAGGCACTTCCAATGTAAGTGAATGGGGCCAAGACATAAACAATATGCATTTTAACTTGATTTTAGTGATAAAATCCCATATAAACCATTGTGTAAAGTTACAGCCAATTTAACAAATTTGTTACCATGACGATGTAATGTAGTCAAACCCTAAAACGCCCATAAAAATTTGTGGTTAAACAGCTTAAAGCATGAGTTTGAACTGAAGAATTAATTCAAGTGCTTTTTATAAAAATTATAAGCTTCACATTTCTGTGTTTTAAACCCTCAAAAATCACCCCCATTCACTTCCATTGTAAGTGCCTCATTTTAACATAATTTTTAAAGGAGGGACGAGTCGAAATATTTTTTGTGGTAATCAACATTATGCCACAAATGCTGTCGATTGAGCTTACCTTGTATTGAACCTGGAACATTTCTTTAAAGCATTTACCAGGTTACAGGGTTTAACCACTGTTATGTCATCATGAAGTTGTAAAATTGTATATAACTTTACACAAGGTTAGTAAGCTACATTATGACACAATCATGTTAACATTAAAAGTTCAGTGTGTATTTTACCGTTTTTGAACTAGACATATTCACTTCCATTATAAGTGTCTGACTGTAACTGCAATTTTATTTTTTTATGCTTAAGTAAAAACAAACAAAAATGAGTGATGAGTGTTTTATTTTTTTTTTGGTAATCAACCAAAATTTTTTTATGGTAATCAACATTTAAACATGCAGTTTGAAGCTGGAACATTCCTTTAAGAACATTTAAATTTAAAGTAATTTTCCAGGTTCAATTCAAGTTCAGTGGACTCAAAGGATGCTTACCGATTATCACAGAAAATAATATTCAGTTCATCCCAATTTGTGAAAACAAGCAACAATTGTGTGTTCTGCAATGTATTAACAATGGACGTCTACAAGGCAAGGCACTGGGAAGAAGCATTAAAATATACATGGTTTCCAAAGTATAGCCTCTGATTTAAACATTTCGTTGACATGAGATTAGTGGGATATTCACTTGGTAACCCAACTAATTCTGGTCATGACCATACACAGACTTCCTTGTAAGTGGACAATAAAGATTCACTGTTGTATGGAACAATATGTGGGTTTTACAGAATATTCCAGGTTCAATTCAAGTTAAGCTCAATCAAGAGCATTTGTTGTGGCATAATGTTGATTACCACAAATATTTTTTTGACTTGTTAAACTTTCTTAAAATGAGGTACATACACTGGCCAATTTTATAGGGTTTAAAGGCAGAAATGTGAAGCTTATAATTTTATAAAAGCACAAATTAATTCTGTTAAAACTTTTGTATTTGAGCTGTAAAGTGTTTAAATTGTCATTTCTACAGTCATTTTAGGGTTTGTTGACATTACATGTAGGTCTTGGCCCCATTCTCTTATAGTGGAAGTGCTCCACTGTAACCCAGACTAAGTCTAAATTAATTTGTGTGGTAATAAATATTATCCCTGAAATGCTGGCTGTTGAGCTTAACTTGTATTGAACCCGGAATATTTAACATCAACACAAGCTGCACAGTTTTACAACCGGACAAGAGGTTTCTACCTGTATACATAACTTTCTCTTATTTTTGTAATGCTAACCCACACAAAAGAAACAAAAATCACTGTCCATAGCAATTACATCTCACAGTTTACAGGATGTAAAACACAAGATGTACTATTCGTAAAGATTTCTTTTATCAGATGCATGTCAGAACATGGCTCCTCATTTGCATGCAAAATGGCATACAAAACACTGCGCACAGAAAACGGTAATAAATACAGATGTCAAGTCTTAACAGATTTACATTCAGGGGTTTGGAAAATAATGAATTGCGAATATCTTTGCTGACCACTTCCTCTGGAAAAGACAATGAAACAATTAGAAATTGCAATTGTAAATTCTATCATCATTCACCCACCCTTATGTTGTTCCAAACCGGTATAATTTGAAACAATGTTATCCTTTGTCAACAATCACTTTAATGTCATATTTTGTCCATACACTGAAAGTGAAGGGTGACTAAAACAAACATTGTTTAAAATCTCCTTTTGTGTTCCACTGAAGAATGTAAGTTGCACTGGTTCGGTACAACATGAGGGTGAGTATATGATTACAGAATTTAATTTTTGGGTGAAGTACTCCTTTTAAAAGCATTTTTATTAAACAATCTTCATTGATGTAGAATATAGATCATTGTCCTAAAACCACAACTGTTTCGTAGTATTTAATATAAATGGTAATGCTAAGCTTGTACGAAATACAAACATTCTGAAATCTATAACTTGCTAGAGCTGAGGAATGATAATTACATCCTTTTGTCACATCAGTGCATCCGAAGTATGAAGAAACTGCTGCCTAATTGCATTTCAGTATGAAGTGGAAAGTTTGACTTTAGTCTGAAAAATATGAGTTTCAGAATATCTTGACACTGTAAATGTGTAAGGTGTGTATGACAAGCCAAATTGACTTTTAGTCATGTGTAGGAAATGAATAAGGTACATTTTAATTGTTTATTAATTTTTTCACTAGATAAAATGCCAATTCTTGATATCAAGAATGGAATTACTACTAGTGAAAGTGCTAAATGTTGATCACAGTTACAGACATCTATAATTTCTTGCTTTTCAAATATCCTGTTCTACATACTAGTAAATAAATGATACGTTATATCAATTATTACATTGTCACTAGTACAAATAACCATTCCTGATATCAACAATTGAACTAAAACTACTTATAATGCGGCAATGACAGATCATTGTGAAAACCCAATTACAGATATCAAGATTTTTTACTAGTGCCAGTGTAGTTACTGACAATAAAAATGAGCACTTTTACTAGTTGTTATTCTATATTAAGAATTCGAATTTTAACTAGTGAAAATTCAGTTGTTGACATATATAATTCATATCCTGTACGTGATTAAATGCTGAAATGTCTCGCGATAATGTGCCATGAGAAAGGCACATTAGTTACTGCTAAATCAACATCACATCAATTAAATGAATAAATTCAACATGCATAACATGAACAAATGGGACAAAGATTGCGTGAATTCAATGAACTTGAACATGAATAAATGACATGGAACACAAAAGTTCAGGACAAAAATGCACCCAGTGGATTATTTCAAAATGTATCATCAAAAGTGCCTGTAGGTTAAATTCTATCTCTCGTTATGATAAATAATCGTACATGAAGGAAAGTAAATTTTGCAGCTTTGAGAGGCAAATAAACTATTTGACTAAAAAGTCTCCTCATGTCCACATGAACAGTTATTTCATCTTCTGCACTTCCAGAAGTAGTTTTTGTGCTGCAGTGTTGTTTGGCTCAATTTTGAGCAAGCTGTTGAGATCTTCCACACATGATTTTTTGTTCTAAGGGGAAAGAAGAAAAAAAGTAAACTAGGATGACTGTTAATTTCGACACTGAAAGTGCCTGGAAAGATTACTTGGGAGTTAAAAGCCTAGCCATTATCTTCTACAATACATTTGACTCGATCGGAGATAGAAAAAGGGTTTTATACATCAAATATCTCTGTAACTTACGTTGAGTTCCTTATATGCCTGGGCACGTCGGTAAAAGGCCTTAATGTTGGCAGAATCCAATTTAAGAGCCTCATCACAATCGCTAATAACTTCGTTGTACATCTTTAATGAAAGGTAGCAGAGAGCCCTAGAAGCAAAATGGATTCACACATATTTTAATTAACATTATCCAAAACATTTGAATGATTTGAATAATGTTATTGTTGGTGTTGCACTGTATATTCTTTGTTAAATTTCACCTGTTTGTGTAGGTTGTGACTTCGATGTCTTGACTGAGTGACTGCGTGTACTTCTCCACTGCTTTCTTGTATTCGCCTTTCTTCACAAATGCATTGCCTTCCTCCTTTAGAGCTTTGGCCTTTTTAACAGCTTCAGGTCCTGGAACTTTCAAATAAAAGGTACGATCAGCAACCTGAGGTCCTGACATCAATAAATGTATTATTGTTGCTCGTGCTCAGTGCTCCACCCCTCTGAAGATAATACTTCTAAAATTAAAGTAGAGGGGTGATTCTCATGAAACCTGTCTAGAAAATATCCTGGTCATATTTAATCCCAAATTAATATTACAAAATGTGAAATTATCTTTTTGCATAACGCCTACATTTTGGACCATTAAAATGTTTTGCATTGTGACATTAATATATTTTTATAAAATACGCAAAATTGAAAAGCAGCACCAAGGGAGCACAACTATAATGAATACTTTACAATATAAATACATCATTTTTGATTACCTTATTTTTTCGTATTGCCGTAAATTACATTTAAGGGGTATAATGTGTGTAACTGACATGAATATATAATAATGTCACCAAAAAAATAAGGTTTATTGTTAAAATTATTTTAACATGAACTAACAATAAACAATAGTATTAATTAATGTTATGTAATGTTCATGTAATAATTAATTTCAACATATAGGAATACATTTTCAAAGTTGTATTCGTTAACATTAGTTAATGCACGATTAACTAACATGTACAATAGTATTTTTATTAACTAAAATTTTAATTAAGATTAAAGATTAATAAAATGTAAAGAAAAATATTGTCATTGTTTGTTCATGACACCTAATGCATTAACTTATGTTAACTAATGGAACCGTATTGTAAAGGCTTCATTTTCTGCAGTTGTAGTCCTGACATTTAATAGTAGAAAACATTCCCTGTCTTAGGTCAGTTAGGATCACTATATTTTAAGAATGTGAAATGTCAGAATAATAGAAGATAATTATTTATTTCAGGTTTTATTACTTTCATCACATTCCCAGTGGGTTAGAAGTTTACATACACTTTGTTAGTATTTGTTAGCATTGCCGTTATCTTGTTTAACTTGGGTAAAATTTTTTGGGTAACCTTCTACAAACTTCTCACAATAAGTTGCTGGAATTTTGGCCCATTCTTCCAGACAGAACTGGTGTAACGGAGTCAGATCTGTAGGCCTCCTTGCTCACACATGCTTTTTCAGTTCAGCCTACAAATGTTCTATCAGATTGAGGTCAGGGCTTTGTGATGGCCACTCCGATACATTAACTTTGTTGTCCTTAAGCCATTTTGCCACAAATTTGGAGGTATGATTGGGGTCATTGTCCATTTGGAAGACCCATTTGCGCCGAGCTTTAACTTCCTGGCTGATGTCTTGATGTTGCTTCAATATATACACATCATTTTCCTTCCTCATGATGCCATCTATTTTGTGAAATGCAGCAGCCCCTCCTGCAGCAAAACATCCCCACAACATGATGCTGCCCCCGCATTCTTCATGGTTGGGATGGTGTTCTTCGGCTTACAAGCCTCACCCTTTTTCCTCCAAACATAATGATGGTCATTATGGCCAAACAGTTACATTTTTGTTTCATCAGACCAGACCAGAGGTCATTTCTCCAAAAAGGAAGATCTTTGTCCCCATGTGCACTTGCAAACTGTAGTCTGGCTTTTTATGGCGGTTTTGGAGCAGTGGCTTCTTCCTTGTTGAGCAGCCTTTCAGGTTATGCCGATATAGGACACGTTTTACTGTGGATATAGATACTTGTCTACCCGTTTCCTACAGCATCTACACAAGGTCCTTTTGGGGTTTTCACTGTGGATAGTACCCGATACTTTTTTTAGTACCACCTCGGTCGAGGTTCCAAGCGAGCCGAGCAGATACTAAATGTGACGTCAAAATCACAAGCAGATCACTGATTGGTCGGGGAGAATCGTCACTACCAACGTCACTGGATTTCCGACACTGGACATCAACCTGCTAGTTTTAAAGTTAGTAACAGCGATAGCAGAATCATTTGTTCATGCGCATTTCAAATTGTAAAAAAAAAGAAATGGCTGTGCGCAAAACCACGCCGTGGTCAATAAATGAGGTGCAGACGGTCCACTCGTTAGCAAAGAAAGAAACGATGCAAAACTAAAAAGTCTCTCAGGAAGTGTCTCAGCTTTTGGCCCACACGGCTACCACCGGACCTACCAACAGTGTAGGAAAAGTTAAAACAACTTAAGTGACTACAGAACCATCATGGAAATGTGGAAGTGGTTCGACCAAATGGACGCCATCTAGACCGGCGAGCAATGGGAGGGAGTGCGCCCTGGACTCAGCCACGATGGAGGATGCTACGTTAACTCTATACTCTGCTTGAAAGCTTCACTTTATTTAGTTGACCAGCTACTGGAAGCTTGCTTCTAAAACAACAAAGCCAATTTAACCGTTACACCCGTGTAAAATCACCATGCAACAACTGCTTTATTCAGCACAATGAGCTAGTAGCTAACAGCTAGCGTTTGTGTTATTGTTTTGGTCAGTTTGTGTCGTGTTTAAGATGATGTCACGGCAGTAGAGGCGGCGCAACTATGACGATCAGCCTATAATTCCACCCACGTTGATGTGGTACTAAACTGCAGTGGAAATGCAAGTTCTGAAAAGTAAAGCGAGTAGATTTGAGGTGAGACGAACCGTAACATGCAGTGGAAAAGTGCCTTTATTGTCTAAAGGCTTGACATCATTTTCTGGAATTTTCCTACCTGCTTAAAGGCAGTTAACTTGGTGTATGTAAACTTCTGACCCACTGGAATTGTGCTATAGTGAATTAAAAGTGAAACAATCTGTCTGTAAAAATTACTTATGTCATGCACAAAGTAGATGTCCTAAACGACTTGCAAAAACTAAATATTAAATTTGTGGAGTGGTTAAAAAATGTGTACATAAGCTTCTGACTTCAACTGTATATGCAAAATATAATTTCATATTAGTTTCTTTTGATTGGAGTTAAATAGGACCAGGATATTTTCAAGAGAATCATCCAGATTTTATAAAGCTATTAAATAGCATCTTTTAAAGTAGTTTTTATGAGACCAGTGTTTAATATAGTTAAATATGAAATGTGAAAGTGCTGCAGTTGTATCTCAAGTGACATTGCATCAGAATCTGCTAGAAAAAGGTAAATCAGCATCCACACAGCCTGAAGATCACAGATCACACTAACCTTTTTTCTTGTTTTCGATCATGCCGTTCTGTTGTGAGGTGGAGGCCGGGCTTGTGGATTGTGCTAGACTTTCTTTTACAGACATCGGAACTGTGGGGATCGGAGGGAGCTTCTCTCGCCAAGATGGTCCGTCTATATCGATCAAAACCTTGGTCATTCTAATGGAAAGAAATTATTTGTTAGAATACATTTAAAAGGATAGTTCACTCAAAAATGAAAATTCTCATTTACACACCCTTATGCCATCCCAGATGTGTATGACTTTCTTCTGCAGAACACAAACAAAGAAGAATATTTCACCTCTGTAGGTCCATACAATGCAATTGAATGGTGACCAGAACGTTGAAGTTCCAAAAAGCATACAAGGTAGTATAAAAGTAAATCATACGACTCCAGTGTTATAATACATGTCTTCAGAAGCGATAAGATAGGTGAAGGTGAGAAACAGATCAATATTCAAGTCATTTTTTACTATAAATCTCCACTTTCACTTCTACATTTAGCTTTTTATGGCAGTTTTGGAGCAGTGGCTTCTTCCTTGCCGAGCAGCCTTTCGGGTTAAGTTGATATAGGACTCGTTTTACTGTAGATATAGATACTTGTCTACCCGTTTTCTCCAACATCTTCACAAGGTCATTTGCTGTTGTTCTGGGATTGATTTGCACTTTCATTCCAAACTAGGTTCATCTCTAAGAGACAGAATGCATCTCCTTCCTGAACGGTATGATGGCTGTGTGGTCCCATGGTTTTTTATACTTGTGTACTATTGTTTGTACAGATGAATGTGGTACTTTCAGGCGTTTGGAAATAATTTGGAATGTAGTTTCTAATTCCAATTATTATTGAATTACTTATTTTTATACACACTTCATAATCATATTGAATCAAAATACTCAATGATTACTAAGACTTTATAGATATTACAGTTTAATTTTCTGTGAATGCATGATTTTCTGTAAAGCTGCTTTGTAAAGACGTGTATTGTAAAAGGCACTATACAAATAAAAATGACTTGACTTTTGTTTTTGCCGCTTTTTATTATTCATTTACATTGCCACTTACTGGCCAGGGAGGAGAATTTATAGTAAAAAAATGACATTAATTTGGATCGGTTTCTCACCCACACCTATCATATCACTTCTGAAGATATGGATTAAAGCAATAGTATGGATTACTTTATGCTGCATTTATGTGCTTTTTGTAGCTTTAAAATTTTGGCACCCATTCACTTGCATTGTAATGACCTACAGAGCTGAGATATTCTTTTAAAAATCTTTGTGTTTTGCAGAAGAAAGTCATACACATCAGGGATGGCATGAGTGTGAGTAAATGAGAGAATTTTAATTTTTGGGTGAACTATTTCTTTAAGAGTTAAGCTGAGATAGAAGTATTTTAACACTGAACAAGTTACATACTTCAGCTTTAATTTACTAGTGCATCCTCTGTAAAATAATAGGAGAACTATATTACTAATCTGGATTATTTCATGAAAAATTACCTGTTGACACCATCATGCGCAGATGGGATGTTGCAATCTATCTGTAGAGCAGTTTTATAGTCCACATAAGCCTGTCTGTATCTCTCCATGGCCTCATAAGCTGCAGCCCGGCGAAGGAGCGCTTTAAATCCAAAAGGAACCAAGTCAAGCGATCTGAAAGAAGATTTGACACTCTTTTATCCAACATCTGCTTGGCGTTTTCCCTTTTCTGACCATTTTAGGCCATCAGAATGGGAAAAGTGAGTATTTATAAGGAATTTATATCACCTTGTTCTGTTTTTCATGCACTTACACTGAGCAGTCTTTAATGCACTCGTTGCAGTTTCCATCTTTCAGGTAACTGGCTGCCCTGTTGGAGTACAAAATAGCCAGATCTTCCTTGTTGTTGTTCTGACCTGTGAACAGACAATAGATGGACAGAGTACGTCTTCATTCAGGGCACAATGCCTTCTCTAAGTCTATTACAGACTGAGTTGATCATTTTGAAAAGGGTCTCTATGTCCCCAATATCTTCCTGATATGGCAGCACTGTAAAAAATGTCAGTCATTTTAACAGTAATAGGTTTATATTTGCTAAAAATCTTTGTATTTAGCAGAAGAAAGAAAGTCATACACATTTGGGATAACATGAGGGTGAGTAAATGATGGAGAATTGACCTTTTTGGGTGAGCTAACCCTTTAAAATGACGGTGAAAAACAGTAATCAGGCATTCCAAGAAGTCCCTGCTTCTTGTGAAAGGGGATATCACATTTCATTATGGAAATAGTTATGTTTCTTATTTTGAATAACAGTTATGTACATTGGGGTGTTCTGTGTTATATTTCATGTAGTTTAGTTCATGTTTTTTTTTACATTATTTATGGTGTTACCCTGATGGTGTTTTGTGTTTACGGATTAAAACTGTGCACTGTCTCTACATGTGTATTACTTATTGCTCCTGGAAGGGCCATTTTAGAAGAACTGACATCATGTGGCCTTTTGTAGTTGCTATGGTGATTAACAATACATTTTAACGTGAAAAGCAGACTTCAATAGTTCCAGAAGGTTAGTATATTAAGTTTATATGATTTAATAATATAAATAGTAGCGAGCCAAAAAATATACAGGCATCAAAATTACATCCTGTAAAGCCTGAAACATGGACACCATATTTTTTAAAGTAAAGGTCTGGCAACAGAACAGTTAATGGTTTATTTTTCATTTGAATATGGAGTCGTGGTGGCGCAGTGGGGTAAAGCACAGAACGGGTAAGCGGGTAAGTTGCCGGTTCGATCCCCACAGCCGCCACCACTGTGTCCTTGAGCAAGGCACTTCACTTCAGGTTGCTCCAGAATGATTGTCCCTGTAATAAGTGCACTGTAATTCACTTTGGATAAAAGCATCTGCCAAATGCATAAATGTAAATTTGAATTAACGAGCATTCCATTGGCCTGTTTGAAACTTCCGTCAATGTAAGTCTATGGGTTTTTTCAAATATTTGATTGTCTGCATTCAGATCAGTTAGAAAAGATACATTGACGCAAGTCAAAACAGTCTGAAGGTCTGTGCCAGGTTTGGTGTTACATTTGATAATTTTGGTCTTGTAGATAACAGTATATTTGCTTCATCTAGCCAACATAATAATTGATTACCACAGTATTTATCAATGTACCTTGAATGTACCAGTGGTAACCATCACTGTACTTTCCAGTACACTTTTGTAAGGGATTACATTAGCAACTATGGTATTTAGGTGAAAGCTATCGTTACCATGGTAAATATTTGTATGGGACAAGCAAAATTACTTAAGGTGCACTCAGTAACTTTTTTGTTTGTGTCATTTGGATTTACACCACTGAAACCTAGCGGCGTGGATGCAGAATAATTTAAAATCAATCGTTTTCTGTTACAGTCAGATGCCATTGTATAAATTCACTATTCGCATTTAGCCATGATTACTTTAATCAACGAGTGAAAGTGTCCCAAAAGTGCGGACCCTCTCAAAGTACAATAAAACAGCTTTTATAAGGTTACTGATATGACTAGTCCTCATATCGAGTGAGTATTCATAATTTTATACATGCGTTTCAAAATAACAATGTCTTCTGGAGGAAAAAATTTCTGCGTGCACCTGTAAACTTCCTCATCCCTTGTATATTTTAGTTCTCTTACCAGACTTCTCCAGCCGCTCGATGGACTGGCTGTAGAGAATCACAGCTTCTCCATACTGTCCGGCTCTGAAACGCTCGTTTCCAGCTTGTTTGAGCTCCGTCCATGACTGTGAGCGCCGTTTCCGAGGCATGATGACACTGCAACCACAAAAAGTCTGAACTTATGCCACTGTTAACAAATTTAGAACCATTATATTATAAATAGGATCACTGCGACACTATTATGTTGAACAGTGTTGGGTGTAATGCATAACTAAGTAATTAATTACTGTAATTAAATGGCTTTTTCATTTAAAAAAGTAAGGGATTACTCTTAAGTTACTTCTGATGTAATTGTGTTAATTAATGTATGGACTATAAAACAAGTGAATTTAAAATCGAAATTTAACGTCTAATGTTAAAATCTGTTTTCTAATTTAATGCTGCCCCTTAAATTCTTTGGCCAGTTCATGAATCATTTATTTGATTTTATATGATTTATTTGAAAGAATTAAAATATCAGTTTCATGTCTATCCTTGTATTTTTCATCTGGTCGAGGTTGATCAGGGTTTTAGAAAGTAATTAATAATAAATTAAGCAATTACTTTTCACACAGAGTAATTAGTATAGTAATCTAATTACACTGTAGATGTAGTTAGTAATTCAGTATTTATTTTAGAGTAACTTACCCAACACTGACATTGACTTACCTTTAAATTTACGCTGAATCTAATCGTTATCGATTACAAAAGTTGTTACGGTTTAACCACCGTCTAATGTTAACGAGACCGGAAAGCAAACGTTGGAGCAACGTTGACGCTTCGTTTGTTTGAAGTTTCCAGTATCACAATCTACGTAAACAACAAGCCTGTGTACTTTAAATCGGATAACTAGATAGTTCCTGTTCTAGAAAAAACTCAAAAAGGGTCTTCATACACGCCAGGCTGAGCACCACGTTTCGCCGACTCAGTCTCTCTGTATTTGTCAGAAGCGGGAGGTGTTGTATTTCAGTTTCCGTTCTCCGGTCAGAAGCGGCTGTCGAGCTCCGAGCTGCTATTTGAAGATCAGGATGGGCGACTGTAAAATCCCGAAGCGTTTGGTTGCCAGATGTTCCTGAAACCCGATGAAATTGTATTATTTTAAAAACATATTTATTGTCGCCGCAGTATAATAAGGGGATGCAATTTGTAAAATATTAAAACAAAAATGCAATCTAGATACCTATCTACCAATACAAGCAGTCAAAAATGTGTTTTGTTTTATAGAAAAAAAATCTAAAACTATTTTAGGCCTATATAAGTCGTATATTCAGTAATAATTAAAATAAAATCATATTTTGGGAAGAACAAAAATTACGGTGTTTCCATTATTCTTTGATGCAAATTTAGATTGCAATGTTAACAGCCCCAGTTCGTTCCCATGCCTTTTGTCACTTCGCAGTAGCCGTAGTTAGGCCTCTCACACGCCATTGCATCAGACACCGGAAGGTTGCGCTGCTGAAGGTCGCAATTAAAACGGTAAATGTCGCGGATTTTTCTTGTTTGTAATTTTGGCTTTGGGCTTAATGTTTATATATATATATATATATATATATATATATATATATATATATTATTTTTAAGAACCCTTAATATATTTTAGTACAATTTAACAGAAAACGTGCTTCGTTTCTGTGTAGTATAGCTTGCTGTTGGTCTTGTCATTTAGCTGGTCAGGTAGTAACCCCATCTTATGAATATATATATATATATATATATATATATATATATATATGAGAGAGAGAGAGAGAGAGAGAGAGAGAGAGAGAGAGAGAATATTAAATGCCATGCTCTCTGTTTAAATATGCTTTATTAACTCAGTGTGCAAGTTTGAGCTGGTAGCTAAACCGCTATACAAACTTCAGCCGCACAAATATCAATTTCAATTTCAATGTTCGTAAAATGTATATATGTTTAAAATTTTGATTTAACCCTTCCCGTGAAAAAACTGAAAGGTTAAAGTGCTTAGACCAGTAACTTAATCAGTAAGCCAGTAAGACATCCATTTGTAATACTTAGAATAGCACGTAGCAGTACAAAATGGTGATCTCACTTATTATTAAAAGTGATATGCTTTTACGTTTTGTTTATTGACATTTAAATTTTATTTCTCTTTTCAGGAAGACAATGTCACTCCCAAAGCCAGTAATGAGAGGCCTCCTGGCCAAGCGTTTGAGGTTTCATTTGCCAATTGCATTCGGTCTTTCCCTGGTTGCTGCAGCTGCATTCAAGGTAAGTTTTATTATACATATTATATTATGGAAATGTTTCAGCCTCATTTTTTGTGTGTACACGTTTTGGGTGCGTATTCGCTCTGCATGGCACCTTTTTTGGCAGGGCTGCAACTAACGATTATTTTGATAATCGATTAATCTTACGATTATTAGAACGATTATTCTGCGTTTATTGTAATGGTTAATCATTAGCTCTTAACCTATTATTCAGCTTGTGCCCGACTTAAATGGTTGTATTAAATGTACTTACTAACATTAAATTAAGCTTTAATAATGTACTTATTAAATGTACTTAATAAGTACATTTTTACTTACTAAAATGTACTTATTAATGCCTTTAAATGTACCTCTAAATGACATTCAATGAATTAAAGGTATAAATGCTTTTAAGTTTAATTCAGTAAAGAAATTAACTGCAAAAAATCCTATTGTTATCAAGTGTTTTTGTCTGGTTTTCCATTTATAATGGTCTAAATATCCTTAAAACAAGATCCATTTACTTGAGAAGCAACATATACGATATTTGGACTTGCTTTAAGAGAATGTATCTTTTAAATATAAGTGTATTTTTTACTTTGTTATACTTCTGCGAGTGCAGTAAAGACTAAATATGCTTATATTCAAGATCTATTCTCTAAAAGCAAGTATACATATCTTACAGGCTGTTTCTCAGGTGAATGCATCTTAATTTAAAAGATTTTTAAATATTTGTATTTTAATATTATATTCAACATTCTGAGATAACAATTTTTTTATTCTTCAGGATAGCAGCTTAAGTAAATGTACGTTGTTTTAAATTAGTTTTAGATATTTATATGGGAAAACAAGCCAAAACAAATCATAAACATATTTTGTTGCAGTATATAATTGGGCGAAGACTTCCTTCTCTCACCTTTCGGTTTCTGTTTATTACAGTCCATCTTTAACTCACAAAAAAACAAACTCTTATTAATAAAGCTGCATATTGCAAATTTTTTTCATGATAAGAAATGCAGAGTGACATATTATGATTCAATAAGTCGTGAGCCATCATGTTATAATCTATCTGCATTAAGTGTGAGTGCTCGAGGTACAAGCGTCTCCGCAGCAGAGTGTGTTTAAGCCGGGTGCAGTTTCGATCTCTCCACCTTAGATTGTGACACTTGGCCACACATAGAAGAGCCGCTGACCGCACAGAGAAAGGCCAGTTTTGGAGTTTGTAGTTATTTACATGATCTGCTTCCATATTATTTGAATTTTAATAAAGCTGTAACGCATTCAATATAACTGCATTCAAGATGTAACACCGGGGTGTTTCCTTTATAGGTCTCTGGCTCAGCTTATTCCACAACGAGAGTGCTTATGTATTTTACTTATTTTGTATTTTTGCATTATAATTCACTCATACTTCATCACTCACATTCATCACCTGAAGGTGTTTAGAAATTTAGTGCATCTGGACTGTGAGTTGTGTAATTTTTCCTTCCTCAGTCAGGCACGAACTGCAGTGCTGCTCTCACGCATCATCTTTAGAGTTTAATGTGATCTCATGTTATGTTAAATGAGATCAAATGACTATTCGACACTGACAATTTTATGGTGATGTCCATAAACTTCCACTAATCATTTAAGCCCTATATTTTGGTCTTAATTGCTGTTTTGTTGAAGTAAAAAGCCAAACCTAGAAATGGTTTCAGGTTTATTGACAAATAAGGTTGTCCAGGGTGAAAAAAATGTGAAATATTTCGCAAATCAAGTTTGAACATGTCACAGACCTTTTAAAACATTAAAGCATTTTTTTCCTAAAAGAAAATATTTTATGACTTGTCATGTGGCTTTTCAAAATTTTCTCCATTCATCTGTGAACTAGGAATATCAATAATCATTCTCAGTGTTACACCACATGTCCTGAACAAAATGTGCACTAAATGAATAACATTTTAATATTTAATAATATGGCAATTCTTTTTTAATTACATGCTTTTTTTATAAAATTTTTTATTGTGTCTTTACATTTTTTATTTTTATTTTACTGTCTCCTAGGACTGGATAAATATATAGATTTGCCGATGCGTCAGGATCTTCATTTGAATGATCACTTTATCGATGCACTTGTAGCATTGAATAATGTCTCTAAGTCAATTATAATCATGAAGAGCATAGATGAGGAAAAAAAAATAGGCATTTGAGTCGTTAATATGCTCTCATTTACAGATGCTTTTTACAGAACTGATGGTTTTCTTAAAGCGACAAGACCTATTCCAAATCAAAGTAAATACATGTAAATTGTAGAAATTATGCATTAATTAAATATAATGTATGCAATATAATATAATCTTTACCACAGTGCTGTGAAAGTATGATTTCTTCTGTTTTTGTGTATTTTTCATACTAAATTGTTTTGGTTCTTCAAACGAGATATAACGTAAAACAAAGGCAACCTGAGTAAACACAAAATACAGTTTTCAAATACACACATTATATAATTTGTTTTTAAGCAAAAAAAGTTATCCAACACCTATATCACCCATGTTAAAAACGAAATGCCCCCTTAAACTTAATAGCTGGTTGTACCACCTTTAGCAGCAACAACTGCAACCAAACACTTCTGATATCTGGAGATCAGTCTTTCACAACACTGTGGTGGAATTTTGGCCCACTCTTCTTTGCAGAACTGCTTTAGTTCAGCCACATTGGAGGGTTTGAGCTTGAACTGCCCATTCAAGGTTCTGCCACAGCATCTCAATCAGGTTCAAGTCAGTACTTTGACTAGGCCACTCCAAAACTTTAATTTACTTTCTTTTTAGCCATTCAGAGGTGGATTTACTCCTGTGCTTTTAGTCATTGTCTTGCTGCATAATCCAGTTGTGCTTGAGCTTCAACTCGTGGACTGATGACCGGACGTTCTCCTTTAGTATTTTCTGGTAGAGAGCTCAATTCATGTTTCCCTCAATTATTACAAGTCGCCCTGAAGCAGCAAAGCATCCCCACACCATCACACTACCACCACCATGCTTGACCGTAGGTATGATGTTCTTTTTGTGGATTTCTGTGTTTGATTTATGCCAGATGTAACGGGACACCTGTCTTTCAAATAGTTCCACTTTCAACTCATCAGTCTACAGAACATTCTCCCAAAAGGTTTGAGGATCATCAAAGTGTGTTTTGGAAAAAAATCTGGGTTAGTGGTTTTTGCCTCGCCTCTCCTCCATGGATGCCATTTTTGCCCAGTGTCTTTCTGATAGTGGAGTCATGAACAGTGACCTTTATTGATGCGAGAGAGTCCTGCAGTTCCTTGGATGTTGTCCTTGGATTTTTTTGTCTTCCTGGATGAGTCATCGCTGGAGGATCGGCCACTTCTGGGAAGGTTCACTAGTATGCAAAGTTTTCTTCATTTGGAGATAATGGCTCTCACTGTGGTTCTTTGGAGTCCCAGCGCCTTTGAAAAAGCTTTGTAACCCTTCACAGACTGATGTATTTCAAATCACCTTTCTCATCATCATTTCTGGAACTTCTTTCACCTTTGGCATAATGTGCTAATGAGTGAGACCTATTAGCCAACTTCATGCTCCTGAAAAAGTTCTATTTAGGTGTTGATTTGATTGATCAAGATTGGCAGTAATCAGGTCTGGGTGTGTCTAGTCCAGCTGAATCCCATTATTAATGCAGTTTCAAAGATTTGGGGATTTAGTCAATAGCGTCTGGCTGCAGACGACTTGCACTCTCAGACTTGCACGCTCAGACACGAGCGCTTCCGCTGCAAGTGACGTCACTTGCACGCTCAGACACTAGCGCTTCCGCTTCAGCGTAAACTATTGACTTGTTAAAAGTTTAAATAATGTAAATCGCTGGTACAATTTTCTGAATTGGCTGCAAAATGACAATTTCATTATTATTATTATTACTGAACAAAACGAGCTAATGCCTGTCAGTCTAACTCTGTTTACTTTAAACAAAGACTGGCTGTGTCGGATTGAGAACAGATCATTCAAAAATCGTTTAGTAAACATTATATATATATATATATATATATATATATATATATATATATATATATATGCTTTTTAGTTACATGATAACATTTTTACATTTTACCTTAATATACGCTATTTTTTATCTCTGATACAAATAAAAATAAATTAATGTTATGCCTAACAACCACTCACGGTATTACATACATAAAGGAAACTATTTAATAGAGTGCTATTACATGGTTTGCACGTTGAACCCAGTGTAGTTCAATAGCGTTTGGACCGTCCCGTCCTGTTTTAATGTCTACATTTTTGGTAAAATACGTACTGTAAAATACATGCAATATTCGGTCATTCGACCTTGCATCTCAGTTCAGTTCAGCACAGCTCATTACATTAGCGGAAGCGCTTGTGTCTGAGCGTGCAAGTCTGAGCGTGCAAGTCTGACAGTGCAAGTCTGCAGCCAGACCCTTCTCGATTTAGTAACTAAGGGGTCAAAACTTTTCACCCAGGCCCAGTTGGTATTGGATAACTTTTTTGCTTCAATAAATAACTATCATTTAATAACTGTATTTTGTGTTTACTCAGATTGCCTTTGTTATATCTTGTTTGAATTCTTTAAACAATTTAGATGTGAGATGTACACAA
Source organism: Xyrauchen texanus (assembly GCF_025860055.1). NCBI lineage: Eukaryota > Metazoa > Chordata > Actinopteri > Cypriniformes > Catostomidae > Xyrauchen > Xyrauchen texanus. The sequence continues at coordinate 5,896,202 of NC_068282.1, forward strand.
AAACAGAAGAAATCAAGATGGGGCAAATACTTTTTCACAGCACTGAACATGGAATTTTAAAAAGCTAAAATGTTACTAAAATAATGATAAACAATACGTATTATAATTTATAAAATTTATATTTTGGTAATGTACCGAACACTGAACGAGTGTGTTCCAAAATATTTTTTTTATTCGGACTGCAATAAAAACTGACTGACCAATGAGATAAGTAGCTTCCATTTGTAATTTTTCCAGAGTCGCTACAGATGCTCAATCAGCACGTTGGTGGCGCTAATCAACTGGCAAACATGGCATTGGATGTGCTGCTGATACCCCCCTTCCCCTCCCATTTTTGAAAATCTGCTTATGGTGTTTTGTCTTAATGTGCATTATTCAGTATATCACTGTGCCTGATATATTCTCCTGGCATTAAAAATAGCAGCGAGGTATGGAAATTCGTTTGCACTGATCTTGTAGTAAAATATCCAATAAAAAGACTCTTTACATGCAATATTTTACTGCACACAAATGAATAGCAGAACCACGCTGTTTGTATTCCAAGGAAAATATAACTCAGTATTGCAATAATTTAAATAAAGACTGTGAGCCAGTGTTTAACATTATTATTTTAATATTATGCATCATATTTTGAACTATACATTTCATTCTTAATGTACATTATTTCAGGTGTATTTATATCGCTGTACCTTGTGTTATATTATCCAGACCTTATAAAAATCGAATATGTTTCGGGAGTCTGTTTGGAATATACTCATAGCAAAATACATGTGAAAATATATATGCAAGAGCGCTCTTTACTCAATTGCATAAAAAACTGATTATTTACTCCTTGGTTTATCAACACCCTGGAAAGAACAATATGAAGCAGTTATGCAAAATTGGGAGTATACATTTATCAAAATGAGTTCGAAATCAGTAAAAAACATGTTCATCATAGAAGCGGTGTATTCCAAAAAATTGTGTGTGAATTTTTTTATAAATGTGGACCAAAATGTTAAGTGAACCTTGTATCTAGTACTTGCATGTGCAGAAATGGTCAAATACATCTACAAATTCAGATCCATCCAACCAAATAGTAAAGTATGTAATTTATTACATAATTGAAAATGTCTTCTTTTTTTTTTTTCAAGTTTCATTAGGGCACAACCACCGTAGACAATAAGGGGGATGCCCCTCCCCCAATTGGCTGTTCTAATTGGTGGTTTATCTTTATGCATTTTTCAATAGAAGATTCCGTAAATTTCACCTTTTTGGAATTTTGAACATTTGGTTACACCTTTGTCTTATCACACTTTGGGGCACACATGTTAAATACCCAGGAATTCTGTTTTGCATTTTTTATGAATAATGAAAATGTTTTGTGTATTTTTCTGCAGTACGCAGTAACAGAACCCAGGAAACAGGCATATGCTGACTTTTACAAACAGTACGATGCCATGAAGGAGTTCAATGCCATGAGGGAAGCTGGTGTCTTTGAAAGTGTCAGGCCCTCAGGAGAATAAAGTGATATCATGTGAATGACCCTCTAAATGTAAGCTCTTAATGCACAATGCCACTTTAACATTAAATTGTCTGACCCAAAGCATATTCTAATCCTGGATATAATCGTAAATGGGAAAACCTTTCTAAATGCTGCTAGACTTCCTTCAGCCAATTATGTTTTACTCAATTGTAAAATAAAAATGAAATTGTTCTTTCTTTTTACAGGTTTTGTTTCTCCCCTGCATTCCTGGTCTACAAATGTATCTATAAGAGTATCGGATATGAACTTTGATGTTCTCATGAATATACAAATAAACTATTGACAACTTCTATCACAGTCTAGGGTTTTTTTTTTGTATCCGTACATAAAATGTTGAAACCTCATATCCAATATTTTGATAAAAACTCTTACTATTTGGTGGTGAAGAGACTTGAATGTTTTTTTAACTATTCTCTGAGCAATGTTAATGGATGTGTTAATGGCAATGGCATAAATTCTGCCAAAGGTGTGTATTTTGGGGGAATTTTGATACATCAACCTCAGTTCCTATAATGCACTGTACACAAAATTGTTTCACTCAGGACCTTGAAGACAAAAATGTCCCCATTGAAACTCATTAAACTGCAATATTTGATCCCAGTGCCTTTAAAGCTTAAAATCATGAATTCTATGATATTATGCTTTCATTCCGGAGTCCTGGCGCCATTTTTCTCATGTTTAGCCTATGGAGCAAATACATTGTTTTCCCCTATTTTCTGTTTGCTGTATTATCGAGCACTACAGGCAAATTTAGTAAATGATGCAGCTAAAATTGTGTTGGTGTGTTGGTATGAATGCCAGAGTGTGTTTTTTTTGTGTGTATTGAAAAATTTGTGTGCGTGTGTAAAAAAACAACAACGTCATTATGTAAACAAACAATCATTTAAAAGGTTAAAATCCTGAAAATGAATATTTGGTTGTTATGATCAGGACTGTTTTTGGTTAAAAACAAAATACTCATTGATAGTGGAAAATAATATTAATATATAATATTTGTATGGTGGTTTTTTGACGTGGCATTTTTGTCCTCTAAAGACCACAGAGTAATTTTTTTTATATTGATTTAATTTATATCTTAAACTAGTTATATTTTATTATGTATTGCCACAAACAATACCTGCAAAAAAAGTGCCATGGTATTACAAATGGTATTTTGGTTATTATTATTATTGGACATTTACCATTACAATACAGTGTTTGGACATGTATTATGGTAATAATGCCATGGTATTCTTTGAAATAATTGTAAGTTCCATGGTATCAATGTATTATATTATACTATCACAGTACTTTCTGGTATATTTACTTTTGTTTGAATAGGAAACCACTGCGAGCTCGAGGTCTTTTAATTTGACGTGCATTTTCCCACTGATGCACTGTACCGGAAGTGCTTCGTGCAAGAAAAGCGGAAATTGTTATTAATGGTCCAACATGTTTTGCTAAATGTTGGAAGCGTTATCACGGACAATTCCAACTTAATTTGTATAATTAGTGATGTTGCGACAAATCAGCTGCTTTCATTTCGCTGATTCGACTCATTGTGTTCGCTGGGTAAGTTGTTTAATAGTTTCGGTTTGGGATGTTATCATTAGCTCGCTACATTGCATTCCCTCCACGCGTGCTGTCGAAGGCCTTTGTGCCAGAGACCACGAAATAGTGGGAGCTGAATGCTTTATAAAATGTGGGTTGGATTAAATATCGACGATTAGTCTAGTTAAGAGTACGAGAAGAAAACGTAGACAACAACATCTGATGACTTATGAAGACTCTTTAGGGAACGTACACGTGACGTCACGTTTTTTGAGAATGTAGTCGACACCCACAAAATTGGTGTCTTTGTTCTTTAGGTAACCAAACTAACGCACTTTACAGTAGTACAGTTATATAATTTTTACATTTTTGACTAAGTTTGATCATTAGAATTAATCATTTATTTGACTTGTTTTAGTTTATTATTTTGCGTAAATTTGTTATTTTAAGTATAAATATGGTATTTTATTGGAAAATATGGGAATAAATAATACATATACCTTTACAATAAGTACTCTAATTTGATGGTATCGCAATGGCGCTAAATTATTATTAAATGTACCATGGTAATTTAGGATGCCTTGGAGAAAATCTGTTAACTGTCATGGTAAAAATAAAATCGTATTACCACGGAAGTCAAGTGGTTTTTATTGTCGTTCAACTATACAGTTAGTACAGTACACAGTGAAACGAGACAACGTTCCTCCAGGACCATGGTGCTACATAAAACAACATAGGACACGACAAACGCAGAACCACATGAGACTACACAGAATAAATCGCATACATATATAAAGTGCACGTGGAAACATGCTATTATCATGGTACCCTTTGTTAGTGTTAATTGCATACAACAAGATTAGCATATAATACTAACACTAAATTGAATAAAATATAAGTTATTGCAAGGAACGAAATTAATAGTGTTAAAGGGTAAGCTTAAGTGTAAGGCTGGTGAAATTTAAATGCAACATCAGGCTTGCCTTGCCGTTTTATGACATACAGTTGTCATAAAAAAGCTTTTAATTTTAAGAAGCAAAAAGCAAGGCATGATTAACGCATTCATTTTGTGATATTTAATTATATATATATATATATATATATATATATATATATATATATATATATATATATGATGGGTTAAAATAATAAAGTAATTTAACCTATACATTCTATTTCTAAACCAAAGTGGCACTGTTGTGTCGGTGATTAAGTTGATTTTCATTTGACTTTGCTATTTAAGAAACAACATGGATGTAAACTATAGCAAGTGTAACACATAAACAGTATAATATGACTTGTCATTTGGGTGTACTACTGAAATTATGTACATTGTCCATCTATTTAGACTTAATAAGTGCATATGACAATAATCATGTATAGCTCATTATTTGCCAATGGTGTCATGAAATTTCAGTGTGAAATGTATTAATCCTTTTCTAAAATTGTCCTGATATGTTGCATTATCTCTTTGATATATGAAAAATAAAGCATCAAAATATATTTTGTTCTTTTATTATTGTCTTTGCATTTTGTGGATCCAACTTTGATAGATATTTTTGCCGGGTCTTTAAAGACCAGAATATATAAGAGTATTTGGTGACGTTAATCATGCATTGAAATACATTAATGAGCCAAAACATTATGACACAGGTGAAGTTAATAATGTTGATCATCTTCTAACAAGTTTACATGTCAAGGTCTGGGTAAATTAGATGGTATGTGAACAATAAGTTCTCAGTAGTTGAATGCAGGAGTAAAGGCCCGAGCGATTTTGACAAGGGCCAATTTATTATGGTCAAATGAATGAGTCAGAGCATCTCTAAAACAGTAAGGCTTGTGAGGTGCTCCCAGTTAGCAGTGGTAAGTACCTACCGACAGTGGTCAGAGGAACGACAAACCGGAAACAGGGTGTTGGGTGCAAGGCTCATTGCCATGCAAGGGCAATGAAGGCTATCCCATCTGGTCTGAACCGATAGAAGGCCTACTGTGGCACAAGTCAAAGAAAATTTGAATGATGGTTACGGGAAGAATGTTTCACAACAAACAGTGCATCACACACTGGTGTGTGTGGGACTGCATAACAACAGACTGGTCAGAGTACCCATGATAACTCATGTTCATCGTCAAAAATGCCTATAATGGGCACGTGAGCATCGGAACTGGACCTTGGAGCACTGGAAGAAGGTAGCCTTGTCCAAAGAGTCCTTTTTACTATTACATCACGTGGATGACCGGAAGTGCACTGTGGGAAGACAAGCAGATGGAGGGAGTGTGATGCTCTTGGCAATGTTCTGCTGGGAAACCCTGGGTCCGGCCATGCATGTTGATGTCAATTTGACACATGCCACCTACCTAAACATCGTTGCAGATCAGGTACACCCCTTTATGGCAGTGGTATACCCTGATGTCAGTGACCTCTTTCGGTAGGATAATGCACTCTGCCACACTGCACACATGGTTTGGGAATGGTTTGAGGAACATGATGTAAGATTTCTATTCAGCAGATGGTCAGCATATTAAGCAGGTGGTCATAATGTTTTGAATCATCAGTGTATAAAGGGCAGGTTGGATGCAGCATTTAATTTCCCCCATTTTTTCCCTCGGTTTTACCCATTAACGCTGTTATTTTGATTGTGATGTGTAGATGTGTAATTATATCTTAATTGGAGGGGGGGGGGGTTCTCAGCGAATTGATATGCAATTAATCTGATTTATTAATCAGCACATTATTTAATTAAATTCAAAATTTTGCCCTAGTATATAGTTGGTACAAAACTAAAATGGCACTACTGAAATGATGTACACAAAAAGTTTGTGAATTGAGTCTATGCAAAAAGATGCGAGCTGTATTTATTGTAGTCGAAAATTGAGGAGAAGCTGAATAAAAATAGAATGATTGAGGAATATCAGTAATACAGTGTTGCCTTGAAAGAACTGTAACGAGACATTCTTTTTCATTAAAACTTGTATTTTAGACGCTTTCTAAGCTGTCTGTTTGATACTGGTTTTATGTTCATAGAAGAAATAATATTGTATCTGTATCATGTTCTCAGGTTCCTCAATGAAGCTGCAAACAGCATCAGTCTAACATCTAAATTCGTCTCTTCTGTAAACCTACAACTTCATACACTTTGAAGACTATCATCTCTCTGGCACCCACATGAGCGCAGCGTTCTATTCCCGCTGGGCCAAGCGCCATGCCTGACCGGGATAGCACCTTCCTGGCAGGTGGCAGTGGGGGAGGAAGTGGGACTGGGGTGGGCACTGGGATTGGGGAGGAAGGCGTGTCTGGGTCAGGTTTGGGTGGAGGGGTAGGAGAGGGACGAGTGACCGTGGGGGGCAGCTCAGTGGGTTGTGGAGGAGGTAACGGGGGTCCCGGGGCGATGGGAGGCGGCGGGGCATTAGGAAACGGGAATAGCTGCAGTGGTTTCGGTTCCGGATTGGCACTTGACGGCGTTTGCCGGGACTTTTTGCGGAATGTGTGCAAGCGTGGCAAACGTTGCCGTTTTCGCCATCCAGACTTCAATGAGGTTCCCGATTTGGGAGTGCAGAAGAATGAATTCATCTTCTGTCATGACTATCAAAACAAAGAGTGCGTGCGCACAAATTGCCGATTTGTTCACGGATCTAAAGAGGACGAGGATTATTATAAGAAAACCGGAGAGTTGCCCTTGCGTCTAAGGGGCAAGGTGGCTGCTGGATTGGGACTGTCCCCTACCGATCTTCCTTTGAGCCGTGGTGAAGTCCCCATTTGCAGAGACTACCTGAAGGGTGAATGCCAGAGGGGTAACAAGTGCAAGTTCCGCCACGTACGGAAAGATTACGACTATGAGGCTTCGTCGAGGGTGGGGGTTGGTTGTATGATGGGCGTTCCAGGTGGGGTTAGTGGGATGGTAAATGCAGGTGGAGGAGGGGCAGTTGCCGTTGGTGGTGCCTGTGGTGGGATGTCTGGACTTGTTGGGGGTGGTGTTGGTAATTACTTGGGGATGGGATGTCCCAACATGGGCGTATGCAGAGACCAAGGACTGTCGGTTGGAGGGGGAGGTGGGAGTTCAATGAGTGGCTGCATGTCAATAGGCACTGCCGGTCATCGGCGGTACGAAAGGGGTCCGTGCTCAGTTTATGACCCTTTATTTGAAAATGGCTTGTTTGAAGCAGGGCCAGTGGAAGCTCCTGTTGACCACACAGCTTTCCAGCTGAAGAGACGGCGATTAGAAGGTCTACGATTGGCTGATGGGCCTGGTGTAGGACATTATGACCTGGGGATTCAGGCTACTCTGCCAACACGGCCATTAGAATATCGCTTTCTTGAAGAGGAGAATGCCTTATTGAGGAAAAGAGTGGAGGACCTTAAGAAACAGGTAAGAAAGTGATGTAGGTCTAACTGGAAGTTATCGCACATGTGCAGTTGATAGGGATGCTTTGATTGATTGGCCACTGATTGGTATCGGCTGATATTCACATTCTGGGACTCTATCTGTGATCGGTAATTTGACTGATTGCGTAAACCGATCGCTCATGTTGCGAAAGATGAGCGGCTTATTTAAGACTTCAGCAAAATTGTCATGGAGTGTGGGTAACACTGGCATAGTATTGTAAGTCAACAAACTTTATTCATTAGTTAAGAACGATGCAGTGGGAGAGGTATGGCGAATATGAAAAGTTTGTAATGTGTCATTCACACAGGACAAGCAAAGGGAAAACATCGCAAGCTGTGAAACGGTCCTTATTATCGTTCATGGCAGCAGCTTCTCAGTCTCCGCCAGGCATAGGCATCTCTGTAATAATGCGAGTTACAAGACATGGTGTAATTCAAACATCTTTATTGAATATCTTCCAATAAAACTGCTTTAACAATAGTAGCACCCTAAGAGTCCAGAAACATGCACTCATTCATGACTATCTAAATGTAGAGAATATTTTGTTAGCCTATACTTGTTTTAAAGCTTTTTTTAATAAGCCTTTTAAACTTTTTTCGTCAGCAAAAACTAGGCAAAGTGATATTACTGGGAATGGGAAAATTCAATTAATAGGATCAGTGTGCATAAAGTTCACATATAGCCAGTTATGACCGAGATCCTGATAAAAGGTGAAATGATGGGGATCTGTATTGGCCGATCAGGCGAGAAGATCCCTAGCAGTTAAGTTCAAATTTGTCGTTGCGAATCATAATTGTAGTTGCAGATGCTTGCAAAACTGTCAGGTTTTTAACGGCAGTAGTGAGTAAGACCCCATTTGCCCCGATGTAGTTAGTCAAAAAGCCATGTGACCACAGCGCATTTGAGGCAGAAACGTGTTTGAAATTTTGCCGGCTCAATGCCGCTTAAGTAAATAACCATTTAATGAGAATTTAAAAATGCAAATAAGTATTAGGGGTGTAACATTTTTTTTTATCATATTGTATCATACGATATAACACTCTCAGTTCGATATCCTATGTATTGTACGATAAATACATAAGTGTGATTAAAAAAAAAAAAAAGCAATGCAACAATGAGAGCTGAGCAACTAGTCTACATAGGCGAGATGAGAGCACGAAGATCGATGACAAACGGCAAATGGATTTTAGTGTTAGCTTGTCAAATTTGCCAAACAATGGTGTCATGTTCCGGTGCTACAGTAGCCTACATCAAATATGTTGTTTTATTTTTAAAAAGATTTGCAAGGCAGAAACGGCAGCAGCAATTAAAAGCCAGTTTCTCCCAGCCGACACAGAGCGTGATCACGTGCACAGCAAGATGCTCATTACTATCAACTAACCAGCTTGTTCAAAAAGATGACAATATAAGAAACCCGAGATTTCAGAAGACATATTATTCTCTGCTTTTGACGTTGAACTGCTGTGAGCACAACACTTGTGTGCATTGTAAAGTGCTATTTTAATTTAAATGACTTGAACGTAGACAAACTCATTTTTCTCAAGAAAAACATACAAATTATGAGTTTTTCTCATAACAATCTACTGATAAATGCAGTGCTGTTGTTTGTTAATTTATTATAGAGCTCTGCTTTGTTGCCAATGTCAAACACTGTTGTGTTACTAAAGATTTAATATACATTTATGTCAAATCCATGAATAAGCAAACATTTTGAGGGCGTCTTTTTCCCCCGTATCATATAGTGATGCTTCTGCATCGTATTGTGAAATTTGTGTTTCGCTACATGCCTAATAAATATACGTGCATGTGATCATCCCAGAACTACTTCAGTGTGTCTGATATTAACATGCAGGGAGACGGATGAAATGCGCACACTTCTGAAGCTCAGATAATATAGGTACTGCACTAAAATAACAATAGAAGTAATGCGTTTGTGCTTAGAATACATTTCAACTGCACTGAATCAATCACAACTGTATATTTGTCACACTTTGTCTATTATGACCTTCTTGCAGTTTATTATTAGACAGTAACACTGATATATAACTACTCCGAATTATAACTATTTGTCTCTTGTATATTAACATAAATCAGTATTTTTGTGGATTTGAATGACCATTTTTATTTTAAATGTATGACATTTGTGACAACATAGAGTACATCAGTTATACGGTCAAAATAATTTTTCATTTCACATTTCCCCCAAGGTGTCCAATCTCATAGCCACTAACGAGGTACTCTTGGAGCAGAACGCTCAGTTCAGAAGTCAAGCTAAAGTGATGACGCTATCCTCCACCCCTGCACCGTCCGAGCAGAGTCTGGTGCCCCCTGTTGGTTCCGTGAGCTCTTACAACCACGGCATCGCCCAGACGCACACCACTCTAAGCAGCGCTGGTCTGCAGCCCCGGCCCGTAACACAACAAGATTTGGTGGCCCCAGCAGGCACACAAACCGCCCCTCCAACTAATGCGGCACCCCCAACCGCACCCCCTCCACATCTGAACCCTGACCCTATCTCAGCTGCACTGGCTCAGACTATCGCCCAGGGAATGGCGCCACCTGTTTCCATGGCCCCTGTAGCGGTTTCAGTGGCGCCGGTTGCTGTATCTATGGCACAGCCATTGGCGGGCATCACAATGAGCCATGCCACAACACAGATGGTGACGTACCCCATCGCAAGTCAAAGTATGAGGATCACGACTTTGCCTCATTAGCATGGGCTGATCTCTTAAAGGAATAGTTCACCCAAAAATTAAAATTCTGTAATTTACTCATCCTCATGTCATTTCAAACCTGATTTCTTTCTTCCAAAAATAAAAGTAAGAAATGTTTGGCAAAATGACGGCCTCAGTCACCATTCACTTTCATTGTATGGAAAACAAATATTCAATGAAAGTAAATGGTGTCTGGGGCTAATATACTGCCTAACATCTCCTTTTGTGTTCGACTGAATAAAGTTATGTATCAGGTTTGGAACAAGCATGAGTGTAAGTAAATGATGACAGAATTACAATTTTGGGGTGCACTTACCCCTTTAAGCAACAAATATATGCTTGCCCTAAACATCACTAATGCCCTTTTGCTTAACCTGCCTGTCACACTGGTAAGTTTATCAGGTTAAAGGACTATTTTGATTGAACTTTCAGATTTCTGTAGAAATAATACAGAGATTTACTTGTAAACTTGCAAAACATGATTCATTTTTTTTTCTTTTTTTCTCATCATGCTTTAGTGGACAATTGCCTTTAACCGAGAGCCAAAGATTGCCACAAAGACTCCTTTGAGGTTTGCATCAAACATTTCTGCTTTCCAGGCTTCGCACATGGACATTTACTAACTCCAACTCATGTGAACTAATTTTTGGAAGATGTAAATATTTAACAACTCATGACTACAGAAGGATTGTGAATTTACTTGTTTGCTGTCTGTTTGAGTTTGACTCCTTTTTTTGAATAGTTTGTTTTGTGAATTGCCTTCTTGTGAACTGATTGTTGGTCTTTTGCACAAATTTCATGAAAAAAAAAATCAGACATCTTTTAAGCACCATTATAAATGCCTGTCATGTTTTATGCAAAAAAAAATAATAATATTCATCATTTGTATTATGTTGTTCCTATGGAAACTAAATGCATTGTACAGTGATAATACTGATCGAGGTCTCTTCAGGTCAGGTGAGTACCTTTATCAAATGTGTGTTGATGAAAAATGATTTTGCGTAATACCAACTGTCAATCATAGTCTTTTTCATTATTTAGATGGTGTTATTTTACAGCATAACTCTCTTATTTGACAGAATAACTTGTTTTGTGGTCATTGAGACCCATATGTGATGTGTAATTTAAAAAAAGATGACCTATTTTTCCCCCTTCAAATTTGTAAGTTTTTCTTTACTTAATATTTATTAAGCTTTAGCGCTCTTTGTTGTGCCATAATGTAGGCCTGCACTTTGCAGAAATGTTATTTGTTATCCAATATAGTTGCAAAACCACATTGCTGAAAAATTAAATAATAAAAACAGGTTTTTATGACAAAAAACATGCTTCTCATGGAAGATTTAAATCATAAAATCTAAAATCGCATAAATCATGAACTGACAACCTGATTATTCAGTGTCATTATATAATTGTTTTAAATTACTAAATAGGATTTGGGTCTCTTAAGTCCCATACATCATGGATCCTAAAATAAATAAAGGTTGCTATATATTTTTATGTGTGAAGACCAATTGAAACTGAGAAATGTAATTAATTGTTTTTTTATTGTACTAAAACCAATAGAAATGATCTGTAAAACATGTATCCTACTTCGTATGAAGTTGACCGTTCTATTTTTCAGTCCAATATTTGAATAATGTTAAATGACCTAGATAAGCATTTTGATTCAATTAATAATTCACCCAAAAATGAACACAAATGAAGATTTTTAGAGGAATATCTCTACTCTGTAGGTCCATACAATGCAACTGAATGGTGACCAAAATTTTGAAGCTCCAAAATGTACATAAAGGCAGCATGACAGTAATCCATAAAACTCAAGTGGTTTAATCCATGTCTTCAGAAGCGATCCAATTGAGTTTGGGTGAGAACCGAAAGTAATTTTTTACTGAACACCTTGCCATTGTAGTCTCTAGGCACAATCATGATTTCAAGCTTGATTACACTTCCTAGTGCTTGATGCAGAGCTTGAGCTTGAAACCATGATCGCCAAGGAGACTGTAGATGTCAAAATTTAGTGAAAAAGGAGATCTTTTGGTCTGTTCTCACCCTAAATTGATTTAGATCTCTTCAGAAAACATGGATTAAACTACTGGAGTCATATGGATTACTGTTATGCTGCCTTTATTTACTTTTTGAAGCTTCAAAGTTTTCGTCACCGTTCACTTGCATTGTATGGTCCTACAGAGCCGATATATGTATTCTATAAAATCTTTGCGTTCAGCAGAAGAAGAAAGTCATTCACATCTGGGATGACATGAGGGTGAATAAATGATGAGAGATTTTATATATATATATAAGAGAGAGAACATGAGAGTTAAGAGGAGGGAGACTTACTAAAATTGTTACATGAACAGTATTCATTTTCACCGTGTTGTTAGCTGTTTTTTAAATGTGTTAAATTGACAAGACAACGTGACCACTTCCTGAGTTTACATTTTCAGAAGAGCCACCAGCCTGACACTGGAAAAAAAAAGACGAGTAAGATTTACTTAATTTTTACTCTGCAAGTTTTTACTTAATTCTGTGACATCATATTGAAGTGAGAGAGTAAATTGACCTAAACCATTCTAAATTGTACTTACAAATCTAATAATCATGGTATTTAAATATGCTTAGTAAACATTAAATGAACATTTTACTTGAACTTTCAACATTTTTAACTCATTATTAACATGTATAAGATATGAAAGCGTTCCTCAGGAATGCTCCATTCAAAAAGTTATGTAAAATGTACTTATTTTGTATACCAGTGAAATTTACTCAAATAAGGTTTTCTACTTTAGGACTTATACATAATGCCACTGTAACGATAACAAAAAAATAATTACCTTTAAGCAAGAGCATTCATTTGAATATGTTTAAACTGAGCACACATTTAAAGTTTACTTAATATTTTCAAGTTCACGCTTTAACTTATACAATGTAGAAAGTACTTAATCTTGTCTGCAGAACATGAGCAATAAATGGAATAAAGGAATTTTCTATCAATTTGGAACCAATCCCAATGAAACAAGTTTGTTTATGGAATCTCATTTGGTCAATAGAGGATTCTTTAAGGATTGTTGGTTGCTCCCATTCGGATTGGTTATGACTATGATGTAATTCCTTTAGAAAAAATTGTTTTCCCCCCAGCTGGGATAATGACTAGTCAAAAATGACTCTCTAGATACCTTTCATGCTAACTAGTACAAGTCAAAATTACATTCCAGATAACCTAAATGTGAGTTTTGACAAGTCAAAACTGTTTGAGCCCTGTAAAGCTTGGGGCATTAAAAGATACAGCTGCCTACAGCTTCAAACCAAGTTGTTGCCCCTGTTCGCACAACTGCGACGTTTTTAGTGGGCGTGGATCTGCACAAGTAACGGTGCAGGCCAAACATCAGGGGTTTCAGACAGAACAGAAGTACTGCCAGAAAGGAAAAAGAGCGTCATGCCAAAACAGTAAAAGCGTCGAGCTGGGCGATTTCCTTTCCAGTCTTTTCTTGCGCGTTGACTTATTGATCCGCAGTGATCAGGCACAGATCCGTGCACGCCAGTCCATGCGCGAATACATCGTGGACTGAGTTGTAACTTTGCATCTACTGTAGAGGTTTTTAGAGGTGTTGTCGCTGGTTAATCATATCCGATTTTTTTTATATCAGAAAATCAACGTGCAACAATGTCACACGTTGATACAGGGCCGACAGATGACTCGGACTCGGAAAAGAAGACTGAATCAGCCCAGGACAGTGCACCAGGGGACATGGAGGTCCCCCAAGCGAAATTATTTGATGCTAAGGCAATGTTGTGGACTTTTGGGAAATGTCTCACCGCCTTGCTACCCATCTACCTAGCTGGTTACTATCGCATGAGCACTAGTTTGGTGGTGTTCGGGATGATGGTTTACTCAGGATGGAAGCACACTCGTGAGGCGAAGGAAGCGAGACTCAGGTCTGCAATACTCAACCATGAACAAGAATGCGTATCCTCTAAATTATCTCGAAGTAGACGAGACCTGCCGTCTTGGGTAAGAAAGCAAAATGTGCATTTGGATATCTCAAAGATAATTACTTCATACTATTAACGCAGATGCATGCAAACATGAGCACTCATTTTCACGCTATGAGTGAAACGACTACTATTTTCTTTTAAAGCAACAGCTGAATCGCTGCGAATAACTAAAAAGATTAGGGATGTGCGAATGAATCGTTCTTTTGAATCGGTTCGTTTTAATGAATCATTCGAACCGACTCTCACAGTGCTTGGACATCACTGTGAGGGAGTAGCAAGGTGATGACATGTTGTAACTGTAAACAACACAGTAGACGCAGTCTAGTCGAAAACGAGTAATAAACATCAGGATTAAAACGCCGATAACTCGAAAGAATTAGAGAATCGGTTCGTTCTTGGAACTGTCCGAAAGAACCGACTCGCTTAAATGAATCGGACTCTGCGGATTTTGGAGAGAGTTTTTTTGGCCTGTTGGTGGCGCTGTGTCTGTGGCGTTCTCACAGCATAGGCCTATTAGTAACCGCATAGATGGAAAATCCCCAACGTCCAAATCTGCCTGTTTGCTTCGTCATCCCATTAAAAAGAGTTTATTCTATATATGGTCATGTCTCATGGCATTCATGAGGTGAAATAAGATAAGAGATTTTGCAGTTAACAACGAAACATAAAGCCACATACATTTTTTAATCAATTAATTGTATTCTATGTATTTAATTGGTTGGTTCCCCCATTTCTAAGCAGATATATTTATCCGTAGGGGTGTATCTCTATTCTTTAATTTACTGAGGTGGTTTGCATGAACTCTTTGTTTTTTATATTTAAAACCACATCCACTTCTGAAGATCTTTATGTATTTAAAAACCCCTTGTACAGAGAGAGACACACTTTAAAATGCTTATACTCTGTATAAGTCTGTTTTTACTCTTTCTATATTATTTCAGGTAAATTTTCCAGACGTGGAGAAGGTTGAATGGCTGAACAAGGTAAATCCATCAATGTACTGATTTATTGAGATGCTATATGTAAAATCAAACCTGTAATCCCATGTTTTGCCCATCCATGCCTTTCCATACTGCCCCGCCCTTCATAAAACCCCTCCCTTATGTCACAACAGCTGTTGGTGGCCTCCCACACGGAGAAGAAAAGCCTTGAGGGTTATTATTATGTTGGCTTAACAAAGCCAAAATACTGTTATTCTACAGACTTTGTAAACCAAGACAAAAATATAAATTGCAACTTCTGCCACTGCTTTCAAGCTACATCTACCAAACTTTGCAAAGACCTTCAGACTATTCTGATTGGCATCAGTGTATCTTTTCTAACTGATCGGAATTAACAGTTTTCACACAGCTATCGAAAATTCGAAAAACCCCATAGACTTACATTGATAGAATGTCCAAACGGTCCAATGGAATGTGCGTTAATTCAAAATCAAACTGTGAAAACAAAATGAAATATAAATAAACACACAAGGCCTGCCATATCATGGCTTTAGGTTACAATACAAAATCTATGGTGAAAATAAAGTATGTGAACCCCTTGGAATTAGCTGGTTTTCTGCATTAATTGCTCATAAAATGTGATCTCATCTTCATTAAAGTCACAAGTATAGATAAAGCACACTGTCTGTATGTCATTCTATTATTGTAGTAACACGATGCACGTAACAACAAAACGAACTGTGACTGGCCTTATACATGTCTCAGTCACTTCACATGCAAGATGGCGATTTTCGGCACCTTCAAGAAAATAAATCATCCAAACAGGAAAATGTATCGGTAAATGCCGCTAATGAAAAAAGTCAGATTATCAATGATTTTCCAGCCCTGGTGTTATATCGGTCAACCACTACTTAGTACTATGGCTACTCTCCCTAGAAGTGGCCATCCAGATAAGATGACTGAAAGGGCACACCACAGAATGCTCAATAAGGTTTTATCTATCTATCTATCTATCTATCTATCTATCTATCTATCTATCTATCTATCTATCTATCTATCTATCTATCTGTCTGTCTGTCTGTCTGTCTGTCGTTCTATCTGTCGTCTATCTATCTGTCTGTCTGTCATTCTATTTGTTGTCTATCTATCTATCTATCTATCTATCTATCTATCTATCTATCTATCTATCTGTATGTCATTCTATCTGTTGTCTATCTGTCTGTCTGTCTATCTATCTATCTATCTATCTATCTATCTATCTATCTATCTATCTATCTGTCGTCTATCTATCTATCTGTCTTCCTGTCTGTCTGTCATTCTATCTGTCGTCTATCTATCTATATGTCTGTCTGTCTGTCTGTCGTTCTATCTGTCTGTCTGTCATTTATCGTCTATCTATCGTCTCTTTTTATAACTTTCAGTCAAAGATTTTGTCAAGCCAATCTGTCTATCTGTCTGTCATTCTATCTGTCAATCTATCTATCTGTCAATCTATCTATCTATCTATCTATCTATCTATCTATCTATCTGTCTGTCTGTCTGTCTGTCTGTCCGTCCGTCCGTCCGTCTGTCGTTCTATCTATCTGTCTGTCTGTCTATCTATCTGTCTGTCTGTCTGTCTATCTATCGTCTCTTTTTATAACTTTCAGTCAAAGATTTAGTCAAGTCAATCTATCTATCTGTCTATCTGTCTGTCTGTCTGTCTGTCTATCTATCTATTTATCTATCTATCGTCTCTTTTTATAACTTTCAGTCAAAGGTTTTGTCAAGCCAACTTCAAAGTTACACATTGAAACTCAGACTCGTTCACAGTCTGTTTCCACTATTTTAATAAGCTCATAATTCATGCACATTAATCAATATCTATCAAAGTTCAAAAAGTTTTAAAGTTCAAAATTGTTAGCTTCTGTAACCTGGTAGTCTTCTGTTTGCTTTTTAGGAGAGTCTAGAAATGGTTCACTGCAAAGCACTCTGTAAACTGGTCTTTATTTACATGCACACTGGAGTGAATTACACAGAAGTCCGGTTCATGTTTCACCCTGGAAATTATTTGCAGTATCAAGATTTTTTTGTATTGTGACATTTTTGTCATTACAATAAAGCACATTTTACACCCTTCCCCCTAATTATTAATGCACAATTACTATATTATTTACATTATGAAGTATTTCTACATCGTGGTAGTAATTGTTATGGAATTCATGAACAGTTAGTGTTACAGTAATTTTAGCTTTACATACAATGTTGCAGCATTGTAATTTATTTAGAAAATTTTTGCTAATTACATTAATGAGCATTAGATTGGGAAGTGTGCAAAAAGTCTCAGTGGTCCGAAAATAGGCAAACAACTATTTAATACAAAATCTTTTTTTTTTTTACCTTTTGGGGGAATTATGACTTGAACATTACTTTGAGAGTATCACCCTTTTTATTTTGTTTTGTTTAGTTTTTTTGTTCAGAGAATGGTAGTACTATGACTGTAATAACAGTGTAACCCAACATTAGATGCCCATATATTCAGGCCTGAAGTTCTTTATCAGTGACTCACAAGGCAGACATTTCACGCTGGCAGTTATCCCAGCCAAGCCGAGAATGTAGAGACTGTACCTTTGTCTTACCCATCATCATGTGGTTTATGGTTGACTCAAAATGCTAGTTAAGAAATGCTTCTGTTATCGGCACTAAAGTGACGCAAAAAACAACAGCAGGTCTCTATAGTAACAAGGCAAACACAAATGGTACAGTGTAAACAGCTGCAGGGGGAGCAGAGAATGGGCATGTATGTTGAAAGTTAGGAACTAGGTCAGATCTGTGTTTATGTAGTCCCCCAAACATGACAGGACACATAAAAAATGCTTTTTATGTACTATATCTATATTTTACTTAGAGAAAATGACAAAAAAATACCATTATGTTACTATTATTCTGTTGTTAGTATTGTACTACACTTATCAATTTAACAGTTGAAACTCGCAATATGGCTGATACGATTTCAATAGAAGACTTGATTATTTTTAGATTATATTTTACTCACCTCAGTTGATAATACAAATGAGCCGTAATACTACAATAGTAAGTCTATATAATGCACATTGCACACAATAACACCATAAACTAAAAACATAAAAAGAGGATTTAATAATGATGGGGATAAATTATATTGTATTGAACATGAAAATAATATTCTTAAATATGCAATATATTTCCTACCTAGCACATAGAGACCAAACGAATGAAGGCGGAATCATCTTAACCCAAAGTAATGTTTTTGATTAATCACTGGAGCATAAGCTCATCTTCATAACAGCAACAGGACTCAATAATTCACTCCCTTCTAATTTTCAGGTTATCCAGCAGGCCTGGCCATTTATTGGTCAATATTTGGAGAAGTTGCTCACAGAAACCATTGCTCCATCCATCCGCGGCTCCAGCCCTCACCTACAGACACTCAGCTTCACGAAGATAGACTTTGGTGACAAGGTCATACAAGGACACTCACACACTTCTAGTGCACACACTGCTCAGGCTCATAACCTCAGACAAAAAAGCATTATTAAAGCACCAGCTGCAGCAGACTATCAGTGAATAATGACTTAACCCTTCCTTGGTCTTGGCAGTCAAGCAACACTGTTTCACTTAGCGGGTCAAATTGACCCGACACATTAAATCACAGTTAAACAGTCACAATTTGCACAAGTCACAAGTTTTATCATCAGTTTTTACATTTTACAGCTTTCTTTTAAGTTATTATATGAGCCGGGTCAAATTGACCCATGAGTACTACTTAGGTACTTTTTTATATTGTTGTTTGTAAGTGCATGAAATTTATAATTATAGCATTGTCAGATCCAAATCACCCTTTTCACACCCTTGTAGGACCAAAAGTTAAGTTGATGTGTATTTGTGTTAAAGGTTCAAACGGGTCAAATTGACCCATAAGTCCATTCAAGGGTCCAAGTTCAGTCTGTTCATATGGCTTCAGAAGACTGAATATAGTGCACAAGTTGTATCAACTACTTTTTCTGATGATTTTTGTCCTTTGGGTTTGGAACAATATGAGAGTGAGTAAATAAAAACCAAATTGTTAAGGTGAACTTTTCCTTTGAGGAAAGATCAAGGCAGGACTAGAAAAGCTGCATACAGTCTTGACAACTAAAAAAGATTCAGTTCATTGAACACACATTGACCTTTTGTGACAACCTACCCTCAAGTAAAAAAAAATACGATGATAGTGAAAACTTACTTTAGAAGTTTGTATTCACAAAATATATTCTAATTTAAGAGGGTTTTAAACTACGTGTTTGAAACCAACATACAAAATCTTTGTTAGAGAAAACCTATATTTGCACAATTGGACTTTTGACTCCAAATCTAATCGTTAAATAGATATAGATTGCCCTTGAGACCACTTCCCCTTGTGACAAATAGCCCCAGTCTCCCCTATATTACATTAACTTTTACCAGGGTTGGGGAGTAACTGAATACATATAATATAATATATTATTTATTTAAAAACTAAATATTAGTAACTGTATTCCACTACAGTTACAATTTATATAGTTAGTAATCAGTATACAGTTACATTCAAAAAGTATTTTAATTACTGAAGAGATGACTTTGCATTTTATTGTCATTTGTTTCATTTAATATTTAGTATATTCAGTTGGAAAACATTTATACATATAAATGATGCAATGTGTTACATTCATACAAGCAGACAGAAGTACGTTTGAAGTTTGAAGTTTGGAGCTTCGTTTGAAGTTTTAGCTTAGCTTTTAGCTAAGCTAAAAGGCTATTTCTAGCCATTTTACATGCACCTGTGACCAGGCACGAGCATATATTTTATAAAGAAAATCCACGTTAGTTCATATTGTTTTTCTCTTGTAATGTAACCCGCACACACACACACAAGATGAGACAGTCACAATGTCGGAGGAAACTGCTTTTATTTAATAGCAGTGCAGGCAAAAGTACAAACAGGGCAAATCCAGAGAAGAGTTGTCGAGGGAAGCGTAGGGTCAAAAGCCGGGGAAACAAAGTCGAGTAAAGGGGCAAATCCGGGAGAGAGTGGTCAACGAGAGTGGGGAGGTCGAAGCCGGGAAACAGGATCAGAGTAGACGGGACTAGTGGGAGCAAAAGACAGGGGAACAAGGGGAGCTGGCAAGCTAAGGGGTAACTAGAGGAGTACAAAACTAGACGAGACTAGCGGGGGGCAAAGACACGGGAAACTAAATACAATAACCAACGGGTGTGAAACGAATGTGCTGTGATATAAATAGGGGAACTAACGAGCGGTGCAGGTGTAACGAATAAAGGGGTGATAAGACGAGTACAGGTGAAACTAATGATCTAGTGATTGGGACGAGTGCGGGTGAAACTAATACTGGTGATAGGAGAGCGGGCATGCGAGCCCGAGGAGCAAAACGAGCGTACGAGCTCGAGGGAGCAAAAACGAGCGTGCGAGCTCGAGGGAGCAAAACGAGCGTGCGAGCTCGAGGGAGCAAAAACGAGCGTGCGAGCTCGAGGGAGCAAAACAAGCGTGCGAGCTCGAGGGGGCGGAACGAGCGTGGAAGCTCGAGGGGGCGGAGCGAGGGAGCAGGGTTCGTGACATGTAAGAACTTTAATATTATTCTTGATGAGAATTTTTGTTTTGCTTTTCTGTAATAATTTCAAAAAAATCCTTAAAACAAAATACATTTTATTGATCTTTTTTTAGAAACAACACTGCATAAGATATGTAGGATTTTTTTAGAGAATGTATTTTTGACGTGTTTTGTCTTACTGTTCTGGCAGATTTTTATTGTCAAATCAGGTGAAAAAAATCTACCAGTGCTTTAGAAGTAATCCAAAGTATTTAGATTATATTACAGGCCTGGAGTAATCTAATGGAATATGTAATAAATTACATTTTGCAGCATGTATTCTGTAATATGTAGTGGTATACACTAACCCCAACCCTGACTGTTACTATGATAACTACCTAATAAGGTCAAAAAAAAGCATTGACTGGTTTGCCAGATGCTAAGTTCTTACACATTTTTATGCTGGATGGAATCTCTTTGGTTACTACAACAGAACTTTTGTGTTTGTATTTCACAGGCTCTGAAGGTAGTAGGAGTGAAGTCTCATACAGAAAACCAAAAAGGTCAAATTCTGCTTGACGTTTACATCAGGTGACTTATAAATCTATTTACATTTTTACAAATGTATTTCATTTAAGATTCTCATAAATATATATATATTTTTTATCCCCTTTACTCCCCAATTTGGAATGCCCAATTCCCTCTACTTAGTAGGTCCTTGTGGTGGCGCAGTTACTCACCTCAATCCAGGTTGCTTAGGACAAGTCTCAGTTGCCTCCACTTCTGAGACAGTCAATCAGTGTACCGTATCACGTGGCTCGTTGTGCATGACACCGCAGAGACTCACAGCATGTGGAGGCTCATGCTACCCTCCGCGATCCACACACAACTTACCACGCACCCCATTGAGAGTGAGAACCAGTAATTGCAACCACAAGGAGGTTACCTCATGTGACTCTGCCCTCCCTAGCAACCTGGCCAATTTGGTTGCTTAGCAGACCTGGCTGGAGTCACTCAGCACACCCTGGATTCAAACTCGTGACTCCAGGGGTGGTAGTCAGCATTAATATACTTTGAGCTACCCAGGCCCCAATTTTTATCAATATTGACTTGAACAGCATGAGGGCCTATAATGAGTGATTGTCTATAGTGAACACTCTGTAGAGAAGGAATGCTATAAAAGCCCTCTGTTCTCAGTATTGTGTCTGTATTTCACAAGCCAACAAAACAAATCTAGACAGTTAATCTGAATATATATATATATATATATATATATATATATATATATATATATATATATATATATATATATATATATATATATATATATAATTGTTTTATTACCGTATAAAATCTAAGTTCTGTGGCATTTGGTCCATGTCTGTTATCTACGGTTGGCTACTGTTGACACTTCTGTTAGCTATGTCTGGTGTAGTGGTCTAAGGCACATAACTGGTAATCTGGTAATCAGAAGGTCACTGGTTCGAGCCCCACAGCCACCACCATTGTGTCCTTGAGCAAGGCACTTAACTCCAGGTTGCTCTGGGGGGGGATTGTCCCTGTAATAAGTGCACTGTACTGTAAGTCCCTTTGGATAAAAGCGTCTGCCAAATGCATAAATGTAAATGTAAAATGTACAGTCTTTCTCTTCTGAGAAAATGAACCAAAAATATAGATGACTCATCTTACAATTTTATCTCCAATAAAATGCTCTCCTTCTACACATTTGGGGTTTTGCTGCATGGGCTATAACATAAAATAAAGTATATTTGCCATTTAATAGAAAGGACAAGGCCTTCAATATGTCCCATGCCACCTTTCTGTTTCAATAGTAAATATGTCAACACAGTAAAGAAAATTACATTCGTCAACCCATTTTACAGAATTTTTAAACATGTGAGACAGTGACGTTAAGTGAATGAATTATATATATTATTGTTTTGGGACGAATTCAGCTGGATCATTGAAAGTCCTTAAGATATGTTGTTGAGATATTGAGATGACGTATGTTTCCTCTTTGTCTTTGCAGTTACGCGGGGAATGCTGAGATAAATGTGGAAGTGAAACGGTATTTTTGCAAAGCTGGTGTGAAGGGAATACAGGTGGGTTTAGGTGATAACATACAGTCAGCCGGCCATTATTGCAAAATAAACCTCAACATGGTGTAGGACCCCGACATGAAGATACAGGTCTTGTATTACCCTAAAGGGGTTTATTTTGTGACATTGACCGGCTGATTGTACATCATTGTGCTTATTACATGGCAATTCATTTGATTTAATTAATTATGTTATTACTTGAAAAGAAAGAGACAGCTTAGTCTCCAATAACAGCTGAATTCATCCTCTGGTTTGTGTCAAAGTTCTCTATGGTGTTTTTATTGGAAAAATTACCGCCTGACTGCTCATTATCCCACATATTACATGATGAGTTTCCTAATAAATAATTAAATGGACATCAAATAATGATTTGAGTTGAAATTACATTGTTATGTGAGAAGAAAGAGACTGTGTATTCTACAGAAACTGCTGAATTCAACCTCTGATTTGCACCGAAGATCTCTTGATATATTTATATTGCGAAAATGACCACCTGACTGCCCATTATCCCACTTATTATATGACGAGTTGCCAAATAAATAATTAAGTAGACATGAAATGCTTTGTGTTAAAATTGTTTTATCATGTGAGAAGAGGCAGCAGAGTCTTTAGAAATATATAAATGGATTTGAAATATTGATTTGAGTTCAAATTAGAGATTGCAGAGGGATACGAGTAACAGGATAGATGGCTCATAATACCTGGATGACCCATGAAATATCACTATATCCCAAGATGTACAGTTGTTATTTAGAAATGTTTGACTGCTGGATTGCGCAATTGACCAAGCAGAATAGAGTATTCCAAAGAGTCGTGAAAAATACAGTAGAAATGATGGACAGTCCAACTAAGAAATGAAATGAAAGGAATATTTTGATTTCTCAATCTCACAGCTCCATGGAATGATGCGTGTGATTTTGGAGCCTTTGATTGGAAATGTCCCGATCGTGGGCGCTGTGACCATGTTCTTTATTCAAAGGCCTGTAAGTATCTTAACCATATTCTACACTCATTAAAATAAAGGTTCTTAAGGTTCCGCACCTTACGTTCAGCAAAGAACAATCATTTTTTTTTAAAGGCACTTGATGAATTTGCTGAATAAAATAATGTTTAAAGAAAATTTGTGTCCTTAATGTTTTTTAATGTTTTTTTAATGGTTCACATCTGGTCCCTTATGAGGCTAATTAAGCATCCGAGAGGGAAAAAGGCCGATGGCAGACGGTGGTGTGACGAGAGAGAGATAGTTTACGGCCATGTCCGTCATGTGTGTGTTTGTCTTTTGGTTTAAGTGTTCATTAAAATATTATTTATATTGCCAAGCCGGTTCTCGCCTCCTCCTTCCCATTGAACTCCTTTACAATTGGTCTTAAAGACACACCCACCTGCTGGTGATGCCAATCGGAGGATCGAGACACTGCCCATATTTTTTGGTGGTGTGTTGAGATCCAAGAATTTTGGTTGAAGTTCCAGAGTTTTGTGTGTGATGTGTTGGGCACTTGGGTTTCGTTTTTCCCCAGACTCTGTGTTTTGGGCAATGGGGCGGTCATCGATATAGGAGATAAACACATAACAAATTGGGTCATAACTAGTGTTATGACAGGCAGACAGATTGTTTTAAAGGGATGAAAGTCAGCTGGAGCGCCCTCATTTTCAGAGTGGTGCGTGGAGATGGGGAGGGTGGCAGCTTTCAAGGAGGTGTTGTGTAGAAGGTTGGGGATTTGGGATTCATTTGATGGGAAATGGGGCAGTTATTTGATGTTTTTAGGGGACTCTTGGGGAGGGGCTGTGGAGAGAGAGGGGCATAGTTTTATATATATATATATATATATATATATATATATATATATATATATATATATATATATATATATTTATTGTGTGTGTGTGTGTGTGTGTACTTACGTGTGACCACAGCGATGTTCTTTGGGGGTTGGGGTGGGGTTGGTGATTGGGGAGGGGGAGGGGTAGTAGTGGGTGTTAAAAGTTGATTCATTGTAGATATGTTTTGTTTTTCTTTGTCATCTTTGTGAATCAATAAATAGGTTAATTTGAAAACCTCTTGTCCTTTCTCCATTCACTCTTTTCTTCCTTGTCCTCTTTAGACACTGAACATTAATTGGACGGGTTTGACCAACTTGCTGGACATTCCAGGACTCAAGTTAGTTACAGTCATTAGAGATACACAAAACTCTTTTATTCAGTTCATTAACACTCTGTCTCACTGTGATTCTCTGTTTTTATGTGTTAGTATGATGTCAGACACTAAGATCATGGATGCGATTGCCTCATTCCTGGTGTTGCCCAATCGGCTCACTGTTCCTCTAGTGCCAGACCTGCAAGTGGCACAACTGCGCTGCCCTATGCCCAGGGTAATACACACACACACACACACACACACAATTTTTCTATCATGAATGAAACTTTCAATAAGCTTACCCTACCCCTAAACCTAACACATTTCTTTCTTTCTTTCTTTCTTTCTTTCTTTCTTTCTTTCTTTCTTTCTTTCTTTCCTTCCTTCCTGTGAAATTCCACGTGTTAAGTTTGTTAGCTGTATTTCTGACAAACAGGAAGAGCTTGCACACAGTGACAAAAGGCTTTTTGATAATTTAGAAGCCATCAGGTAGTTGTTTGACACTGACTTGTAGTTGGAAGGATCATTGACAGATAAGGTTATCCAAGGTGATAAAAATGAGAAATCTTTTTTGAAAATGTTTTAAAACGCACATGTCAAGTTCATAGAAATTGTATATTTGTGTCTAATTTGGTTTCATACCTTTTTCATAAACATTTATAACTTTTAGTTGTCGTGTGGTGTAACCATAAAGAAAAAGGTATTGAAAAACTTTCCATGCACCATGAATATGCATAAATGACTTAATCCTGCATTGAAATATTAATCAAAGTTTTTAAACATATTTTACAACTATGAAATTTTGAGTCACAAATTTAAGGTTTTCGGAGAGTTTCTCCATATGATCTGAACAAAATGAGCCTTTTCATAAAAATGTCAAAACTTCACACACAATCAATAAGGGTTTGGGTGTGTGGGTGTGTGTGTGTGTGTGTGTGTGTGTGGGCAGGTTTATGTGGTTTACAAAGTCTTTGTTTTTAGGTTACAAACTGGTAAGTTCAAGGGTATTATGCTGTAAATGTGGTTTATGAGGTTATTTCTAGTGTCCCCATAATTTAAATTGCTTAAAAAACATATTAAACAATGTTTTATTGAAAATGTAAAAATGCAGAAAGTTTTGTGTGAGGGTTAGGTTTAGGGGTTGTGTTAGGTTTAGGGGATATAATCTATAGTTTGTACAGTATAAAAATCATTATGTCTGTGGAGATTCCTCATAATGATAGCTGCACCATGTGTGTGTATGTGTGTGTGTGTGTGTGTGGGCGGATTTAGGTGTGTGTGTGTGTGTGTGTGCGGATTTAGGTGTGTGTGTGTGTGTGTGTGTGTGTGTGTGTGTGGGCGGGCAGGCAGGTTTAAGTGGTTTACGAGGAAATAGTTTTTAAGGTTACAAACTGGTAATTACAATAGTATTATGCTGTATATGTGGTTTATGAGGACATTTCTAGTGTCCCCATAATTTAAATTGCTTAAAAAACATAGCAAAATTATTATTTGTTAAAATTTTGAAAGTTTTGTGTGAGGGTTAGGGGATAGAATATATAGTTCGTACAGAATAAAAATCATTATGTCTATGGAGAGTCCTCATAATGATAGCTGCACCAGTATGTGTGTGTGTGTGTGTGTGTGTGTGTGTGTGTGTGTGTGTGTGTGGGTGAGTTTTGTGTGTGTGTGTGTGTGAATGGCCGGTTTTGGTGTTTGTGTGTGTGTGTGGGCGAGTTTGGGTGTGTGTGTGTGGGTTTTGGTATGTGAGAGGGTGGGTTTTGGTGTGTGTGTGTGTGTGTGTGAGTGGGCGGGTTTTGGTGTGCATGTGTGTGTGGGCGGGTTTGGGTGTGTGTGTGTGTGTGTGTGTGAGTGGGCGGGTTTGGGTGTGTGTGTGGGTAGGTTAGGGTGTGTGTGTGTGTGTGGGCAGGATTAAGTGGTTTAAGAGGAAAAAATTTTAGGTTACAAACTGGTAATTACAAGGGTATTATGCTGTAAATGTGGTTTATGAGGACATTTGTAGTGTCCCC
The DNA here is from genome assembly GCF_025860055.1 of Xyrauchen texanus. NCBI lineage: Eukaryota > Metazoa > Chordata > Actinopteri > Cypriniformes > Catostomidae > Xyrauchen > Xyrauchen texanus. The sequence continues at coordinate 5,923,111 of NC_068282.1, forward strand.
CATAATTCAAATTGCTTAAAAAACATACTAAACTATGTTTTTTTATTTATTTATTTTTATGTAAAAGGTTTTTTGTGAGGGTTAAGGTTAGGGGATAGAATCTATAGTTCGTACAGTAGTAAAATCATTATGTCTATGGAGAGTCCTGATAAGGATAGCTGCACCAGTGTGTGTGTGTGTAATTTTAACTTTGATTTGATTTGGTGGATAAAAGTTTTTGAAATATTCATTATATTTTAAAACAAAATTGTTTCACTGCTTTATTTTGCACTAATTGCAATACTTATTTTTTCAAGAATTTCAGCTTTACATGAGACTTTGTTTTTTGATGTATCTCCAGACAGTTACACCACATGACATTTTAACTTTAAGCCGCAGAAACAAAATATCAAAATGATTTTGAACTCAGAAATTGAAAACGTTTTTATCATAGAAGTGGTGTATACAAGTAATTGTTTTGTGTAAATTTATTTTTGAATAACTTAATGATTTTATTCTGCCTCACGCACCTTATGTTTGCCCTCTTTGATGGCCTGTAAATAACAAATGCAGGAGTGTGTGCCTTTTCATTCAGTTTGCGTGCACTTCTAATGTATCTTTCTTAATTTCTCTCTCATCCTCTATAAGGGAGTTGTTCGTATTCACCTGCTAGAGGCCGATGGTCTGGCTTCGAAAGATAACTATGTGAAGGGTGTGATAGTGGGTATGTCTGACCCATATGCTCTGCTCAGAGTGGGGCCACAGACCTTCAAATCATGCCATCAGGACAACACCCTCAATCCCAAATGGGGTGAAATGTATGAGGTGGGTGGAACACAAACACACCTGAACACATTTACACACTTGCACAATTACACACTCAACAAACACACACCTCCCTTCACCTCTGTCTTAAAGAAGCAGAGATAGATGATGTGGGATAGTATGGTGTAAAATTCCCCCACTTTAGCACTTCTTATGCTCATTTGCACATTATATTAATATATTAATCTAATTCAAAACCTTAGAAGACTGGTTGCTGAATTAAGGTTTAAAGGATTCAAGATTTAAAGGGACAGTTCACCCCAAAATGAAAAGTCTCTCATCATTTACTCACCCTCATTCCATACCAGATGTTTGACTTTCTTTCAGAACACAAATATTTTTTTTTTAGAAGAATATCTCAACTCTGTAAGTCAATACAATACAAGTGATTGAGTAGCAAAACATTGAAGCTCCAAAAAAGCAAATAAATGCAGCATAAAAGTAATCACCAGTGGTTTAATCCATGCCTTATGAAGTGATCCAATCGGTTTTGGGTGAGACCAGACCAAAATGTAACTCCTTTTTCACTATAAATCCTGACATCTGCTGTCTCTTGGCACAATCATGATTTCAAGCTCGATTACACTTCCTACTGCTTGACGCATGTGCAGAGTGCTAGATGATGCTATAGGAGGTGTAATCGAGCTTGAAATCATGGTCCCCAAGGAGACTGATGATGTCAAGATTTATAGTGAAAAAGGAGTTACATTTTGGTCAATTCTCACCCAAAATGTATTGGATTGCTTCAGAAGACATGGATTATACCACTGGGGCCTTATGGATTACTTTTGTTCTGCCTTTATATGCTTTTTGGAGTTTCAAAGTTTTGGTCACCATTCTCTTGTGTTGTATGGTAAATACAAATCCTTTTTTATTGTGAAAAATAAACTTGAACCGGGCCAAGTTTATGCAAATTGCTACTATGAATGTCATAAAATCATCTGTATGTATCCTTTTGTCTTTCCGTTTTATACAATTTATAACCATATTATGTCACATTTCGTCATTTATTACCCATGCTGTTAATATAGTGTGTGTGTTTGGTGTTACATGCATGCATGTGTGTGTGTGTCTGTCAGGTCATCGTTCATGAGGTGCCTGGTCAGGAGCTTGAGGTGGAAGTGTTAGACAAAGATCCAGATCAGGATGATTTACTGGGCAGGTAGTACCATATATGTCTCCATTCCATCTCTCATTCAGTCCCTTTAAGGGGTCATATCTTGCATTTTCCAGAAATCCCTTTTCTCCCCAGTTTGGAATGCCCAATTCCCAATGTGCTCTAATTCCTCATGGTGGCGTAGTGACTCGCCTCAATCGGGGTGACGGAGGATGAATCTCAGTTGCCTCTGTGTCTGAGACGGTCAATCTGCGCATCTTATCATGTGGCTTGTTGAGCACGTTACTGCTTACTTCACTCTATTTTCTGCGGCATCCTCGCACCACTCATCATGTGCCCCACCGAGAGCAAGAACCACATTTTAGCGACCACAAGGAGGTTCCCCCATGTGACTCTACCCCTCTACCCTCTCTAGCAACCGGGCCAATTTGGTTGCTTAGGAGCCGCAGTGTCTTGTATGTTTACTGTTACAATACCGAGGAGCCACAGTGTCTTGTATGTTTACTGTTACAATACCGAGGAGCCACAGTGTCTTGTATGTTTACTGTTACAATACCGAGGAGCCGCAGTGTCTTGTATGTTTACTGTTACAATACCGAGGAGCCGCGGTGTCTTGTATGATTACTGTTACAATACCGAGGAGCCGCGGTGTCTTGTATGTTTACTGTTACAATACCGAGGAGCCACGGTGTCTTGTATGTTTACTGTTACAATACCGAGGAGCCGCGGTGTCTTGTATGTTTACTGTTACAATACCGAGGAGCCGCGATTGTCTTGTATGTTTACTGTTACAATACCGAGGAGCCACGGTGTCTTGTATGTTTACTGTTACAATACCGAGGAGCCGCGGTGTCTTGTATGTTTACTGTTACAATACCGAGGAGCCACAGTGTCTTGTATGTTTACTGTTACAATACCGAGGAGCCGCGGTGTCTTGTATGTTTACTGTTACAATACCGAGGAGCCACAGTGTCTTGTATGTTTACTGTTACAATACCGAGGAGCCACGGTGTCTTGTATGTTTACTGTTACAATACCGAGGAGCCGCGGTGTCTTGTATGTTTACTGTTACAATACCGAGGAGCCACAGTGTCTTGTATGTTTACTGTTACAATACCGAGGAGCCACGGTGTCTTGTATGTTTACTGTTACAATACCGAGGAGCCACAGTGTCTTGTATGTTTACTGTTACAATACCGAGGAGCCACGGTGTCTTGTATGTTTACTGTTACAATACCGAGGAGCCACGGTGTCTTGTATGTTTACTGTTACAATACCGAGGAGCCACGGTGTCTTGTATGTTTACTGTTACAATACCGAGGAGCCGCGGTGTCTTGTATGTTTACTGTTACAATACAGAGGAGCCACAGTGTCTTGTATGTTTACTGTTACAATACCGAGGAGCCGCGGTGTCTTGTATGTTTACTGTTACAATACCGAGGAGCCACAGTGTCTTGTATGTTTACTGTTACAATACCGAGGAGCCACAGTGTCTTGTATGTTTACTGTTACAATACCGAGGAGCCACGGTGTCTTGTATGTTTACTGTTACAATACCGAGGAGCCACAGTGTCTTGTATGTTTACTGTTACAATACCGAGGAGCCACAGTGTCTTGTATGTTTACTGTTACAATACCGAGGAGCCACGGTGTCTTGTATGTTTACTGTTACAATACCGAGGAGCCACGGTGTCTTGTATGTTTACTGTTACAATACCGAGGAGCCGCTGATCTCACTCTTGATTTCATCTCTTCTGTATTTCTCTCTTTCTCTTGCATTCAGGACAAAGATAGACTTGGGAGTTGTGAAGAAATCTAAAATTGTCGATGAGGTGAGAGCCTTTGCTTGTTTTGCTTACTTATTTATTGAACATGTGTCTTTTAATCTTTATTTAATTACATCAATCTCTGTTGTAGCATTTATCATTGGTGATTGTTTCTTCTATGTGATTTAATCTCCCCTCTGTAGTGGTTCACTTTGAAGGACACACATACAGGACGTGTTCACCTCAGACTTGAGTGGCTGACACTAGAAGACAACACAGAGAGACTGGAAGAGGTCAGGCATTATACAAACATACTCACACAACATACAAGGATATAAGGTATTTTGATACAGAGTTCCCTTCTCCACTCGTGTAAACAGTTTGGCCGTCCACTCCACCCTTTTAACAAATCACGGATTAACTTCAAACATGGAGTTCTAGAGATAGCAAGCTTATTTTACACACTCAATACTGTCAAACAGAACAAATGCACACAAATGCTCCACCCTCAATCATCTCTCTCTCTCTCTCTCTCTCTCTCTCTCTCTCTCTCTCTCTCTCTCTCTCTCTCTCTCTCTCTCTCTCTCTCTCTCTCAGGTTTTGAGGAGAAATGAAAATGTGGTGAGTAAAACAAGCAAACCACCATCAGCAGCCATCTTGGCAGTGTATCTGGACAAGGCCGAGGCACTTCCTGTGAGTAATACTTTTGCTTCCTGTTTCTGCCGCACTCTTTTGTTCATTGTGTGTGTTGTAGTTTGGGGACAACATTCTCCCCAAAAGTGAGCTACATCTGACAAAACCTCACATTAGGGAAAAACAGTTTTTTATTATAAAAATGCTAAATATTATCTTTTAGGGTGAGGATTTGGGTTAAGGTTATTATGTATTATATGTAATATATATAATTAGTTTTTATGAAAATAGCAGCTTTTTTTTTTAGTATAACCCCCACTTTAAATGTAACCCTATAAAGCCGTGTGTATCAAGTATGATACACAATGTTTGACAGCTCCTGTTTCACTCTCTGTTCAAGCTGATGAGCCAATTTAAGTTTCACATGTTTTTGGCACCATCTAGTGGTTATTTGCGAGAGAAAAAGTTTTCCATTGTAAATGTTGATCTATTTAAAATGGAGGCAGACTTGCGTGAAAATTGACTCTTATGTTGGAATAAATTACAGCTTATTTTAATAAAGTAAAAGTGACAGAAATTATGATATTGTTACTTTTACTGATATTTTAAAATGATAATTTGCTAAATATAAGTAACTTGTGTTTGGTAAATATTTTGAATATAATTTGAGTGAAAACACTTCCATTCATTCCCACACAAAAATAAATAAATAAATCGCAAAGCTTTGAAAAAGCTGATATATACATTTATAATTTACATTTAAAGTGTGAACAAATTTTTCATTTTTTTTATATATGCGGCCTACTCTGTCATTATATAAATATTTTACATTACAAGCTATTATGTCATCGTACCATAAGTTCCTGAGACCCATAAAAAAAAAAAAATCCTTTTTTTAAATGTCAATATAGGGTTTGGTGCATAAAACACATATGATAAAAATTGTTTATTGAAAAAATAATATTTTATTAATATTGTATTTGATGTGCTGAATTGAACTGGCGACCTGTCCAGGGTGTCCCCCGCCTTTCGCCCAATGTTAGCTGGGATAGGCTCCAGCCCCCCACGACCCTGTACACAGGATAAGCGGTTGACGATGGATGGATGGATGGTGCTGAATTGAACTGTGATACATTTCAGTCCATATTTATGGACCAAGGAGAGGAAGTTGGTTCATAAATACAATAAATAATGTTCTTTGTTCATTCTAAAACTGGACAAAAATATTTTCGGGGTAGGCTTAGAGTGTGGGTTAGGGTTAGTTTGCAGTATTTATAATGAACTTTATATAACAATAATTGAAGTCAATGGTGTGCCATCATTTAGAAAGCTAAGGCCCATTTACACCTGGTATTAAAATGCATTTTGGGCAATCGGTTTGAAACATGACGATGCTTAAGACAGGTGTGAAAGGGGTTTAAGATTTGTCTACTTTAACCAAATTCTGAGATTCGGTCAATTGTTGTTGAAAACGCATGTGAACAGCTGCGAAGCATCGCCTACTCACTTTTTAATCAACCGCTGCACTAAAACAAGAGTTTTAAATTGTACCGGTTACATGCGGCTTTGAAAGGAAATGTCTCTGTGTGTCTGTGAGAGACAGAGAGAGAGGGAAAGAGTGCATCTGGTTTCCCTTAATCCCTTTAATGTTTGGCAGCAGACTGGCTGATGCCCATTTTGAAGCACAGTCAAAGGAGGACTAAGTCTTTACAATAAACAGTTAAATGTAACATTAGCTCTTCTCTCTCCACTTATTCAGCTCATAGTCAAATAGCACAGATAAGCCACTCGCACTATTTCCCGAATTTCCTTGCAATCTAGAATATATTACTGAAAGTGCAAGGTGCATAAGACTTCACCTAGAGACTCATCTTGACTCTTAAAACTCTCTGAACAAGCACACACTTGCATCAAGCGAACATGATCCCACAAGCAGTGCTCAGCTTCAGAACTGTGGTCTGAAGGATTTCAAGAAATATTCTGAGTTCAAGACAAGTTAGGTTTGACAGACTCTGTGACTATGTTGTTGATTGCCACAGGAAATCATTTCGAATCATTCCTCAGTTTGTAAAAACAAGCAAAAGTTGCGTATTAGGTAATGCACTTGCAGTGGAATGTCTATGGGACACAAATTGCATCAGAATAAATATTTAAATGGTATATTTTGGTATTAATACAATAAAGAATTTGAGATGTGCTGGAAATGACACAGTGATAGGAAATTGCCTGACTTTCAGAAAACTGACAAAAATCCTCCTGAGATGCACACACATTGTTATTAGACATATTTAAAAAACTAGTGAGAGTGTGAAAAATGTTTTAACAAGACTAAGTGCCCGACGTGAAAAAATGCCTGTCTGTGTTTATGTTTTTATGTGCATGTGTAAATATTCCTTATGTTTTCAGATGAAGAAAGGCAATAAGGAACCCAATCCGATCGCGCAACTCTCAGTACAAGACGTTACTCGTGAGAGCCGGGTAAAACACACATTTACCATCCATGCCAATAATGCCAGGGTCCACACATCAAACCTTTCCATGTGACCCATTCTACTCTCTCACTTCCTGCACTTTCTGCTGTTTTCTCTGTTACCTCCCTCTGTTCTCTCTCTCTCTCTCTCTCTCTCTCTTAGATTTGCTGGAATACGGTGAACCCTCAATGGGAAGACGCTTTCACTTTCTTCATCAGAGATCCAAACAAACAGGACATTAACATCCAGGTATGCTTGCATAATTTGCCCCAACCCACCTACTAAAGATGTATCTTTTATCAAAAAGAAAGAACTTGCTCCTCACTTTTGTTTTTCAATCCCTTGATCCACCCTTGATTCTGGTATCTAATGCCCAACTTTCACAATCCAATAAAATCTCAATGGATAAAATCGTCAATTTCTATTTTCAATTTTTGACAAATTTTGGAAGCAAAACATGACGATGTTTGATGTTATGACGAGTTTACACTACACGATTTTAAGCCCGTCGCCGACAGTTTTGTGGAGATTGCCGACAAAAGCCTCAAATCGTGGGCAAATCGGAGCTCGCTCCCGTGAACGACATATGCAATGTATGAACTATCAAAGACACGATTTGAGAGAAGCGCCGACGCATCGCCGATGTCAGCAAGATATCTCCAAATCGTGCAGTGTGAAATATGTTTTGACTGAATACAACTGCAGCGTTGACCTACAGCCAATGAGAGAGCAAGAAACAGGGCACGGGAAGTTTCTTCAGTGGGAGGAGTCCGGATGTACCTGCAACAGAACATCAACTAGCATGGCTGCAGTATCAATAAAGTCTCATTAGACTTGGAGGAAAAATTTGCCCAATTTGGTCCAATTCTTTTTGTGATCCACTTCTTAATGTAGTCAAGGATGCATGTGGCCACATCGGATTTATAGTGTAAACACAAATGGGCCTAATGCGACACGGGCAAAACCAAAGGACCGCCTACTAACCGGCATGGCTTTAAATGAAACAAATTTCTAATCGAATCATTTGGAAACGCTTTAGACTTTATGTAAAATGTTTGATATTAACATGCAGCGACACAGGTAATTGAAGCACATCAAAAGGTCCTTTAAAACAGGTGTTTAACTAAAATTACAATGAGCAATCCACTCAAAATATCACTTTGATGAAATTCAAAGTATACACTGGAAAAAATTTGGAGTGGCGTTTACGTTTAAAAAAACATAGGAAACAATTTCCATGCAGAAAATTGTAGTAAATGTAAAGGAATTTTCTGGGATACAATACAAGTTACTCAACCGAGGCATGAAGTTGATTACCACAAAAATGTGTTTCGACTCATCTGTCCTTTTCTTTAAAAAAAGCAAAAAATCGTGCTTACATTGAGGCACTTACCATGAAAGTAAATGATGCCAATTTTTAGAGGGTTTAAAGGCAGAAATGTGAAGCTTATAATTTTATAAAAGCACTTACATTAAATCTTCTGTTAAAACTTGTCTATTATTTGAGCTGTAAAGTTGTTTAAATCTTAATATTTGCAGTCATTTTAGTGTTTTAAGGTTTGTTGACATTACATCATTGTGAAGTTGTAAAATAACTTTTTATGTTAAAGGGTAACTAAACCCTAAACCAACTTTTTTTAGTTAATGATCTGTAAGAATGGGGCTTTATTAGTACTGGTCATTGATTCAAGTAATTTTTTTGACATTAGTGTATAAAGTGTTTTAATTCTACAATATATGGTGTAAAAACGTCTGAGTGCTGCCCTCTTCAGGTTGAACGGTGGCTACTGCAGTTGAATTTTCCTATTGGCTGTTGCGGTACTTCGTGACGTAAGCGGTGACAGCTGACGTAAGCAGGTTCCAGCTCACCACGCCAGATTCATGTACATGTCGTCTTGCGACCGTGTGAGGAATAATAATAACATAGAGTCTGACAGCAGCTGTCAATTAATCCGTCACTACGAGTCTCAGGTGCCCCCGCTCCGGCTCAGCCCCGACTCGGTTTGTTCCTCTATCCCGGGTCTGCCCACTTTTCCAGCATTTTCAAATATTTCTAGTGGGTGGAGTTAGACTCTGAGCAGGTGTTTAGTTACCCTTTAAATATAATTAGATGTAAATATGTCTTGTGGCAATACCTTTGGAACAGGGAGTGTTTTAACGTTTTCAGATTGGCCCCATTGACTTCCATTGTAAGTGCCTAAATGCAACCCAGATTTTTTCTTTTTTTTTTTTTTATAATCTAAAGATTTAAATGAATAGAATTAACAAATTCAAAGAACGAAAAAAGAAATAAAAATAATGTAGGCCTAAATGCTCAAGCGCACACATTTGTTCTGACTGTCTTCTCAGACTAACAGCCTCACCAGTTGTTCCTGTCAATCAGACGGTCCTCAATCAGTTCCTGTCAATTGGTCGCAGTGTCAACCAATGAACCAAAGATGCATGAGGAGGGCGGAGCCAACTTATTATGTTGTTCAGATTGTATTAGTTTTGAATGGTTATATTTATATGCACTTTGTTTATATACAATAAAAATGTATACAAAATCAACTATAAAAATGGCTTAAATCAACTCGCAAAGAGTGAAACCACACAAGCTCATTAATTATTCAGGCTCGGTGCATGCTGGGAACACTAGCTTCAAAAAGTTAAGTAAAATGTTCTTATTTTATTACCTGTGAAATTTACTCAAATTAGCAAATTAAAATGAATAGGTTTTCTACTTTAGGATTCATACATGATGAATTGTAAAGATAACAAACAATCATAAAAAATAGTGTACATTTTGACATGTTTGAATTGAATACAAAAGTAGAACTTAATATTTTCAAGTTCACTCTGAAACTAACATATTCATTGTAGAAGGTACTTAATCTTTTCTGCTATATTTACTTCACCACAAAATAATTTTTACAGTGTTTTTGAGAGCAACAGAGTGGCAAATTGTCTGTGCTTTATCAACATACAGTAAAGTGACAATGGATTTGCTAGTCCTTGGTTAGTTCATTATATGTAACGTACAGTATCTCACAAAAGTGAGTACACCCCTCACATTTTTGTAAATATTTGATTATATCTTTTCATGTGACAACACTGAAGAAATGACACTTTGCTGCAATGTTAAGTAGTGAGTGTACAGCTTGTATAACAGTGTAAATTTGCTGTCCCCTCAAAATAACTCAACACACAGCCATTAATGTCTAAACCGCTGGCAACAAAAGTGAGTACACCCCTAAGTGAAAATGTCCAAATTGGGCCCAAAGTGTCAATATTTTGTGTGGCCACCATTATTTTCCAGCACTGCTTTAACCCTCTTGGGCATGGAGTTCACCAGAGCTTCACAGGTTGCCACTGGAGTCCTCTTCCACTCCTCCATGACCACATCACAGAGCTGGTGGATGTTAGAGACCTTGTGCTCCTCCACCTTCTGTTTGAGGATGCCCCACAGATGCGCAATAGGGTTTAGGTCTGGAGACATGCTTGGCCAGTCCATCACCTTCACCCTCAGCTTCTTTAGCAAGGCAGTGGTCATCTTGGAGGTGTGTTTGGGGTCGTTATCATGCTCTAATACTGCCCTGCGGCCCAGTCTCCTAAGGGAGGGGATCATGCTCTGCCTCAGTATGTCACAGTACATGATGGCATTCATGGTTCCCTCAATGAACTGTAGCTCCCCAGTGCCGGCAGCACTCATGCAGCCCCAGACCATGACACTCCCACCACCATGCTTGACTGTAGGCAAGACACACTTGTCTTTGTACTCCTCACCTGGTTGCCAAAATGTGTTGTTACATGAAAAGATGTAATCAAATATTTACAAAATGTGAGGGGTGTACTCACTTTTGTGAGATACTGTATATACTTATGTTAACAAATAGAACCTTATTATAAAGTGTCCTGTATTATGTATTCAAAAACGTGATTTGAGTTGGCTTCATTTCGTTCTACTCAAGCTACGTATCCATTGACTTAATCTCTCTTTCTCTGTCTCGCAGGTGAAGGATAATGATCGTGTTCAGGTTTTGGGAAATCTGTCCATCCCTGTTTGTCGTCTTCTGTCTTGTCCTGACTTGACTCTAGATCAGTGCTTTAATCTGGACAACTCTGGCCCAGAGAGCCGCATCCACATCAACACAGTGCTCAGGGTAAATGAGTCAGTCACATGATGCTGTACACAATGCATTACAAATATTAGATTTCATACTCTTTATATTTGGATATAGACTCTCAGTTAGTCATTGTACATGTTCATTTAACCTCTTACAGGTGCTCTGTTTGGATGAAGACGCTGTTGCTTCCCATCTTCTTTCCAGTGACCCTCTTTCAAAAAGTTCTGCCTCACGCCCGCAGAAGACCTCGCCCCATTCCAGCTTTACCACTGAGGTATCCACATCAATGTCTATCTATACCATTAAAGGGATAGTTCACCCCACAAATTTAAATTCTGTCATAATTTACTCACCCTCATGTTGTTGCAAACCCGTGTGCCCCGTTTTTCCGGTAGGGGGTGCTGCGTGTCCACCTTGTGGAGGCTCAGGATCTGGTTGCTAAGGACAACCTGATGGGTGGAATGGTGAAGGGAAAGAGTGATCCCTATGTCAAGATCCAGATTGGGGGTGAAACCTTTAAGAGTAATGTGATCAAGGAAAATCTAAACCCCACCTGGAATGAAATGTATGAGGTAGGAATGATAGGAAATGTAGTTCTAAACCTGCAAGTTTCGAGATATTATATTATCATATTATATAAAATTAGTTATTTCCAATGTGATAATTGGACACCATTTACTGAGTTTAAATGCATTGTAATAAGGTCATGTGACAACAATGTAGCATACTACTGTTTGAAAACATTGAAATATGCATACTGCATATTTTATCACGTACTTAAAAAAGTGATTAAGAAGCAGTATGCTAGTATTTTATTCAAAACATTGTGTTAAAGCAGGCACAATTACCACTGAAATAGCGCTGCGTCTTAAGTAGTGATGGGATGATATATCAAATTTCGATATATATCGTGAAACAAAATAATTATGAACCACTTCGTGGCATAACTCGATATTTCAAAATTTGCAACTTTGTTTTCTGTCTTTGTGATCATGAATTAAATAAACTGTCAAACGTCATAATCTCTCTATTGATTGATTTTAACCTTACTGCACTTTTTTCTACACTGTTTGAGGGTTCACACAATGTCCTTGACGTGCTTGAATTTAGCCTGGAAAATCGCATTGTTTTGAAGAAAAGTGCTTGTGATTAAAGCGGATCGTTTCCTCCGTGTAATGTGTGTCCATCAAAGATGAGGCACACTCCACTTTAATTGAATAATCTGTTTTATTATCCTTTCTGTTCTTTACAGTCAGATAAAAAAGTACCAATACATATTAATTTTAATCTCACACAGCATGGATGCGCTAAAGAAACCGAGAGATGGCCGCAGATGTTTGCGGAACCAGAACATGCTTGTTCATCTCTTAAAGTGGCAGTACCATTTTAGTGTTTCATATAAAAATTTATTTAAACTCTGCACATTATATATACAATTTCATGATACAATATTAATTAATATAATATATCATTTTTGTATTTTTACGAAGTTAAATTTTGATTGTAATAAATGATGACAAACTAATTAATAAAATAATATTAAAAATATTTAATTAATAAATATACACTTTGTTATATTTTTTTGTTTGCAATATTTTCTTGCCGAGAAAGGTAAATGAGCAACTCTTATTATTTAAATTTTGAGCATTTATATTGTGTATTAAAGAACTTTATTTGGATGAGAAATTATAGTGTATTTTGCTCAAACATTGTTTCAGAAAATAAAAAATGTTCTGTAATATTTTGTCATTTAAGTGTTATTATAGAATTGAGATTATATCTAATCGTGAACATCATATCATATATCGAACCAAATTTTAAGAAAACCATATCATCCCATCCCTAGTCTTAACTATTAAATTAAATAAATATTGTGGGTTCGATACAAGTTAAGCTCAATCGACAGCATTTCAACTACTGCGAAAATAAATTTCGATTTCTTTAAAAAAAGCAAAAATCTGGATTCCATTGAGACACTTACAATGGAAGTGAATGGGGCCAATCCGTAAATGTTGAAATACTCACTGTTTCAAAAGTATAGCCTTAAGACGTAAACAGTTTGCATGTTAACATGATTTTAGTTTGATAAAATCACTTACTAACTGCATTTGTGTAAAGTTAAATCAAGTTTTACAACTTTGTTGCCATGACGATGTAATGCCATAAGCCCTAAAATCCTAAAACGACCACAAAAATCACGATATAAATGACTTTACAGCTCAAATAAGTTACAAGTTTTAAAAGAATAATTAATATAAGTACTTTTATAAATTATAAGCTTCATATTTCTGCCTTTAAACCCTCAAGAAATTGGCCCCATTCACTTCCATTGTAAGTGCCTCACTGAAACCTTGATTTTGCCTTTTTTTTTTTTTTTTAAGAAATTGAGAAGTGAGTCAATTTTGTCAATTTTGTGTAAAGTCCATTCAGCAAAGATTTTGGTGGCGTGTTTGTGCTGTTGCCTGATCTGAATAATTCCTTTAGTCAATCAGGTGGTAAATCGGCACAGACAACACATGGAATTAACTGGCTGTGATTAATTCTTAGTTAATCCCCCCTGTATATGCATGACATCACCACATTTTAATCTAAGCTGTGGGATTTTTATGTAACATGCTTTATTCCTGCTTATTTTTCAGGTGGTTTTGACATCGCTTCCTGGTCAGGAGTTGACCCTAGAGGTCTTTGATAACGACATGGACATGAAAGATGACTTTATGGGCAGGTATAATTGCTGAGGTCAATATGTCTCATAATAGCTTTTATCATTGTTTTTTTCATCTGCATTATTTAGGTGTTTTGTTTTTCTATTAGACTGAAGATCAATCTAAGTGACATAATCAGCTCTCAGTACATTAACAAGGTGAGTTTATGTTTTCTGATATTAATAAGTACAAACATATTCTGCATGAAATAAAAAAGGAAGCACTCCATAGGCAGATGGAAAGCAGATAGCATTTCCCTTCTAGATTCTAGAATAAGATTAATCTTAAAGTAAGCCAGTTGTAGGTTTTTCTCTGTGTCACCTCAAAAATTGCGCTGTACGTTTGAGCGGCACGACATGTCAACTTCCACAATGTGTTTAAATGAATTGTGTCATCTGATCATATATCCTCTTATGTCTGTGTTAGTGGTTTTCTCTGAATGATGTCAAACGTGGTCGTGTTCATTTGGTTCTGGAATGGCTGCCTACACTAACACAACCAGAAAAACTGCAGCAGGTGAACAAAACTGTCTCTCTCGATCATTCTCTGTCTGTGCTGAAACATGAATTGATGATGTGAACTGGTTGGTTTGTTTCACAGGTGTTGTTGTACCAGTCGAAGAGCTCTTTTCTGAATATGACTTTGCCAGCTGCCGCTCTGTTGTTTGTGTATGTTGAGCGTGCCCATGAACTCCCTGTGAGTACTACATTGGTATTACACAAATGCAATCTATGTAATATCTCAATTATTTCTACTAAACAGCAATGAGATTAAATTGAGAGAAAATAGAGAATACAGCAGGGCTGGTTTGCTGTCCTTTTCTGCATATCGCGGCGCCGTTTTGTGCTCCGTTCTGCATAATGCGGCGGCTCATTTTTGCTTATCGCGGCCCTTTCGGCACATTTCGTGGCCGACCCACCGGCCTGCTCGGTTCTCTCGCTGGCCAGTCCGCCCCTGATCAGTCCCAAATTGCATCAGCCCATCGGGAAAATTCCTGGTATGCCAGATTGCCAGTCCAGCCCTGGACTACAGTGCTTCTAATTGTTTTCAACAATGTCTCAAGCTAGCCTCAGAGTTCCCAAAATACCAAATCTACAACCAAAATTCAGAGATTTCAATATGAACATTTCTCACCAAATTTGATCAGAAGATCTGAGCTATTCTTTCCACAGTAATTGTATAGATACTCTTACTTTATGTCAACAATTGAGACAAAGTTGATTCACAAATCTCTCTGAAACAATTTATCAAATTCTCACATTTCTCAGATAAGGACATAATGAAATAAAACTCAAGTTGTTAACCAACCACATATAGATTGCCCACAGTGCTCTTTGAAATGTCAAGTAAACAATGAATTAACTGTATTTTCTCTGTTTATTTAGCTTAAGAAAAGTGGCAAGGAACCAAAAGTTGGAGCTGAGCTGATTTTAAGAGGAACATCTCACAGAACCACAGTGGGTAACTCTAAAATTGCTCTAAAATGCACTAAAAGGTTCATTATTGTTTGTTGCAACTGACATGATTTATTAAAGGGATAGTTCACCCAAAAATGAAAATGATCTCATTTACTCACCCTGATGCCATCCCAGTTGTGTTTGACCTTCTTTCTTCTGCTGAACACAAACAAATATTTTTAGAAGAATATTTCAGCTCTGTAGGTCCATACAATGCAAGTGAATGTTGACCAGACATAAAAGCTCCAAAAATCACATAAAGGCAGCATGCAGTTAATTCACAAGACTCCAGTGGTTTATTAAATGTCTTCTGAAGCTATGCAGTAACTATTTAATCTATTTACTATTTATAGTAAGAATTGATTTAAATATTGTTCTGTTTCTCACATTAGTCTAACCTTTGGCTTTTTAGAGCTGCAAGCACAGTAGCAACTTGCCGCATTAATATACACTGTAAAAATTGCCAGGATTTGATTAGATTTAACAGTAATTTCTTACAATTTTGTACTGTTTTCAATGTTTTACTGTAAAATCAATGCAGGCTAGGTCATGTTCTGTCACAACACAAATCACTGTGAAAAAAGACATCTGAACATCGCATTGCATTATGTGAAAATAATGTTTTTTTTGTTTTGTTTATGGTGTTTAGTGTCACGGTCCTGCCACATTGTCAGTTTGGGTTTTTGTCTTACGGGACTGTGACATCATCGCCCCGAGTTCTGCCTTGTGTTTCATGTCCTGCCTTTGTGTTGAGCGCACGGGTCCAGCTTGTTTGTTTCTGCCTATTTTAATCCCCCTGTGTGCCATGTTCTTTGCTGAATGTAGTTGAATATAGTCTGTAGTGATTGTCGTGTGTTACCATTATAGAAAGCTGTTTGGTCTTACCTCACTTTCTCTGCCTAATTGGTCCTGTCTTGTGTATCTGTTTGGTTGCCCGTCTCTGCCCACGTGTCGGGTGTGTGGTTCCCTTCCATTTCGCTGTGCGTGTGTTCTCTAAGCTCACAAATCTTCAATGGAGGATTCCTTTTCTCTGCCCATGTGTCGGGAGTGTGGTTGCCTTCCAGTTTGCTGCTTGTCAACTGCTTTTCAGCGGAGGTTTCCTCATGGCTCTTGATGCACCTTCCTTAAACAATGCTCCGTGTACTTCTTGTTGCAGCCCTCTGCTTTCCCGTCGGAGTCAATGAAGGTGGCATAAGTCATCATGCTCCTCACCGGAAGGGCTGATGTTTGGGGAACCAGCATGTTGGACAACGGACTTCACTGTTACACATCATTCCTAGCATTGGCCACAGAGTTCTGCTGAGTGTTCGATGTGGCCCTGCTGCAGAGTGGATCAGCCAGTCATGCTGTTTCCACATTAGGGGATTGCAGAGCCGAAGGGAACATTATGGATGTCGACGTGGTCTCCAATTGGCAAGGTCCGATTGTCCAGTTTGGCAAACCTGTCACTGCCTGGAGGGGGAGGAGCCGGGCACCTGCTCCTCAGTCGCTGCCAGCAACTATGGCTATGGAGGCTGTTCCCCTGTAGACTGACAAAGTCCACGGAGGCTGTTTGCCTGCCGCTGCTAGCGTCCACGGCCACGGAGGCTGTTCCCCTTTTGCTGCCAGCGTCCATGGCCACAGAGGCTGTTCTCCTGCTTTTGCCAGCGTCCACGGCCACGGAGGCTTTTCCCCTGCTGTTGCCAGCACCCACTGCTATGGAGGCCATTTCCCTGCTGCTGTCAGCATCCATGGCAATGGGGGCCGTTCCCTTGCCACTGCCAGTGTTCATGACCATGTAGGCCATTCCCCTGCCCTGTCTGTGTTCATGACCACGGAGGTCGTTTCCTTGTCACTACCAGTACCCACAACCACAGAGGTCGTTCCCTTGACACGGTCTGCACCCATGGGCACAGAGGCAGTTTCCACATCCCCTGTCTGTGCTCGGCCACGGAGGCCATTCTCCTGCCGCTGTGAGTGCTCACGGCATTGGAGGCCGTTTCCCCTTCCCTATCTGTGCTCACAATCACGGAGGTCATTTCCCTGTCACTGCCAGTGCCCACGACCACGGAGGTCGTTACCCTGTCACTGCCAGTGCCCACGACCATGTAGGTCATTCCCTTGACACTATCTATCCCCATGGCCACTGAAGCCATTCCCCTGCTGCCAGCGTCCACGGCTACGGAGACCATTCTCCTTCCGCTGTGAGCGCTCACGGCCATGGAGGCTGTTTCCCCTTCCCTGTCTGTCCTCGCGACCACAGAGGTTGTTTCCCCTTCCCTGCCTGTGTTCACGACCATGGAGGTCGTTTCCCTGTAAATGCCAGAGCCCTCGACCACAGAGGCTGTTGACCTGCCAGTGCCTATGATCAAGGAGGTCGTTCCCCGTTCACTGCCTGTGCTCACAGCCATGGAAGCTGTTCCCCAGTCCATGTCGGTCTTCACAGCCATGGAGGCTGTTCCCCAGTCACTGCCTGTGATCACAGTTAGTGAGGCATCTCCCCAGTTGCAGCTGCCAGTGCTCATGGCCACGGAGGCCGTTTCCCAGTCTCTGTTGGTGCCCAGTTTGTTTTCTTTTGAAGCTGCTCCCCATTTTCAGCTGTCTGTGTTCACGGCTACGGAGGCCGTTCCCCTGGCGCGACGAGCGCCCACACCTGAGCTTACCATTGCTCTGCCCACTGAGTCTTCCACGGTTCCGCCCCTGAGCCGCTCCTGCCTGACCCCTGTCCAGCGGCCTCCAGCCAGTACTCCCTGACAGTGCTCTGTCCCCTCTGCCCTGAGGCCGCCTCCCAGGCTTCCGGACCACGCCCCTTTCCTTAAACTCCCTCCCTGATTTCCCTCTGTTACTGTTGTGTTATCTGTCCTTTGTTAGGGCTTGTTATGTTTGCCTTGTTTTTGTTTGATGTTTTAGTTTGGGGAGGGGGGTAATTTCACAGTCCTGCCACTCTGTCAGGTTGGGGTTTTGTCTGACGGGACCATGACATCATCACCCCATGTCTTATGTTTCGTGTACATTCTTTGTGTGAGCACACGGGTCCAGTTGTGAGTTACCGTCGTGCACTCTTCGGTCAGTCTTGTTTGGATCCTGACTTCCTGTATGGTTTTGGTCGGGATCCGGACACTTATGCTCCATGTTCTGTTTGTTTTGGTCTTATTGTGTTGATGTTTTCTCCCTCATGTGTTTCAGGTGCCACTGGCACGTTGAATCAGCGTTTCCATTGGAACCCCGATTGTTTCAATGGGATCACTGATCATGGCAACTTTCAGCTGGCGAGTGGCACATGTCCCTTGTTTGTTCCTGCCTATTTTAATCTCCTCATGTGTCATGTGCTTTGCTGAATGAAGTTGAATGTAGTCTGTAGTGATTGCTGTGTGTTACCATTATAGAAACCTTTTTGGTGTGAAGTAACTTGCCTCACTTTTCTGTCTAGATGGTCCTGTCTCGTGTATCTTTTTGGTTGCCCGTCTCTGCCCGTGTGTCTCTTTGTCTCGCTCTCACTCTCCGACAGTTTAGTTTTTCCTTTGGATGGGACCTTATCTTATTTATTTATAATTACATTTTTCCCAGTTGGTGCGATTGTGTTTAAGAACACAATAAATGTTTTGTACTGTAATGAATTAAGAAAATAATCAATTTAGTGGTTGATTTCATGTTGGCCCATGATGTGTAAACTACACCATATAATGCATTTGAATGTAAATAAATAGTATCATTTTAAATGAAAAATGAGGAAGGTTTGCAAAGCTAGGCTATAAAATGGTTAGTTTTATCGCTCATTAATTTTTTTATCATGAGTTGTCAGTCAGGCATGCATAATATCAACAATCAGCATACAAATCTCAAGGATGGTGACAATTAACAGACAGTGTATATAAAAAAATAAACAGATGATCATTGTGATTCTACAACTCAGCATTGCTACATTACTGTACTTTATTGGTCCTGTTCACTGTGAAGTCACAGTATACAGTTGTCTTAAAGTTGTAATACATTTTAGAAATTCTACTGTGAAATATACTGTGAACTCACAATAAATTTACAGTGTAGTTGATGTGCGTATATCAGTTTTGAATGTGGCTCATATATTCAGAACTTTATCAATTTCATATTAACTTTGCCTGACACTTTATGTTGTATAGGTCTGTGATCGTACCAGCTCTCCTAAGTGGGACGAGGCATTTCATTTCCTGGTTCAAAACCCATTAAAGGAAGACCTCATTGTGAAGGTAAGAAATGGCAAACGTTTATGCATAAACTATGCAACAATAACATAGCATTTCTAATATATAACTTTTGCACTTTTTGTATTATAAATACTAAAACATGTACTTGCAATGGATTAGATCATAGTGCAATTTCCTAGATTTCTTTTCAATCAATGATTGCCGTTGTAATGGAATCGTCTGCTCTTCCCTCCATCTCAACTTTCTGTCTATATACAGTACACATCAATCTGTTTTATTTTACTGTCTGGCCTCACTACCTCACTCACTTCTCTCTAGTTGTCCCACTGTTGGGATTTCTCTCTAGGATCTGTGGTGATTCCGGTCAAAGAGCTGCTCTCTGAGCCAGATCTAATACTGGATCAGTGGCTCAATCTGGAAGGAGCTTCACCTCAGAGTCAAATTCTGCTCAGAGCTCAACTGAAGGTAAATATAGGCAAAAAAGGAGTTAGCTGGCAGAATGTGCAGGCTGCTCTTATTGCATACATTGAAATTGAATGGTAACTGTTGCTGCCAAGCATACAACTTGTGTGCTGTATTTCAATACTGTTTCCTAAATGACGCACTATGCACTTACAATATACACTATGCACTCATCAAAGTAGTGTATGGATTTTCAAAGTGTAGTATCATCCCAAATGAAACACAATGTGCACACAGCCAGATTACTCCCCCCTTCTGCTATGTACGGCAAGCCGCGAGCACTGAGTGCATAAAGTGTCAAACATTCCACACTCTGTGCATCATCCGGGTACTCACAGTTCACTTCTATTAGTTGCTGCGATATTTGAGAGCTAGATCAACGCAATATTTTCAATGAATAGAGACTTAAATTGTATTATTTTATTCACACAAAGCTATCATATGGCTTGGGCAACATTTTTGGTTTATTAGTGGTGCTTTTTCATTCTTTTTGGAACGTAACAGCCCTACAGCCCTTGGTCACCATCTACTTTCATTGTTTGAAAAAGAGCAGCTTGGACATTCTGCATAAGATCTCCTTTTGTGAAAAAATGGTTGATTGGTATAGTATAAGATTAGTTGAATTTTTATTTTTAAAGTATGGGGTAATCATTTAATGCAATGTTACTTTATTTTTTGCAGATTCTTTGCCCTAAAGTAACAGAGAGGTCTGTAGAGCAGTATGAACAATCTAAACATCCAGAATCATCCATCATCACAAGACAACAAGAGGTGGCGGAAGTGCAGAAGTGAGAGGAGATTATTTGAATTTCACATTTTACAAAGATCTTGCATATTCATCCAAACAAGTCGTATCAAAACCATAAACAATGTCTAAAAAACTGCATATTAAACTAATATTTAAAGGGATAGTTCACCCAAAAATAAAAATTCTCTCATCATTTACCCTCATGCCATCCCAGATGTGTGTCTTTCTTTCTTCTGCTGAACACAAAAGACACCCAAACCTATCATTTCACTTCTGAATACATGGATTTAAACACTGGAGTTGTATGGATTACTTTTATGCTGCATTTATATGGTTTTTGGATCTTCAAAGTTCTGGCTACCATTCACTTGTATTGTAAGGACCTACAGATCTAAGATATTCTTCTAACAATATTAGATTATGTTCAGCAGAAGAAATAAAGAGTTGACATGAGGGTGAGAAAATAATGAGAGAAATAAAGTTTTGGGTGAACTATCCCTTTAATATTAGTTTAATTGAACATGTATTTGGCTTAATATAATGTCTTATTATTTAATCCAACATTGCTAAAACACCAAATATTGAACTTCTAAAAATGTATTTAGTCTTTATCATTTTACATTTGTTATTGTCATAATATTGTTTGTTTGTGTGGGGTTTTCTAGGTCTAGTGCTGAGGTGATCCCAGAATCTCCTGTCACTGTTACCTCATCTGTCTCAGTAACAGAAGATGAGAGTCGTGGAAAAGTCCCACATGTCACAGAAGTATCCAGCTCAGATGATCTTCGACCCCTACGCACCATCCCTGACCCCAGCTTTGGTACTGAGGTGAGAAAAGATAGAAGTTTTTTTTATGAAAATGATTTTGATTGTTTTCACTACATCAGGGAGGTCATTAAGCCTTTATTTTTTTTAGGGAGTACTCCGTCTCCACCTGCTTGAGGCTCATAATTTGGTTGCCAAGGACAACATGATGGGTGGAATGGTGAAGGGAAAAAGTGACCCCTATGTTAACATCCAAATTGGAGACAAAACTTTTAAAAGCCATGTGATCAAGGAAAACCTCAACCCCACTTGGAACGAGATGTATGAGGTAGGTTAAGGCTCCCACAGTTCAGGTTTTTAGTTTTAGGCCTTGTTCACATTAATATGTTCTCCATTTCCTAAAGTATGCAGTACTAGAGAGCGTTTTCAAAAGTCTCCATTTTGGGTGGAGGAAAACCCTGTTCCATTGTGGATCAAAATCAGTGTGTTTTTAACTGAAAACATATTAGTGTGGGTGTCCCCTTAGTTGTCTACTCATGTTAAAGTGTTTTCAGAACAAATCATTTACCTGTTTCAATTGTAATGGCATGTGATCAATGCTTTTCACAGCTGGTTTTGGCCTCAAACTCGACCCCAGATGTTCTTGTGGAGGTCTTTGATAAAGACATGGACAAAGATGACTTTTTAGGAAGGTATGTGGACCAAAGTATCAGTTGCACTCATCCCTGATGCTAACTGCAGGACACCAGTGTGCATTTTTACTAGAGGTTGACCGATACATCGGTTTTACTGAATAATCGGTGCTGATAGTTACTTTTTGGAATTATGGGTTATCTGTAAAAATCTATGTCAATAGTTGCCTATAGTTTTTTTTGTATTTTTCTGTTCTTCTACAGTTTAACAGCATCCTCTAGAGGTGAAATGTAAAAAATCACGTGGGGATTTGCTAGATTTAAATCTTTCATAATTGACAGTATTTATCCTGATTTCAATACATATTTTGTAAATGCAATTGGAGTGGATCTAAATCACCGCCATTTCAAAATAAGAGTTTCTTATAATAAATTATTAATTATTTTGGGGGATTTTGGTTGAAGAATTAACTGCATCTGGGATTTTATGTCTTTTGGACTAGCAAGAAAAGACTAAGAAAAGTTTTAACATTCTATAAATTAATTTCGAAAACTATCGGCCGATTAATCGGTTTTCAGTATTTTCTAACACCTTAGTTATCGATAGCTGCAAAATCAACTATCGGTCGACCTCTAATTTTTACATTTAGTGATTTCATAGGATTATACTTGTGATAACTCAGTAAAATCTATGCTGGGTGTTTACATAGGATCAAGATCAGCTTACAGGAAATCATTCAATCTCAGTTTATGGACCAGGTGAGTTTATCAATATTGATTTCTTTCTTCTTTCAGTTTTAATGAGTGTTTTTTGAACCGTTTACACATGATGGTTGAAAATGTGAATTAACTGAGGATTGTCTTTTATGTACTAGTAAAGTGAAAATGATTTAGTGATATTGAACTGATTATTGATTTCTGAATATATAATTTTGTGTAATGTTCTGACTGTATTATTTGTTTAATTTGTTTTCTCTTCCTCTGTGTCAGTGGTTTTCTCTGAGTGATGTCAAACATGGTCGTCTTCATTTAGTTCTTGAGTGGCTTCCCACAGTAACACAACCTGACAAACTGCAAAAGGTTAACTTTATTAAATATGAAACATTTAACATGTATTTCTTTATGTTTGTTGTTTTTTATATTAGATAACAGTTATAGAATTATCAGGAAATCAAGGCAGAGATATCTTTGCCTGAAATGCTAAAACATTTATTTGTACAGTATAAATACTTACTAATAAATTTAATTAAATTAAATACAAGATTTATCCAGACTATGTGAATTAAATTAATCAAAATTTTAGATCTACCCAGACCTGGGTTTTCCAATGCTTTTTTGTTTGGTGAACCCTTATTAAACCACATTTATTAATTCAAAGTCACCCTGAGATTCCAAACAATATTATAAACTTTCAATAAAGTTATGAATATTAATTATCCATTTCAGTGCTAATTGTGTATGTAAGAGCACAGTTAAATTAGTTATAACTTAATTATATAAACTCAAATATTGTTTTTTACTTTACAATTGTATTTTTTACATTTAAAAAAAAATATTTATGATAATTTACATTTGTATTATTTTACTTTGTTTTAGATAATTTTTATTACTTTTAACTTGTCATTAGCATTTCTGTTACAATCTCCTGAATTCCCTGCATTTCCATTATGAACTTCTAGCGGCTAACAGTTCACAGTTGGGAAACCCTAGCATAGATAATCAGTTAGTTGACTCACTATTGAATAGATTGTGTTTATTTTTTGGATGAAATCATTCTGTGATTGTCCAGGCTCTGCAGTTACAGTCCATACACTCGTACCAGAACAAATCTGTGCCATCAGCAGCTGTACTCTACATCCTCATAGAGAGAGCACATGACCTGCCGGTACATCTGAAAAACACATACAGTACACATGCAGATGTCACACAAATACATTATATTAAATGGAACTGTCAAAATGATGTTCATATTTGTGTTTATGTGTGCAGCTTAAGAAGAGTGGAAAGGAGCCCAAAGCTGCTGCAGAGCTGGTTCTTGGTGACATTTCTCATAAAACCAAGGTGAGATTTGGTGCTTTTTACAAAACTCAATAGTTTGGAACCACTTCTGGCCTTTAAGAATGAGCAAAGCTCTTTTCTGGTCTCTTTAAAGGTGTGCGACTGTTCCACATCTCCTCAGTGGAGTGAAGATTTTCACTTCCTTGTTCATAACCCGAGAGAGGACATTCTTATTATCAAGGTAAAAACAGAGTCCGTTTACATCTCTACTGATACTGTATATGATAATTCTGAACATTGAAAATAGATAATGCCTGTTTAATGCTTTTCTTTCACCCTCATAGCTTTCCAGTGCATGGGAGCAGCCCTTGGGCTCTTTGAGTCTACCAATCAGAGAGCTGCTTTCAAAACCAGAGCTACTGATGGACCAATGGTTGTGTTTAGATGGAGCAGGTCCTGACAGTGAAATTCTGCTGAGGGCACAACTTAAGGTGAAGCATGCATGCGTGCACAAAGTAATCCCTTAAATCAATTAAGTACAGTAAAAGTAATCAAGAGTACAGTAACTTGTTACCCCAAGTTGGGATAGGAGTAAATATTTTAACATGAAAAGATCACACACACACAATACCTGAAATGTTCTTCTCAAATTGATCATATTTCAGATTTTGGACTCAAGGATAGATGCAAGTGTCTTTGAAAGTAAGAAGTCTGTTATAGATGAAGATCATTCTGTGGTAGGACACCATGAGGTGAAAAAGCCATCCGTTACTGAACATTCACAGGCTGCTGTCAGTAAAGAATCTGAAAAGAAAACCCTACCAACAAAAGGGTTAGTTTGTTGTGCTATGAATCTACTTATTTTATTGCAAAGCCATTTGTTTTAATGGAACTGAAGAAGATTGTGTGTGCTGGTAACCAACAGGGTGACTTTACCTGTCTCTGTATCACTGCCTGAAGAACATAACAAACAAACTGTCCCTCATGTCACTGATGATCATCATCTTACACCCTCCACACCTAAAACACAGCTTGAAACCAAGGTTAGTTATTGCATTTATCTACTGTATTAAAAGTCACATTTTTATTTTTTATTTTATTTAATTTTTGTTATTATTATTTTATATAATTCATGTTTTTTATTTATTGTAATATTTTGTTTAATGTTATTTCATTTACATTTTAAAACTGCTTGAACCAAAGTTCCCCTTCTGTTACTCACTCCATGTTGTGTCTATATAGTGACACTACGGGCCGCTCTAGGGAGCCCCAAACACCTCTGATCTTTGAGAAAAGGCCAATGAGAATTGGCGAGTGGAATTTGCATGCCACTCCCCCGGACATATGGGTTTAAAAGGAGCTGGCTCGCAACCACTCATTCAGATTTTTTCTTCGGAGCCAAGCGGTTGTGTGTCAGCGATCTGAAATCCACTGCCGATCCATTCACCTCTAAATAAGAAGTGTATGCTGTTGGATATATGGCGCATTCCAGTGGCTTTCTCTCCTTCTGCACAATTAGTGCAGAGTACGCCCCTGGCCGATTCGACAGCTTAAAAGTGTATATATTCCTGCAAAGAGTATATTTCCTCTAATAGAGCAAAACACATTGACTTGAATGTCTTTTTAAAGATGACTCTCCATCTTTATGTATTTCCTGGATGCGGTCGTTATCTCTCCGATGGCCACGGGCGCTGCCTCATGTGTCTGGGCAGCGATCACATTGAGGCAGTGTTCGTGGATGGTTCATGCTCTCATTGCAAGAACATGAACATGGCAACGTTGCGGTCGCGGCTTTCTTTCTTCCGTGTGAAAGCCGCAACACCCCCCACTACCTAGGGGTACTAGGCCGGCTCGGTTGATGCTGGAGGCTATTTTGGGAGTTCAATGGGAGTGGTCCCGCAGGTTGAATCCCTTGGATCTCCCATTTCTCAGCACGCTCGTTTGTCCCCATCATGTTCCGAGATGAGACCAGCTCGCCTCAGGGCCTGCTTAACATCTCTTTTGAAGCACTCAAGCAGGATGAGTTTTCGATCGCTGGATAGTAAAGCGCGTCTGATAATAGCTCACTCTCGAGACCTGTTGTGTGCGCACAGGGACCTGATGCTCAAGCACCTCATCCGTTTAGCAAGCTCTCCCCGGTTCAGAGCATCTCTTTTCTCGGGAAGGAGTTAGACTCAGTCTCCATGTTAGCACGCCTCACGAGTGAGTGCGCACAGTCGGTGCTGAACTGCCTTAAGTTATTCAGGCGGAGTGAGGCGGTCCCACTGAAACAGTTCAGAGACTCCTGGGGCATATGATGTCCTAAGCGACGGCCACAACGCTCGGGTTGATGCATTTGAGACCGCTCCAACATGGTGCCATGGCACACATCACGTGGCCATCACACCGATCTGTCTCCACTTCTTCAGCCCTTGGACAGACCTTGCATTTTTATGGGCAGAGATTCTCTTACAGCAAGCATCCGTGGTTATGACAGACTCCTCCAAGCTAGGCTGGGGCGCTGTATACAACAGGCATGCAGCCGCTGGCTCCTGGACAGGACCGCAACTGTGTTGGCATATCAACAGCCTCACGTTGGGCAAGTATGTGTTGGTCTGGCCAGACATCACGGTGACAGTGGTGTATGTAAAACTCCAAGGCGGCTTACGTCCAAGTCGCATGCCACAACTCGCCCACCGCCTCCTCCTCCAGAGTCAGTGGCGAATATGGTCGCTGTGGACCTCTCACATCCCAGTCAGCCCCAACCATACAGCGGACACGCTGTCGTGGCAGGTGACACTCAAGGAGTTGAGACCCCAGGTGGGCCAGCTGTTTTGGAATCGATTTGGTGAAGCACAGGTAGACCTGTTTGCTTCCCAGGAATCCTCCCATTATCCGCTCTGGTATTCTCAGACGGCTCCCCTCGGCACAGACACGCTGGCACACAGTTGTCCCCAGTGAGCCGGCTTGCACAGACTTTGTTCAAGGTGAGGGGGGACGAGGAAAAGGTCACCCTTGTGGCGCCGTAATGGCCCATTCAGACTTGGTTCTTGGATCTCACGCTCCTTGCGACAGCCCCTCTCTGGCAAGTTCCCAGGAGGCAGGGCCTCCTCTCTCAAGGACGAGGCACCATCTGGCACCCACGCCCAGATCTCTGAAGATCTAAGTGGCCTACCACTGGCAGTGGTAGACACGGTCACTCAGGCCAAGGCTCCCTCTACGAGGCAGCTATTTGCCTTGAAGTTGCGTTCGGAGAGCCCCGTTTGAGCCCCTAAATCAGTCGAGCTGAAAGCCCTCTATTTGATGATGGCCCTCCTGACTGTGTTCATTAAATCCATCAAGGTGGTTGGGGACTTGCAGGCATCCTCTGGCAGCGACACCTGCCTGGAGTTTGGTCTGAAGTGTTCTCACGTGGTCTTGAGACCTCGACCGGGCTATGTGCGCAAGGTTCCCACAACCCCTTTAGGGATCAGGTGGTGAGCCTGGAAGCAAAGCTGCCCCAAGTGGAGGCAGACCCAGCCTTGTCATTGCTGTGTCCGTTTGCTCATCTATTTGGATCGCACACAGAGAACTAGATGCTCTGAGCAGCTCTTGTCTGCTTTGGTGGACAGCGGAAAGGGAATGTTGTCACCAAACAGAGGCTTGCCCACTGGATCGTTTATACCGTCGCGTTGGCATACCAGACCCAGGGCAAAGTGCCCGCCCCTTTGGGATTAACACACTCTATTAACACACTCTATGGAGTGTGGCATCCTCTTGGGCACTTGCCAACTTACCTCTCTAGCAGACACGTAGGGCAGCGTTCTGTGCAACACCCAATACCTTCAAGACTTTATGGTCTCTGGGTTGAGCCAGTCTCGTTCCGTGCATTGTCAGGTACGGTAAGGGACAGCTGGCCGGGTATACTACTTGCGTACAGCGCCTTTCCCCTCCATGGACCCTGGATGTCCTTCCTCCCTAGCCCTGTGGCTGGCGAATTTGCGTAGGAATCCCTAGCCGGACCCAGTGTGTGTGCTAGCATGCCCTGTACTGGAGTTGGTGCTCCACAGGTGCCAGTTACCTCCAGTAGCCCCCTGTGATGTATTTGCCGCGGTACAGTATCCCTATCGGTAGACCCGTGTCTCCCTTGGGCAGAGACTTCTCTGCCCCCGGTCGCTGTGTTTGTAGAGCTCCACCCCTTCAGGCAGGACCTACCACTGTGCCTATTCCACGTGCAGCTGGTAAGCCCACATGACCTCTTTGCCACCTGTTAACCACGCCTTCGGACAGGAAGTGGTCTCCACGGTGTCTTTTCCCCCTGAAAGTATAGGAAATGAAAAGAACACCTTCCCCGGCTCGAATAATAGCGATAGATGGCCCCAGTCGAATCTAATACTCTGTGGAGAGAAAAAACATAGAGAGAAATGGCCACGGCTGACCCTTAGGGATGTGGGAACTACATGCCATCTTTTGGGGCATTGGGGGAGGCTACGTGCAGGCCTGTGCACCTGCTATTACGCATGAGGCAGCCTGCTTGCACCTGCATTGGCAGTCCTTATAACACGGTTCTGCTAGTTGTGGCATTTGGTATAAGGAACCCTAGTGTCACTGCATCGACACAACATCGAGTTACTGTCTCAGTTACTGTCGTAACCTCTGTTCCCTGATGGAGGGAACGAGATGTTGTGTCCTTCTTGCCACAATGCTGTACTACCCGCTGGAATGTCCGGGACCCTGTCTCGGCTCCTCAGCACAAAACCCGAATGACCGGTTGCAAGCCAGCTCCTTTTATACCCGTATGTCCGGGGAAGTGGCATTCAAATTTCACTTGCAAATTCTCATTGTCACTTAAAGAGATACCTATTTTTATTATTTATTTATTTGCTTGTTTAATTATGCTATTTAATGTACAGTATGTTTTTATTTTTATTTATTGTCATTTTTTATTTTATTTTATTATATTTATAAATTTTATTTTATTATATACAATTTAAACACTACTTGAAACCAAAGTTAATTTTGCATGTCACTTAAAGGCTAGCTTTTGTTTATTTTATTATTTTATTTAAATTATTAGTATTATTATTATTAGTTTTTGTATATTTTTATTTTATTATTATTTTAATCATTATTGTTATTATTATTATTTAATGTATGTTTTTGTTTTATTTTTTATTTATAGTATTTTTTACTTTATTTTTTATGTAAACACTTCTTGAAATAAAAGTTAGTTTTTGCATGTGACTATATTAAGTAACTTAAAGACATTTAGCTATTTTTTATTTTCATGTTTTCTTGTAATTTATTCATTGTTATTATTATTATTATTTAATTCATGATTTTATTAAATTTTTATTTTTTTGTAATATTTCACTTAAATATATGTGGTTTTGCTAAACATTTTTGTTGCATTTACAGGATGTCAGCAAAGTCCCTGATTCCACCTCCCCTGTAGTTGGATCTAGTCATGTAATGGCACCAAATAAAACATCTGAATCAAAGTCAACAGCTAATGAACAAGACATTGATAAACCAGTAGAACAGTGAGTTACAACATCATAAGGCTTGACATGCTTTTGATTATGAAAATGTAACTTCATTAATTGGAAAATCAGAGTAATCATGGGCCTTGACCATAAAAAGTTTGATTTATGTCTGTCTTTGTGTGTTTGTCATGTTTTACAGGTCTTCTAAAAAGACTTCTCTTAGTGTTTCTGTGGAGGAGTCAAAGGTCACTAGTTCTACAGACATTCGGCCTCAAAAGACTAGCCATGACCCCAGCTTTGGCACTAAGGTGAGACTATCATTACATTGCCTTTAAGTACCATATACGTTTGACCTTTCAGTGCCCTAGTTGTTATTCTTCACCATCTCTCCAATAGGGTGTGCTGCGTATCCTTCTTTTGGAGGCTCAGGATCTGGTTGCCAAGGACAACATGATGGGTGGAATGGTGAAGGGAAAAAGTGACCCCTATGTTAACATCCAAATTGGAGACAAAACTTTTAAAAGCCATGTGATCAAGGAAAACCTCAACCCCACCTGGAACGAGATGTATGAGGTAGGTTAAGGCTCCCACAGTTCAGGTTTTTAGTTTTAGGCCTTGTTCACATTAATATGTTCTCCATTTCCTAAAGTATGCAGTACTAGAGAGCGTTTTCAAAAGTCTCCATTTTGGGTGGAGGAAAACCCTGTTCCATTGTGGATCAAAATCAGTGTGTTTTTAACCGAAAACATATTAGTGTGGGTGTCCCCTTAGTTGTCTACTCATGTTAAAGTGTTTTCAGAACAATACATATACCTGTTTCAATTGTAATGGCATGTGATCAATGCTTTTCACAGCTGGTTTTGGCCTCAAACTCGACCCCAGATGTTCTTGTGGAGGTCTTTGATAAAGACATGGACAAAGATGACTTTTTAGGAAG
Source organism: Xyrauchen texanus (assembly GCF_025860055.1). Taxonomy (NCBI): domain Eukaryota; kingdom Metazoa; phylum Chordata; class Actinopteri; order Cypriniformes; family Catostomidae; genus Xyrauchen; species Xyrauchen texanus. The sequence goes on from NC_068282.1 coordinate 5,953,319, forward strand.
GTATGTGGACCAAAGTATCAGTTGCACTCATCCCTGATGCTAACTGCAGGACACCAGTGTGCATTTTTACTAGAGGTTGACCGATACATCAGTTTTACTGAATAATCGGTGCTGATAGTTACTTTTTGGAATTATGGGTTATCTGTAAAAATCTATGTCAATAGTTGCCTATAGTTTTTTTTGTATTTTTCTGTTCTTCTACAGTTTAACAGCATCCTCTAGAGGTGAAATGTAAAAAATCACGTGGGGATTTGCTAGATTTAAATCTTTCATAATTGACAGTATTTATCCTGATTTCAATACATATTTTGTAAATGCAATTGGAGTGGATCTAAATCACCGCCATTTTAAAATAAGAGTTTCTTATAATACTGTAAGTTATACATTATTTGGGGGATTTTGGTTGAAGAATTAACTGCATCTGGGATTTTATGTCTTTTAGACTAGCAAGAAAAGACTAAGAAAAGTTTTAACATTCTATAAATGAATTTCGAAAACTATCGGCCGATTAATCGGTTTTCAGTATTTTCTAACACCTTAGTTATCGATAGCTGCAAAATCAACTATCGGTCGACCTCTAATTTTTACATTTAGTGATTTCATAGGATTATACTTGTGAAAACTCAGTAAAATCTATGCTGGGTGTTTACATAGGATCAAGATCAGCTTACAGGAAATCATTCAATCTCAGTTTATGGACCAGGTGAGTTTATCAATATTGATTTCTTTCTTCTTTCAGTTTTAATGAGTGTTTTTTGAACCGTTTACACATGATGGTTGAAAATGTGAATTTACTGAGGATTGTCTTTTATGTACTAGTAAAGTGAAAATGATTTAGTGATATTGAACTGATTATTGATTTCTGAATATATAATTTTGTGTAATGTTCTGACTGTATTATTTGTTTAATTTGTTTTCTCTTCCTCTGTGTCAGTGGTTTTCTCTGAGTGATGTCAAACATGGTCGTCTTCATTTAGTTCTTGAGTGGCTTCCCACAGTAACACAACCTGACAAACTGCAAAAGGTTAACTTTATTAAATATGAAACATTTAACATGTATTTCTTTATGTTTGTTGTTTTTTATATTAGATAACAGTTATAGAATTATCAGGAAATCAAGGCAGAGATATCTTTGCCTGAAATGCTAAAACATTTATTTGTACAGGAAAAATACTTACTAATAAATTTAATTAAATTAAATACAAGATTTATCCAGACTATGTGAATTAAATTAATCAAAATTTTAGATCTACCCAGACCTGGGTTTTCCAATGCTTTTTTGTTTGGTGAACCCTTATTAAACCACATTTATTAATTCAAAGTCACCCTGAGATTCCAAACAATATTATAAACTTTCAATAAAGTTATGAATATTAATTATCCATTTCAGTGCTAATTGTGTATGTAAGAGCACAGTTAAATTAGTTATAACTTAATTATATAAACTCATATATTGTTTTTTACTTTACAATTTTATTTTTTACATTTAAAAAAAAAAAATTTATGATAATTTACATTTGTATTATTTTACTTTTGTTTTAGATAATTTTTATTACTTTTAACTTGTCATTAGCATTTCTGTTACAATCTCCTGAATTCCCTGCATTTCCATTATGAACTTCTAGCGGCTAACAGTTCACAGTTGGGAAACCCTAGCATAGATAATCAGTTAGTTGACTCACTATTGAATAGATTGTGTTTATTTTTTGGATGAAATCATTCTGTGATTGTCCAGGCTCTGCAGTTACAGTCCATACACTCGTACCAGAACAAATCTGTGCCATCAGCAGCTGTACTCTACATCCTCATAGAGAGAGCACATGACCTGCCGGTACATCTGAAAAACACATACAGTACACATGCAAATGTCACACAAATACATTATATTAAATGGAATTGTCAAAATGATGTTCATATTTGTGTTTATGTGTGCAGCTTAAGAAGAGTGGAAAGGAGCCCAAAGCTGCTGCAGAGCTGGTTCTTGGTGACATTTCTCATAAAACCAAGGTGAGATTTGGTGCTTTTTACAAAACTCAATAGTTTGGAACCACTTCTGGCCTTTAAGAATGAGCAAAGCTCTTTTCTGGTCTCTTTAAAGGTGTGCGACTGTTCCACATCTCCTCAGTGGAGTGAAGATTTTCACTTCCTTGTTCATAACCCGAGAGAGGACATTCTTATTATCAAGGTAAAAACAGAGTCCGTTTACATCTCTACTGTATATGATAATTCTGAACATTGAAAATAGATAATGCCTGTTTAATGCTTTTCTTTCACCCTCATAGCTTTCCAGTGCATGGGAGCAGCCCTTGGGCTCTTTGATTCTACCAATCAGAGAGCTGCTTTCAAAACCAGAGCTGCTGATGGACCAATGGTTGTGTTTAGATGGAGCAGGTCCTGACAGTGAAATTCTGCTGAGGGCACAACTTAAGGTGAAACATGCATGGACAAATTAATCCCTTAAATTACTTAATTAACGTAAAAGTAATCAGAGTACAGTAACTTGTTACCCCAAGTTGGGATAGGAGTAAATATTTTAACATGAAAAGATCACACACAATACCTGAAATGTTCTTATCAAATTGATCATATTTCAGATTTTGGACTCAAGGATAGATGCAAGTGTCTTTGAAAGTAAGAAGTCTGTTATAGATGAAGATCATTCTGTGGTAGGACACCATGAGGTGAAAAAGCCATCCGTTACTGAACATTCACAGGCTGCTGTCAGTAAGGAATCTGAAAAGAAAACCCTACCAACAAAAGGGTTAGTTTGTTGTGCTATGAATCTACTTATTTTATTGCAAAGCCATTTGTTTTAATGGAACTGAAGAAGATTGTGTGTGCTGGTAACCAACAGGGTGACTTTACCTGTCTCTGTATCACTGCCTGAAGAACATAACAAACAAACTGTCCCTCATGTCACTGATGATCATCATCTTACACCCTCCACACCTAAAACACAGCTTGAAACCAAGGTTAGTTATTGCATTTATCTACTGTATTAAAAGTCACATTTTGCCATTTTTTATTTTATTTAATTCTTGTTATTATTATTTTATATAATTCATGTTTTTTATTTATTGTAATATTTTGTTTAATGTTATTTTATTTACATTTTAAAACTGCTTGAACCAAAGTTCCCCTTCTGTTACTCACTCCATGTTGTGTCTATGTAGTGACACTAGGGGCAGCTCTAGGAGCCCCAAACACCTCTGATCTTTGAGAAAAGGCCAATGAGAATTGGCGAGTGGAATTTGCATGCCACTCCCGGACATATGGGTTTAAAAGGAGCTGGCTCGCAACCACTCATTCAGATTTTTTCTTCGGAGCCAAGCGGTTGTGTGTCAGCGATCTGAATTCCACTGCCGATCCATTCACCTCTAAATAAGAAGTGTATGCTGTTGGATATATGGCGCATTCCAGTGGCTTTCTCTCCTTCTGCACAATTAGTGCAGAGTACGCCCCTGGCCGATTCGACAGCGCTAAAAGTGTATATATTCCTGCAAAAGAGTATATTTCCTCTAATAGAGCAAAACACATTGACTTGAATGTCTTTTTAAAGATGACTTTCCATCTTTATGTATTTCCTGGATGCGGTCGTTATCTCTCCGATGGCCACGGGCGCTGCCTCATGTGTCTGGGCAGCGATCACATTGAGGCAGTGTTCGTGGATGGTTCATGCTCTCATTGCAAGAACATGAACATGGCAACGTTGCGGTCGCGGCTTTCTTTCTTCCGTGTGAAAGCCGCGCCACCAACCCCCCCACTACCTACGGGTACGAGGCCGGCTCGGCTGATGCTGGAGGCTATTTTGGGACTTCAGTGGGAGTGGTCCCACCGGTTGAATCCCTTGGATCTCCCATTTCTCAGCACGCTCGTTTGTCCCCATCATGTTCTGAGATGAGACCAGCTCGCCTCAGGGCCTGCTTAACATCTCTTTTGAAGCACTCAAGCAGGATGAGTTTTCGATCGCTGGATAGTAAAGCGCGTCTGATAATAGCTCACTCTCGAGACCTGTTGTGTGCGCACAGGGACCTGATGCTCAGGCACCTCATCCGTTTAGCAAGCTCTCCCCGGTTCAGAGCATCTCTTTTCTAGGGAAGGAGTTAGACTCAGTCTCCATGTTAGCACGCCTCACGAGTGAGTGCGCACAGTCGGTGCTGAACTGCCTGAAGTTATTCAGGCGGAGTGAGGCGGTCCCACTGAAACAGTTCAGAGACTCCTGGGGCATATGATGTCCTAAGCGACGGCCACAACGCTCGGGTTGATGCATATGAGACCGCTCCAACATGGTGCCATGGCACACATCACGTGGCCATCACACCGATCTGTCTCCACTTCTTCAGCCCTTGGACAGACCTTGCATTTTTATGGGCAGAGATTCTCTTACAGCAAGCATCCGTGGTTACGACAGACTCCTCCAAGCTAGGCTGGGGCGCTGTATACAACAGGCATGCAGCCGCTGGCTCCTGGACAGGACCGCAACTGTGTTGGCATATCAACAGCCTCACGTTGGGCAAGTATGTGTTGGTCTGGCCGGACATCACGGCGACAGTGGTGTATGTAAAACTCCAAGGCGGCTTACGTCCAAGTCGCATGCCACAACTCGCCCACCGCCTCCTCCTCCAGAGTCAGTGGCGAATAAGGTCGCTGTGGACCTCTCACATCCCAGTCAGCCCCAACCATACAGCGGACACGCTGTCGTGGCAGGTGACACTCAAGGAGTTGAGACCCCAGGTGGGCCAGCTGTTTTGGAATCGATTTGGTGAAGCACAGGTAGACCTGTTTGCTTCCCAGGAATCCTCCCATTATCCGCTCTGGTATTCTCAGATGGCTCCCCTCGGCACAGACACGCTGGCACACAGTTGTCCCCAGTGAGCCGGCTTGCACAGACTTTGTTCAAGGTGAGGGGGGACGAGGAAAAGGTCACCCTTGTGGCGCCGTAATGGCCCATTCAGACTTGGTTCTTGGATCTCACGCTCCTTGCGACAGCCCCTGTCTGGCAAGTTCCCAGGAGGCAGGGCCTCCTCTCTCAAGGACGAGGCACCATCTGGCACCCACGCCCAGATCCACTGGCACTACCACTGGCAGCTGTAGACACGGTCACTCAGGCCAAGGCTCCTCTACGAGGCAGGTATTTCCCTTGAAGTTGCGCTCGGAGAGCCCTGTTTGAGCCCCTAAATCAGTCGAGCTGAAAGCCCTCTATTTGAAGATGGCCCTCCTGACTGTGTTCATTAAATCCATCAAGGTGGTTGGGGACTTGCAGGCATCCTCTGGCAGCCACACCTGCCTGGAGTTTGGTCTGAAGTGTTCTCACGTGGTCTTGAGACCTCGACCGGGCTATGTGCTAAGGTTCCCACAACCCCTTTAGGGATCAGGTGGTGAGCCTGCAAACAAAGCTGCCCCAAGAGGAGGCAGACCCAGCCTTGTCATTGCTGTGTCCGTTTGCTCATCTATTTGGATCGCACACAGAGAACTAGATGCTCTGAGCAGCTCTTGTCTGCTTTGGTAGACAGCGGAAAGGGAATGTTGTCACCAAACAGAGGCTTGCCCACTGGATCGTTTATACCGTTGCATCGGCATACCAGACCCAGGGCAAAGTGCCCGCCCCTTTGGGATTAAGGGCACACTCTATGGAGTGTGGCATCCTCTTGGGCACTTGCCAACTTACCTCTCTAGCAGACACGTAGGGCAGCGTTCTGGGCAACACCCAATACCTTCAAGACTTTATGGTCTCTGGGTTGAGCCGGTCTCGTTCCGTGCATTGTCAGGTACGGTAAGGGACAGCTGGCCGGGTATACTACTTGCGTACAGCGCCTTTCACCTCTATGGACCCTGGATGTCCTTCCTCCCTAGCCCTGTGGCTGGCGAATTTGCGTAGGAATCCCTAGCCGGACCCAGTATGTGTGCTAGCATGCCCTGTACTGGAGTAGGTGCTCAACAGGTGCCAGTTACCTCCAGTAGCCCCCTGTGATGTATTTGCCGCGGTACAGTATCCCTATCGGTAGACCCGTGTCTCCCTTGGGCAGAGATTTCTCTGCCCCCGGTCGCTGTGTTTGTAGAGCTCCACCCCTTCAGGCAGGACCTACCACTGTGCCTCTTCCATGTGCAGCTGGTAAGCCCACATGACCTCTTTGCCACCTGTTAACCACGCCTTCGGACAGGAAGTGGTCTCCACGGTGTCTTTTCCCCCTGAAAGTATAGGAAATGAAAAGAACACCTTCCCCGGCTCGAATAATAGCGATAGATGGCCCCAGTCGAATCTAATACTCTGTGGAGAGAAAAAACATAGAGAGAAATGGCCACGGCTGACCCTTAGGGATGTGGGAACTACATGCCATCTTTTGGGGCATTGGGGGAGGCTACGTGCAGGCCTGTGCACCTGCTATTAAGCATGAGGCAGCCTGCTTGCACCTGCATTGGCAGTCCTTATAACACGGTTCTGCTAGTTGTGGCATTTGGTATAAGGAACCCTAGTGTCACTGCATCGACACAACATCGAAGTTACTGTCTCAGTTACTGTCAGTAACCTCTGTTCCCTGATGGAGGGAACGAGATGTTGTGTCCTTCTTGCCACAATGCTGTACTACCCGCTGGAATGTCCGGGACCCTGTCTCGGCTCCTCAGCACAAAACCTGAATGAGTGGTTGCAAGCCAGCTCCTTTTATACCCGTATGTCCGGGAAGTGGCATTCAAATTTCACTTGCAAATTCTCATTGTCACTTAAAGAGATACCTATTTTTATTATTTATTTATTTGCTTGTTTAATTATGCTCTTTAATGTACAGTATGTTTTTATTTTTATTTATTGTCATTTTTTATTTTATTTTATTATATTTATAAATTTTATTTTATTATATACAATTTAAACACTACTTGAAACCAAAGTTAATTTTGCATGTCACTTAAAGGCTAGCTTTTGTTTATTTTATTATTTTATTTTAATTATTAGTATTATTATTATTAGTTTTTGTATATTTTTATTTTATTATTATTTTAATCATTATTATTATTATTTAATGTATGTTTTTGTTTTATTTTTTATTTATAGTATTTTTTACTTTATTTTTTATGTAAACACTTGAAATAAAAGTTAGTTTTTGCATGTGACTATATTAAGTAACTTAAAGACATTTAGCTATTTTTTATTTTCATGTTTTCTTGTAATTTATTCATTGTTATTATTATTTAATTCATGTTTTTATTAAATTTTTATTTTTTTGTAATATTTCACTTAAATATATGTGGTTTTGCTAAACATTTTTGTTGCATTTACAGGATGTCAGCAAAGTCCCTGATTCCACCTCCCCTGTAGTTGGATCTAGTCATGTAATGGCACCAAATAAAACATCTGAATCAAAGTCAACAGCTAATGAACAAGACATTGATAAACCAGTAGAACAGTGAGTTACAACATCATAAGGCTTGACATGCTTTTGATTATGAAAATGTAACTTCATTAATTGGAAAATCAGAGTAATCATGGGCCTTGACCATAAAAAGTTTGATTTATGTCTGTCTTTGTGTGTTTGTCATGTTTAACAGGTCTTCTAAAAAGGCTTCTCTTAGTGTTTCTGTGGAGGAGTCAAAGGTCACTAGTTCTACAGACATTCGGCCTCAAAAGACTAGCCATGACCCCAGCTTTGGCACTAAGGTGAGACTATCATTACATTGCCTTTAAGTACCATATACTTTTGACCTTTCAGTGCCCTAGTTGTTATTCTTCACCATCTCTCCAATAGGGTCTGCTGCGTATCCTTCTTTTGGAGGCTCAGGATCTGGTTGCCAAGGACAACATGATGGGTGGAATGGTGAAGGGAAAAAGTGACCCCTATGTTAACATCCAAATTGGAGACAAAACTTTTAAAAGCCATGTGATCAAGGAAAACCTCAACCCCACTTGGAACGAGATGTATGAGGTAGGTTAAGGCTCCCAAAGTTCAGGTTTTTAGTTTTAGGCCTTGTTCACATTAATATGTTCTCCATTTCCTAAAGTATGCAGTACTAGAGAGCGTTTTCAAAAGTCTCCATTTTGGGTGGAGGAAAACCCTGTTCCATTGTGGATCAAAATCAGTGTGTTTTTAACTGAAAACATATTTAGCGTTGGTGTCCCCTTAGTTGTCTACTCATGTTAAAGTGTTTCCAGAACAAATCATTTACCTGTTTCAATAGTAATGGCATGTGATCAATGCTTTTCACAGCTGGTTTTGGCCTCAAACTCGACCCCAGATGTTCTTGTGGAGGTCTTTGATAAAGACATGGACAAAGATGACTTTTTAGGAAGGTATGTGGACCAAAGTATCAGTTGCACTCATCCCTGATGCTAACTGCAGGACACCAGTGTGCATTTTTACTAGAGGTTGACCGATACATCGGTTTTACTGAATAATCGGTGCTGATAGTTACTTTTTGGAATTATGGGTTATCTGTAAAAATCTATGTCAATAGTTGCCTATAGTGTTTTTTTATTTCTCTGTTTTTCTACAGTTTAACAGCATCCTCTAGAGGTGAAATGTAAACAATCATGAGGGGATTTGCTAGATTTAAATCTTTCATAATTGACAGTATTTATCCTGATTTTATCCTGATTTCAATACATATTTTGTAAATGCAGTTGTAAAGGATCTAAGTCACCGTCATTTTAAAATAAGAGTTTCTTATAATACTGTAAGTTATACATTATTTGGGGGATTTTGGTTGAAGAATTAACTGCATCTGGGATTTTATGTCTTTTAGACTAGCAAGAAAAGACTAAGAAAAGTTTTAACATTCTATAAATGAATTTCGAAAACTATCGGCCGATTAATCGGTTTTCAGTATTTTCTAACACCTTAGTTATCGATAGCTGCAAAATCAACTATCGGTCGACCTCTAATTTTTACATTTAGTGATTTCATAGGATTATACTTGTGAAAACTCAGTAAAATCTATGCTGGGTGTTTACATAGGATCAAGATCAGCTTACAGGAAATCATTCAATCTCAGTTTATGGACCAGGTGAGTTTATCAATATTGATTTCTTTCTTCTTTCAGTTTTAATGAGTGTTTTTTGAACCGTTTACACATGATGGTTGAAAATGTGAATTTACTGAGGATTGTCTTTTATGTACTAGTAAAGTGAAAATGATTTAGTGATATTGAACTGATTATTGATTTCTGAATATATAATTTTGTGTAATGTTCTGACTGTATTATTTGTTTAATTTGTTTTCTCTTCCTCTGTGTCAGTGGTTTTCTCTGAGTGATGTCAAACATGGTCGTCTTCATTTAGTTCTTGAGTGGCTTCCCACAGTAACACAACCTGACAAACTGCAAAAGGTTAACTTTATTAAATATGAAACATTTAACATGTATTTCTTTATGTTTGTTGTTTTTTATATTAGATAACAGTTATAGAATTATCAGGAAATCAAGGCAGAGATATCTTTGCCTGAAATGCTAAAACATTTATTTGTACAGGAAAAATATTTACTCATAAGTTGAATTAAATTAAATATGAGATTTATCCAGACTATACGATTTAAATTAATCAAAATTTTAGATCTACCCAGACCTGGGTTTTCCAATGCTTTTTTTGTTTGGTGAACCCTTATTAAACCACATTTATTAATTCAAAGTCACCCTGAGATTCCAAACAATATTATAAACTTTCAATAAAGTTATGAATATTAATTATCCATTTTAGTGCTAATTGTGTATGTAAGAGCACAGTTAAATATTTATAACTTAATTATATAAACTCATATATTGTTTTTTACTTTACAATTTTCATTTCCATTATGAACTTCTAGCGGCTAACAGTTCACAGTTGGGAAACCCTAGCATAGATAATCAGTTAGTTGACTCACTATTGAATAGATTGTGTTTATTTTTTGGATGAAATCATTCTGTGATTGTCCAGGCTCTGCAGTTACAGTCCATACACTCGTACCAGAACAAATCTGTGCCATCAGCAGCTGTACTCTACATCCTCATAGAGAGAGCACATGACCTGCCGGTACATCTGAAAAACACATACAGTACACATGCAAATGTCACACAAATACATTATATTAAATGGAATTGTCAAAATGATGTTCATATTTGTGTTTATGTGTGCAGCTTAAGAAGAGTGGAAAGGAGCCCAAAGCTGCTGCAGAGCTGGTTCTTGGTGACATTTCTCATAAAACCAAGGTGAGATTTGGTGCTTTTTACAAAACTCAATAGTTTGGAACCACTTCTGGCCTTTAAGAATGAGCAAAGCTATTTTCTGGTCTCTTTAAAGGTGTGTGACTGTTCCACATCTCCTCAGTGGAGTGAAGATTTTCACTTCCTTGTTCATAACCCGAGAGAGGACATTCTTATTATCAAGGTAAAAACAGAGTCCGTTTACATCTCTACTGTATATGATAATTCTGAACATTGAAAATAGATAATGCCTGTTTAATGCTTTTCTTTCACCCTAATAGCTTTCCAGTGCATGGGAGCAGCCCTTGGGCTCTTTGATTCTACCAATCAGAGAGCTGCTTTCAAAACCAGAGCTGCTGATGGACCAATGGTTGTGTTTAGATGGAGCAGGTCCTGACAGTGAAATTCTGCTGAGGGCACAACTTAAGGTGAAACATGCATGGACAAATTAATCCCTTAAATTACTTAATTAACGTAAAAGTAATCAGAGTACAGTAACTTGTTACCCCAAGTTGGGATAGGAGTAAATATTTTAACATGAAAAGATCACACACAATACCTGAAATGTTCTTCTCAAATTGATCATATTTCAGATTTTGGACTCAAGGATAGATGCAAGTGTCTTTGAAAGTAAGAAGTCTGTTATAGATGAAGATCATTCTGTGGTAGGACACCATGAGGTGAAAAAGCCATCCGTTACTGAACATTCACAGGCTGCTGTCAGTAAGGAATCTGAAAAGAAAACCCTACCAACAAAAGGGTTAGTTTGTTGTGCTATGAATCTACTTATTTTATTGCAAAGCCATTTGTTTTAATGGAACTGAAGAAGATTGTGTGTGCTGGTAACCAACAGGGTGACTTTACCTGTCTCTGTATCACTGCCTGAAGAACATAACAAACAAACTGTCCCTCATGTCACTGATGATCATCATCTTACACCCTCCACACCTAAAACACAGCTTGAAACCAAGGTTAGTTATTGCATTTATCTACTGTATTAAAAGTCACATTTTGCCATTTTTTATTTTATTTAATTCTTGTTATTATTATTTTATATAATTCATGTTTTTTATTTATTGTAATATTTTGTTTAATGTTATTTTATTTACATTTTAAAACTGCTTGAACCAAAGTTCCCCTTCTGTTACTCACTCCATGTTGTGTCTATGTAGTGACACTAGGGGCCGCTCTAGGGAGCCCCAAACACCTCTGATCTTTGAGAAAAGGCCAATGAGAATTGGCGAGTGGAATTTGCATGCCACTCCCCCGGACATATGGGTTTAAAAGGAGCTGGCTCGCAACCACTCATTCAGATTTTTTCTTCGGAGCCAAGCGGTTGTGTGTCAGCGATCTGAATTCCACTGCCGATCCATTCACCTCTAAATAAGAAGTGTATGCTGTTGGATATATGGCGCATTCCAGTGGCTTTCTCTCCTTCTGCACAATTAGTGCAGAGTACGCCCCTGGCCGATTCGACAGCGCTAAAAGTGTATATATTCCTGCAAAAGAGTATATTTCCTCTAATAGAGCAAAACACATTGACTTGAATGTCTTTTTAAAGATGACTTTCCATCTTTATGTATTTCCTGGATGCGGTCGTTATCTCTCCGATGGCCACGGGCGCTGCCTCATGTGTCTGGGCAGCGATCACATTGAGGCAGTGTTACGTGGATGGTTCATGCTCTCATTGCAAGAACATGAACATGGCAGCGTTAGCGATCGCGGCTTTCTTTCTTCCGTGTGAAAGCCGCGCCACCAACCCCCCCACTACCTACGGGTACGAGGCCGGCTCGGCTGATGCTGGAGGCTATTTTGGGACTTCAGTGGGAGTGGTCCCACCGGTTGAATCCCTTGGATCTCCCATTTCTCAGCACGCTCGTTTGTCCCCATCATGTTCCGAGATGAGACCAGCTCGCCTCAGGGCCTGCTTAACATCTCTTTTGAAGCACTCAAGCAGGATGAGTTTTCGATCGCTGGATAGTAAAGCGCGTCTGATAATAGCTCACTCTCGAGACCTGTTGTGTGCGCACAGGGACCTGATGCTCAGGCACCTCATCCGTTTAGCAAGCTCTCCCCGGTTCAGAGCATCTCTTTTCTAGGGAAGGAGTTAGACTCAGTCTCCATGTTAGCACGCCTCACGAGTGAGTGCGCACAGTCGGTGCTGAACTGCCTGAAGTTATTCAGGCGGAGTGAGGCGGTCCCACTGAAACAGTTCAGAGACTCCTGGGGCATATGATGTCCTAAGCGATGGCCACAACGCTCGGGTTGATGCATATGAGACCGCTCCAACATGGTGCCATGGCACACATCACGTGGCCATCACACCGATCTGTCTCCACTTCTTCAGCCCTTGGACAGACCTTGCATTTTTATGGGCAGAGATTCTCTTACAGCAAGCATCCGTGGTTACGACAGACTCCTCCAAGCTAGGCTGGGCGCTGTATACAACAGGCATGCAGCCGCTGGCTCCTGGACAGGACCGCAACTGTGTTGGCATATCAACAGCCTCACGTTGGGCAAGTATGTGTTGGTCTGGCCGGACATCACGGCGACAGTGGTGTATGTAAAACTCCAAGGCGGCTTACGTCCAAGTCGCATGCCACAACTCGCCCACCGCCTCCTCCTCCAGAGTCAGTGGCTGAATATGGTCGCTGTGGACCTCTCACATCCCAGTCAGCCCCAACCATACAGCGGACACGCTGTCGTGGCAGGTGACACTCAAGGAGTTGAGACCCCAGGTGGGCCAGCTGTTTTGGAATCGATTTGGTGAAGCACAGGTAGACCTGTTTGCTTCCCAGGAATCCTCCCATTATCCGCTCTGGTATTCTCAGATGGCTCCCCTCGGCACAGACACGCTGGCACACAGTTGTCCCCAGTGAGCCGGCTTGCACAGACTTTGTTCAAGGTGAGGGGGGACGAGGAAAAGGTCACCCTTGTGGCGCCGTAATGGCCCATTCAGACTTGGTTCTTGGATCTCACGCTCCTTGCGACAGCCCCTGTCTGGCAAGTTCCCAGGAGGCAGGGCCTCCTCTCTCAAGGACGAGGCACCATCTGGCACCCACGCCCAGATCCACTGGCACTACCACTGGCAGCGGTAGACACGGTCACTCAGGCCAAGGCTCCCTCTACGAGGCAGGTATTTCCCTTGAAGTTGCGTTCGGAGAGCCCTGTTTGAGCCCCTAAATCAGTCGAGCTGAAAGCCCTCTATTTGAAGATGGCCCTCCTGACTGTGTTCATTAAATCCATCAAGGTGGTTGGGGACTTGCAGGCATCCTCTGGCAGCGACACCTGCCTGGAGTTTGGTCTGAAGTGTTCTCACGTGGTCTTGAGACCTCGACCGGGCTATGTGCGCAAGGTTCCCACAACCCCTTTAGGGATCAGGTGGTGAGCCTGCAAACAAAGCTGCCCCAAGAGGAGGCAGACCCAGCCTTGTCATTGCTGTGTCCGTTTGCTCATCTATTTGGATCGCACACAGAGAACTAGATGCTCTGAGCAGCTCTTGTCTGCTTTGGTAGACAGCGGAAAGGGAATGTTGTCACCAAACAGAGGCTTGCCCACTGGATCGTTTATACCGTTGCGTCGGCATACCAGACCCAGGGCAAAGTGCCCGCCCCTTTGGGATTAAGGGCACACTCTATGGAGTGTGGCATCCTCTTGGGCACTTGCCAACTTACCTCTCTAGCAGACACGTAGGGCAGCGTTCTGGGCAACACCCAATACCTTCAAGACTTTATGGTCTCTGGGTTGAGCCGGTCTCGTTCCGTGCATTGTCAGGTACGGTAAGGGACAGCTGGCCGGGTATACTACTTGCGTACAGCGCCTTTCACCTCCATGGACCCTGGATGTCCTTCCTCCCTAGCCCTGTGGCTGGCGAATTTGCGTAGGAATCCCTAGCCGGACCCAGTATGTGTGCTAGCATGCCCTGTACTGGAGTAGGTGCTCAACAGGTGCCAGTTACCTCCAGTAGCCCCCTGTGATGTATTTGCCGCGGTACAGTATCCCTATCGGTAGATCCGTGTCTCCCTTGGGCAGAGATTTCTCTGCCCCCGGTCGCTGTGTTTGTAGAGCTCCACCCCTTCAGGCAGGACCTACCACTGTGCCTCTTCCATGTGCAGCTGGTAAGCCCACATGACCTCTTTGCCACCTGTTAACCACGCCTTCGGACAGGAAGTGGTCTCCACGGTGTCTTTTCCCCTGAAAGTATAGGAAATGAAAAGAACACCTTCCCGGCTCGAATAATAGCGATAGATGGCCCCAGTCGAATCTAATACTCTGTGGAGAGAAAAACATAGAGAGAAATGGCCACGGCTGACCCTTAGGGATGTGGGAACTACATGCCATCTTTTGGGGCATTGGGGAGGCTACGTGCAGGCCTGTGCACCTGCTATTAAGCATGAGGCAGCCTGCTTGCACCTGCATTGGCAGTCCTTATAACACGGTTCTGCTAGTTGTGGCATTTGGTATAAGGAACCCTAGTGTCACTGCATCGACACAACATCGAAGTTACTGTCTCAGTTACTGTCAGTAACCTCTGTTCCCTGATGGAGGGAACGAGATGTTGTGTCCTTCTTGCCACAATGCTGTACTACCCGCTGGAATGTCCGGGACCCTGTCTCGGCTCCTCAGCACAAAACCTGAATGAGTGGTTGCAAGCCAGCTCCTTTTATACCCGTATGTCCGGGAAGTGGCATTCAAATTTCACTTGCAAATTCTCATTGTCACTTAAAGAGATACCTATTTTTATTATTTATTTATTTGCTTGTTTAATTATGCTCTTTAATGTACAGTATGTTTTTATTTTTATTTATTGTCATTTTTTATTTTATTTTATTATATTTATAAATTTTATTTTATTATATACAATTTAAACACTACTTGAAACCAAAGTTAATTTTGCATGTCACTTAAAGGCTAGCTTTTGTTTATTTTATTATTTTATTTTAATTATTAGTATTATTATTATTAGTTTTTGTATATTTTTATTTTATTATTATTTTAATCATTATTGTTATTATTATTATTTAATGTATGTTTTTGTTTTATTTTTTATTTATAGTATTTTTTACTTTATTTTTTATGTAAACACTTGAAATAAAAGTTAGTTTTTGCATGTGACTATATTAAGTAACTTAAAGACATTTAGCTATTTTTTATTTTCATGTTTTCTTGTAATTTATTCATTGTTATTATTATTTAATTCATGTTTTTATTAAATTTTTATTTTTTTGTAATATTTCACTTAAATATATGTGGTTTTGCTAAACATTTTTGTTGCATTTACAGGATGTCAGCAAAGTCCCTGATTCCACCTCCTCTGTAGTTGGATCTAGTCATGTAATGGCACCAAATAAAACATCTGAATCAAAGTCAACAGCTAATGAACAAGACACCTATAAACCAGTAGAACAGTGAGTTACAACATCATAAGGCTTGACATGCTTTTGATTATGAAAATGTAACTTCATTAATTGGAAAATCAGAGTAATCATGGGCCTTGACCATAAAAAGTTTGATTTATGTCTGTCTTTGTGTGTTTGTCATGTTTAACAGGTCTTCTAAAAAGGCTTCTCTTAGTGTTTCTGTGGAGGAGTCAAAGGTCACTAGTTCTACAGACATTCGGCCTCAAAAGACTAGCCATGACCCCAGCTTTGGCACTAAGGTGAGACTATCATTACATTGCCTTTAAGTACCATATTCTTTTGACCTTTCAGTGCCCTAGTTGTTATTCTTCACCATCTCTCCAATAGGGTCTGCTGCGTATCCTTCTTTTGGAGGCTCAGGATCTGGTTGCCAAGGACAACATGATGGGTGGAATGGTGAAGGGAAAAAGTGACCCCTATGTTAACATCCAAATTGGAGACAAAACTTTTAAAAGCCATGTGATCAAGGAAAACCTCAACCCCACTTGGAACGAGATGTATGAGGTAGGTTAAGGCTCCCAAAGTTCAGGTTTTTAGTTTTAGGCCTTGTTCACATTAATATGTTCTCCATTTCCTAAAGTATGCAGTACTAGAGAGCGTTTTCAAAAGTCTCCATTTTGGGTGGAGGAAAACCCTGTTCCATTGTGGATCAAAATCAGTGTGTTTTTAACTGAAAACATATTAGCGTTGGTGTCCCCTTAGTTGTCTACTCATGTTAAAGTGTTTCCAGAACAAATCATTTACCTGTTTCAATAGTAATGGCATGTGATCAATGCTTTTCACAGCTGGTTTTGGCCTCAAACTCGACCCCAGATGTTCTTGTGGAGGTCTTTGATAAAGACATGGACAAAGATGACTTTTTAGGAAGGTATGTGGACCAAAGTATCAGTTGCACTCATCCCTGATGCTAACTGCAGGACACCAGTGTGCATTTTTACTAGAGGTTGACCGATACATCGGTTTTACTGAATAATCGGTGCTGATAGTTACTTTTTGGAATTATGGGTTATCTGTAAAAATCTATGTCAATAGTTGCCTATAGTGTTTTTTTTATTTCTCTGTTTTTCTACAGTTTAACAGCATCCTCTAGAGGTGAAATGTAAACAATCATGAGGGGATTTGCTAGATTTAAATCTTTCATAATTGACAGTATTTATCCTGATTTTATCCTGATTTCAATACATATTTTGTAAATGCAGTTGTAATGGATCTAAGTCACCGTCATTTCAAAATAAGAGTTTCTTATAATACTGTAAGTTATACATTATTTGGGGGATTTTGGTTGAAGAATTAACTGCATCTGGGATTTTATGTCTTTTAGACTAGCAAGAAAAGACTAAGAAAAGTTTTAACATTCTATAAATGAATTTCGAAAACTATCGGCCGATTAATCGGTTTTCAGTATTTTCTAACACCTTAGTTATCGATAGCTGCAAAATCAACTATCGGTCGACCTCTAATTTTTACATTTAGTGATTTCATAGGATTATACTTGTGAAAACTCAGTAAAATCTATGCTGGGTGTTTACATAGGATCAAGATCAGCTTACAGGAAATCATTCAATCTCAGTTTATGGACCAGGTGAGTTTATCAATATTGATTTCTTTCTTCTTTCAGTTTTAATGAGTGTTTTTTGAACCGTTTACACATGATGGTTGAAAATGTGAATTTACTGAGGATTGTCTTTTATGTACTAGTAAAGTGAAAATGATTTAGTGATATTGAACTGATTATTGATTTCTGAATATATAATTTTGTGTAATGTTCTGACTGTATTATTTGTTTAATTTGTTTTCTCTTCCTCTGTGTCAGTGGTTTCTCTGAGTGATGTCAAACATGGTCGTCTTCATTTAGTTCTTGAGTGGCTTCCCACAGTAACACAACCTGACAAACTGCAAAAGGTTAACTTTATTAAATATGAAACATTTAACATGTATTTCTTTATGTTTGTTGTTTTTTATATTAGATAACAGTTATAGAATTATCAGGAAATCAAGGCAGAGATATCTTTGCCTGAAATGCTAAAACATTTATTTGTACAGTATAAATACTTACTAATACACTGAATTAAATTAAATACAAGATTTATCCAGACTATGCGAATTAAATTAATCAAAATTTTAGATCTACACAGACCTGGGTTTTCCAATGCTTTTTTTGTTTGGTGAACCCTTATTAAACCACATTTATTAATTCAAAGTCACCCTGAGATTCCAAACAATATTATAAACTTTCAATAAAGTTATGAATATTAATTATCCATTTCAGTGCTAATTGTGTATGTAAGAGCACAGTTAAATTAGTTATAACTTAATTATATAAACTCATATATTGTTTTTTACTTTACAATTTTATTTTTTACATTTAAAAAAAATATTTATGATAATTTACATTTGTATTATTTTACTTTTGTTTTAGATAATTTTTATTACTTTTAACTTGTCATTAGCATTTCTGTTACAATCTCCTGAATTCCCTGCATTTCCATTATGAACTTCTAGCTGCTAACAGTTCACAGTTGGGAAACCCTAGCATAGATAATCAGTTAGTTGACTCACTATTGAATAGATTGTGTTTATTTTTTGGATGAAATCATTCTGTGATTGTCCAGGCTCTGCAGTTACAGTCCATACACTCGTACCAGAACAAATCTGTGCCATCAGCAGCTGTACTCTACATCCTCATAGAGAGAGCACATGACCTGCCGGTACATCTGAAAAACACATACAGTACACATGCAAATGTCACACAAATACATTATATTAAATGGAATTGTCAAAATGATGTTCATATTTGTGTTTATGTGTGCAGCTTAAGAAGAGTGGAAAGGAGCCCAAAGCTGCTGCAGAGCTGGTTCTTGGTGACATTTCTCATAAAACCAAGGTGAGATTTGGTGCTTTTTACAAAACTCAATAGTTTGGAACCACTTCTGGCCTTTAAGAATGAGCAAAGCTATTTTCTGGTCTCTTTAAAGGTGTGTGACAGTTCCACATCTCCTCAGTGGAGTGAAGATTTTCACTTCCTTGTTCATAACCCGAGAGAGGACATTCTTATTATCAAGGTTAAAAACAGAGTCCGTTTACATCTCTACTGTATATGATAATTCTGAACATTGAAAATAGATAATGCCTGTTTAATGCTTTTCTTTCACCCTCATAGCTTTCCAGTGCATGGGAGCAGCCCTTGGGCTCTTTGATTCTACCAATCAGAGAGCTGCTTTCAAAACCAGAGCTGCTGATGGACCAATGGTTGTGTTTAGATGGAGCAGGTCCTGACAGTGAAATTCTGCTGAGGGCACAACTTAAGGTGAAACATGCATGGACAAATTAATCCCTTAAATTACTTAATTAACGTAAAAGTAATCAGAGTACAGTAACTTGTTACCCCAAGTTGGGATAGGAGTAAATATTTTAACATGAAAAGATCACACACACAATACCTGAAATGTTCTTATCAAATTGATCATATTTCAGATTTTGGACTCAAGGATAGATGCAAGTGTCTTTGAAAGTAAGAAGTCTGTTATAGATGAAGATCATTCTGTGGTAGGACACCATGAGGTGAAAAAGCCATCTGTTACTGAACATTCACAGGCTGCTGTCAGTAAAGAATCTGAAAAGAAAACCCTACCAACAAAAGGGTTAGTTTGTTGTGCTATGAATCTACTTATTTTATTGCAAAGCCATTTGTTTTAATGGAACTGAAGAAGATTGTGTGTGCTGGTAACCAACAGGGTGACTTTACCTGTCTCTGTATCACTGCCTGAAGAACATAACAAACAAACTGTCCCTCATGTCACTGATGATCATCATCTTACACCCTCCACACCTAAAACACAGCTTGAAACCAAGGTTAGTTATTGCATTTATCTACTGTATTAAAAGTCACAGAGACATTTTGACATCTTTTTATTATTATTATTATTATTGTATTTAATGCATGTTTTTATTTATTGTAATATTTTATTTAATGTTATTTTATTTCAATTTAAAAACTGCTTGAAACTAAAGTTAGTTTTTTCATGTGACCATATCAAGTCACTTAAAGACATTTATCTATTTTTTATTATTTATTTGTTTGTTTAATAATATTATTTAATGTTCATTTATTTTTATTTATTGTAATTTTGTATTTAATTTGAGTATATTTTTACATTTTCTGTTAATATATACAATTGAAACTACTTGAAACCAAAGTTAATTTAGTCACTTAAATGCTAGCTATTGTTTAATTTATTATTTTTATTTTCTTTTAATTATTAGTATTATTATTATTAATTAATGTATGTTTTTATTTTATTTTTATTTTATTATTTGAATTATTATTATTATGTAATGTTTGTTTTTATGTTCTTTATTATTATTGTTATTATTATTTAATATATGTTTTTATTTAAATTTTTTGTTTATAGTAATTTTTTACTTAATTTTTTATGTAAACACTTCTTGAAATAAAAGTTAGTTTTTGCATGTGACTATATTAAGTAACTTAAAGACATTTAGCTATTTTTATTTGAATCTTTTCTTGTAATTTATTCATTGTTATTATAATTTTTTAATGCATGTTTTTATTTAATTTTTATTTATTGTAATATTTCACTTAAATATATGTGGTTTTGCTAAACATGTTTGTTGCATTTACAGGATGTCAGCAAAGTCCCTGATTCCACCTCCCCTGTAGTTGGATCTAGTCATGTAATGGCACCAAATAAAACATCTGAATCAAAGTCAACAGCTAATGAACAAGACATTGATAAACCAGTAGAACAGTGAGTTACAACATCATAAGGCTTGACATGCTTTTGATTATGCAAATGTAAATTGATTAATTGGAAAATCAGAGTAATCATGGGCCTTGACCATAAAAAGTTTGATTTATGTCTTTGTGTGTTTGTCATGTTTAACAGGTCTTCTAAAAAGGCTTCTCTTAGTGTTTCTGTGGAGGAGTCAAAGGTCACTAGTTCTAAAGATGTTCGGCCTCAAAAGACTAGCCATGACCCCAGCTTTGGCACTAAGGTGAGACTATCATTACATTGCCTTTAAGTACCGTATTCTTTTGACCTTTCAGTGCCCTAGTTGTTACTCTTCACCATCTCTCCAATAGGGTGTGCTGCGTATCCTTCTTTTGGAGGCTCAGGATCTGGTTGCCAAGGACAACATGATGGGTGGAATGTTGAAGGGAAAAAGTGACCCCTATGTTAACATACAAATCGGTGACAAAACCTTTAAGAGTCATGTGATCAAAGAGAATCTCAACCCCACCTGGAATGAAATGTATGAGGTAGGCATTCTGGGAAGAATAGTTTAGTCTAAAGGGTTTAAATGTACGAGGTTATTACACACATAACTGCTTATTTAAAGGTGCACTAAGTAAATGGATATTTCATTCAAGCAATAAGGTACGAGAGGCTGTGCTATATTGTTAATGTAGTCACGGCTGAAGGGCCGAAGGATCTCATGGTTTAGAAACACTTTATCAGACAAAACATCCAATTAAAGCAGATAGAAACAATACAGTGTCATATAATAATACTTTCAAACTGTGCTTATTGGGTACATGTTTTTGTCTTTTATTAGATGATTCTGAGTCCTGACAACAATCTAGAGGTGAAGTTTGAGGTTTATGATAAAGATGTTGACTCTGATGATTTCCTTGGAAGGTTAGTACAACAGCAACAACAAAAGAAAATGAACAGGTTTAGCACCATAATATATATATATATATAGTTTTTGCATGTGACTCTGATTTTCCAATGAATCAAGTTACATTTCCAAAAGCACATTTTGCATGGAACGTCTTTCTTACGTGACGGATCAGAATCTGCCGTTGCTGGTTCAAAACAAATGATGCGTCCATTAGTAATTCAAAATGTCACTTCAGAAATAGTATCATGGTTTGTGCTGTTTCAAACAAGTTATTGGATAAACAAGGATGGATGTGTGTGTGTGTGTGTGTGTGTGTGTGTGTGTGTGTGTGTGTGTGTGTGTGTGTGTGAGCGTGTATTTATCACTTTGTGGGGACCAAATGTCCCCATAAGGATAGTAAAACCCAAAATTTTTGACCTTGTGGGGACATTTTGTCGGTCCCCATGAGGAAAACAGCTTATAAATCATACTAAATTATGTTTTTTGAAAATGTAAAAATGCAGAAAGTTTTCTGTGAGGGTTAGGTTTAGGGGTAGGGTTAGGTTTAGGGGATAGAATATAAAGTTTGTACAGTATAAAAACCATTAAGTCTATGGAAAGTCCCCATAAAACATGGAAACACAACTGTGTGTGTGTGTGTGTGTGTGTGTGTGTGTGTGTGTGTGTGTGTGTGTGTGTGTGTGTGTGTGTGTGTGTGTGTGAGAGAGAGAGAGAGAGAGAGACGGAGCGTGTGCGATCACCTGTTCCCAAGCAGAGATGCTGTCAGCTTTCTGAAGATCAGCTTTCTCAGTGGAAAAATAGCATGCAAGCAGGGGTATTTCTCCCTATTTCGCGGTAGCCGGTGCACAAGTGTTGATCACTATAGAAACCGCAATGTCCGCCGCCATTTTAAACAGCACCCATTGTGTAATTAATCAGTCTGTTGTGTCTCTCAGCTGTGATGAGCCATAATGCTGAAGTTGTTTGTTTAAAGCTATTTCCTAGTTTTAGTAGTAGTAATACGAGCAATCACGAAGAGCTGTTGTATGTAAACGACTGATGCGGATTCACTTCACGTCACCTAACTGGCTCATATTACACACAAAAATGAACTTTTGCCACCATCTGCTGGTGCCAAAAAAAAGGCATTTATAACATGGTAATAAATGATCTGTGGGGTATTTTTAGCTGAAACTTCACAGACACATTCTGGGGACATCTGAGACTTATATTACATCTTGTAAAAAGGGGCATAATAGGTCTCCTTTAATATGTTTTGAGGGGAAATGTGTTTAATTGACATGAAAATAACATCACAGTGCAAGGATGTTCCTAAAATAGGCTTAATTTTCTTTATGCTAAATGTATTTGTATTTTGTTTTCTTTTTTATTTGGGGTTAAGTATGTCCCAGAATTTTCATGAAACTCACCCTAACAGAAAACAATATAACATTTCTGTAATGTATTTCTATATAGACTGTAATATAGCATTATAGTCAACAGTAACATTCCTGTATGCATCCAGGTTCACCCTCAAACTTGGACATATTATCAGCTCCCAATACAATGATGAAGTGAGTACTACCCTAAAAACGACTTTATTTGTTTGTAGTGCATAGTACCATGCATGATAGTACAACACCAATAATATGAGCTGTTTCTCACTCTTGCAGTGGTTTACCTTGAATGATATTAAACATGGTCGAGTCCATTTGGTTCTGGAATGGCTGCCTGTCGTAACACAACGGGATAAATTGGAACAAGTCAGTTTTAAATCAGTATGCATGCCGCTGTTCTTTGTTTGGTTACTTAATAGACTTGTTACTAAAAGAGTGTTTTTTTCTATCAGGTACTGCAGATGCAAAGTGCTCAGTCTTACCAGAACAAGTCCATACCTTCAGCAGGGCTGTTGTTTCTTCTAATTGAAAGAGCACATGACCTGCCCGTGAGTTATACACACAAATAATTGAAGTAATTTGCATAAATACATTTATTTGATAAATTGTTCCTACAATCCTGGAAAACCTGGGGGCCTGGGTAGCTCAGAAAGTAAAAATGCTGACTACCACACCTGGAGTCACAAGTTCAAATCCAGGGCATGCTGAGTGACTCCAGCCAGGCTTCCTAAGCTACCAATTGGCCCGGTTGCTATGGTGGGTAGGGTCATGTTGGGTTAACCTGTTTGTGGTTGCTATTATGTGGTTTTTACTCTCCGTGGGGTGCGTTGTGAGTGGTTCATGGCCTCCAAACGTGCAAGGTCTCCGTGGTAACGCACTCAACAAGCCACGTGATAAAATACATGGATTGATGGTCTCACAATTGAGATTTGTCCTCCGCCACCACGAGGACTTGGAGTGCATTGGGAATTGGACATTCCAAATTAGGGAAAACCTGGCAATAGAAGAATATTTTAAACTGTGATGGAAAAGTCATGGAAAATAAAAAAATCTGTTATTTTAAATTATTAAATAAAAAAATGCCATGCAAATGTCTACAGTTATTGTAAATGCTTCTAGTTATTCACTGCTCTTAAATATTTAATTGGCTAAATAATTGCTGTTCATGAGCGCAGTCTCTATAAAAATTATTTTAAAAAATTTGGTAACGCTTTACAATAATATTATATTCGATAACATCCGTTTTTCACAATATTTAAAATAATCTAACAATGAAAAATATTTTTTCAGCATTTTTAAATCTTGGTTACTGTTCATTTCTATATATACTAATAATTAAAAAAGTATTTTGTAAACATTAACATCAGTTAACACAGTAGTTACATGAACTATCAATAAAAATCGTTTTTACAGCATTTATAAATCTTGATTTATGTTAATTTCCAAATATACTAATCATTTGTATATATTGCATTAATTGGCATCCGTTAACACAGTAGTTAACATTAACAAACAATGAAAAAAATTATAAATATTGCTAAATGTTCTTTTCTACATACACTAATCATTTTTATGTATTGTATTCATTAACATAAGTTAACGCGATGTTAACATGAACTAACAATGGAAAAAACTATTACAGCATTTATAAATCTTAGTTAATGTTAATTTGTACGTATACATACTAATACATTTATACACTTTTTTTACAAGGTGTATATGTGAACTTTAGTTAATGCATTATGAAATAACATGAACATGCAATGAGAAATATTGTCTTGATAAATTAACATACTAATTTCTGTTAACAAATACAACAGTAATATAAAGTGTTACTAAAGATTCTTATGAAGTAATTACAAACAACTGGAAAAGTTATGTTCATTCATTGGTCACTGTTGTTAACTCTGTGTGAGTTAATATTTGTTCTCTGTGTGTCTAGTTGAAGAAAAGTGGAAAGGAACCCAAAGCCGCAGCTGAAATTGTGCTGGGAGGCGTGTCTTATAAAACCAAGGCGAGAGACTCGTTTTACAACACAATAACAATACTGCAAATACTGCTAATAAGCTGTATGTTCAAAGAGTGATTCTTTCTCTCTTTAAAGGTATGTGATCGTTCAACATCTCCTCGGTGGAATGAAACATTTCAAATGCTGGTTCATGACCCTAAGAAGGAAATACTTGTCATTAAGGTAAGGAAAAAATATAACAAATACTGTTTTGCAACAAGTATTTGCAGGTAAATTGTCATTCAACAAGTTTAAAACTTAGTTTAGTGGTTTGTTAAAATCTCTAACCCCAAGTATGCGCAATAGTAATTAAAAAAACTACTAAATATGATGCAATGTATTATTGTACTCACAGTGCAGGTCCTGGTATGTGTGTGTATACATATATATATATATATATATATATATATATATATATATATATATATATATAATAACATATACTGTTATTTCCTCACCTTCATGTATTGCTCCTCCCAATAGCTCTCCAGTGCCTGGGACCAACCAATGGGCTCTTTGGTTCTACCAATCAGAGAGCTGCTTTCAAAATCAGAGCTGCTGATGGACCAATGGTTCAGTCTGGATGGAGCTCTACCACAGAGTCAGATTCTACTCAGGGCACAACTAAAGGTTCGAACTGAAGTTACTTTTTTTCCAGAACAAACTTGTACCAACAAATTCCTTTAAACAGTAAAGAAGTTTTAAGTATCTCAAAGGTGTTTGAGAAACAATAGTGTACTGTGAGAAAAGTTCAAATGCTTCATATTTTACCATTATGACCCACATTATATCTGTTTAATCCAGATTTTGGATTCCAAGATGGCAGCTTTAGTAGCCATGGGTTCAGGCCCAGTGTTGAGTAATAAACAGACAGCCACCACTGGACAAATCAAGATTTCCATCTCCTTCCAGAAAAAGCTCATTGTGGTCATTCATGCATGCAGGTCTGCTAACTCATTGTACTGTCCTGTGTATAGTCTTGTTATTATTTTAAAGGAATATTCTGGGTTTAATACAACATAAAGGATTGGTTCACCCAATATTAAAATTGATTTATTCACCCTGGAACACAAAAGCAGATGTTTTGAGGGATGTTCACTCTGTTTTTTTCCATACAGTGAAAGCATAGTTGGACATAGCAAAGATGCTCTAAACGTGATGAAAAAGCAACATAAATGTAGCAGAAAAGTTGTCAATATGGCTTGTGCTGTAGTACAAGTCTAACACTTAAACATTACAAGAGTTAGCATAAGAGTGTTGTAATAGTATCACTCACCAGCCTCTACGAAGTTTCATTTATATCCAATAAAATATATCTATACATCCACTAAATCCAAACTCTCTTGGGGACACAGAGGGGACGTGATGTAACTTTTGGTAAAAATGTAAGCACATTTTTAAATAAAAAAAAAAAAAATTATATATATATATATATAAAAAAAGTTATAACTTTTGATTGCTTTGTCGTATGAACACAATTTTTTTTCCTCAGATACAGGTGACATGATTGGGAACAAACACGTTTTTCGGACCCACCTTATTTACACCCAGAGATATATAATGTCAAAAAGGAAAAATTATTTAAAAAAAAAAAAGTAAATTCTTGGCTCAATTTCTTTTTTTTTTTTACAGCAGTTTCTGAGAGTCTCAGAATGTATCATAATCTATCATTAAAAAAATTGAAACGTTTTCTTTACAATAATATTAAATACTTTGTATAATAGACCCTCCTTGTTTTTTTTGTTTTTTTTAAAAGCCTTTAATTTTGGGTGTGCCATTGAAACAGGAAATATTTAAAAACACCTTCAGAGCTTAAATGGTTCATCAGAACAGAGGTAGACCGATATATCGGTTTTACTGATTAATCGGTGCCGATAGTTGCTTTTTAGAACTATTGGTTAACAATAAAATCTTTGCCAATAGTTGCCAATAGTTTTGTTTCTCCTCCAGAGGATTATACAGTATAACAGTACAGTATAAAAACAATCACTGACACCTTGAGGGGATTTGCTGTAACTAAATGTTTCATCATTGGCAATATTCATCCATATTTTTATCCCCAATTCAATGCATATTTTTGTTATTTTTTATTAAATAAATCAAGTGTTCTAAATTGAAACGATGGCATGCAAAGAAAAATGTGACAATATGGAAACATGCCCGGTCAGCACATTATGGCGGCAACATCATTAAAAGCCTATTCTGGTTATATATATATATATATATATATATATATATAAAACACATGTCAAGTTACATGTGAGTCTACACAATTTTATTGTATTTTTTTATAAATATCATGAATTTCTAAGTCAAGAATATCAATTCGTTTTCTCAGGGTTACACCAAATAAACTGAACCGAATGTGCCATTTCATAAAAATGTCAAACTATTGATATTTAATGATGTGAAAAAAGATTGATTTGTTTTTAAAACTTCACACTCAGTCTTGAGGGTCTAAAGAGGTCTTCTCTGTTTTATGATTTTTGTCACATGACAATAAAATTGCTCCCTACATGTTGGTTACACCACCTGACTTTGATTTGGTGGATGAAAATAAAATATTTTCACTGCTTCTTTTTTTAAGAAATAATAATAATAATAATAATAATAATAGATTATTCTGCAATACTCGTTTACTTTGAAATAATTTTTTGACTTTCTCTGTATGGCTACACCACATGACACTTCTAAGCCCCAGAAAAATATATAAAAATGACTTTGAACTCGGTTATTGAGAACATGCTCATCATAGGAGAGGTGTGTTCAATTAATTGTTTTGTGTGAATTGCGTTTATGTATTTTATTTTATTCCCTTTTCTCCCAATTTGGCATGCCCAATTCCCACTACTTAGTAGATCCTTGTGGTGGTGTGGTTACTCACCTCAATCCGAGTGGTGGAGGACAAGTCTCAGTTGCCTTCGCTTCTGAAACCGTCAATCCGTGCATCTTATCACGTGGCTCGCTGTGCATGACACCGCGGAGACTCACAGCATGTGGAGGTTCATGCTACTCTCCGCGATCCACGCACAACTTATCACATGCCCCAGTGAGAGCGAGAACCACTAATCGCGACCACAAGGAGGTTACCCTATGTGACTCTACCCTCCCTAGCAACCGTGCCAGTTTTGGTTGCTTGGGAGACCTGGCTGGAATCAGCACGCCCTGGATTTGAACTTGTGACTCCAATACTCGCTGAGCTACCCAGGCCCCGTGTTTATATATTTTTGAACAATATATTAGACATGGAGCTGGGATAGGCTCCAGCCCCCCGCGACCCTGTACACAGGATAAGCGGTTGACGATGGATGGATGGATGGATGGATATTAGACATGGACAAAATATATCTATTTATATATATTATAGATTCATATATCTATAGATTTGTTTCCCTTTAATGTTTTACAATCAACAGTATGCCACGGTTGAGTTAAAGTTGCATTGAACCTAGAATATTCCTTAAATGTCTGGATAAGTGATCATGTATTTTTTCCAGTATCTCCTGTTTGAGGTGAAGTGAGGACTCTGTTGAATGCTGTTTTTGTGTGTTTAGGCGTCTGGTTACATCATCTAAGGACGGCTTGGACACCTACATCTCACTTATTCTGCTGCCAGATAAAAGCAAGGTCACAAAACGAAAGACGAGTGTGAAGAAGAAAAACCTGAACCCAGAGTACAATGAAAGGTGTGAAGACGTGTGTTTAAAGTTAGAACGGGTTTAATACAATTGTAATCTGTACTGCACAAACAACAAAGGACAATCGTTGTACGATTATGTTTGTTCGGACACACAATGGTATTCTTTGGAGTATCATGTAAATAAAAACCTTTGTAAATGAATACAGTAATCATTCCGTAATCCGTAGTATATATCGCAGTTACCATCTGATACCATCAGTGTAACAGAGTAGTTCAGATATATTTTCTATAATTAAATGTCATATTTGTTTTGTGTTTTGATTGTATGTCGTCAGATTCATAGTTTTGTGCATATTCTATCTCAGGTGTGAAGTCTTTTTTTACAGCTCTTGGCTCAGTGCACGTGTCATACTGTAATGTTCTTGTGTAGGTTTGAGTTTGATATGAGTGTGGAGGCGGCGCAGAGACGAGAGCTCCGTGTGTGTGTGAAAAACGCATCGTCGTCCTTCATGCATCGAGACAAAGACGTGATTGGCCAGGTCAGTTCAGCTGTACTAAAATATCCTGTAACTCTATAGCACTAAACAAAATTCATATTATTGTTACATGTTAGAATGGGTGACCCTAGAAAGCTTTGTATTTGGTAGAAACCAGGTTATATTTCACCGAAAAATCAAAACAAAACCATTTTTGTTTTTAATAGAAATGTTATTTTACTTATACAAAAGCCAACTTGTAGGACCATTAGGATTTTCTGCATTTTTAGGTTTAATGACAGTTAATGCAAATAAATCACATTCTGATTGCTATAATGCAAAGAAATAACATGATATAATATTTTAATTGTCAAGTATAGATTATATTCATCATTCTGTGTTTAATGTAGAGTTAATGTTGGTTTATTTATGTATACTTGTAGGTGCAAATAGACCTCGGGCATGTCGACTTACTGTCTGGAGTCACAGAATGGTAAGATCTGTAATACAATATACAAACATACCAATATTTTCCGAAAGCAGCAATTTTACATAGAATAAATCATATATGTTGATGTTTGATTCATTCTGATATCTGGTTGTGCAAAATGATTAAAATGAGAAATCTTGTAAAAACAAATATGGTTAAAAAACATGTATCAAGTCTGAAATAATTTCATTTTTGTCTCCATGTTAGTTTTATATATTAAAAAAACAATCTATAATATATATATATATAAAAAAAAGATTTAATGTCAAGTTAAAGTATTAAAATACTTTCTTTGCATCTCACACGCGTTGATTTTGAATTTCAAAGAGGTTTTAAAACATGTTATTCAAGGTTATTCAAAAAGTATTTTATTTATTCAAATATCATGAATTTTAAGTCACAAATATCAAGAAGTTGTCTCAGGGTTACAAACATTTGACCTGAACAAAATTGAGCCTTTTCTAATAAAAATTTCCAAATATCTGATATTTGTAAATTTTATATATATATATATATATATATATATATATATATTTTTTTCTTCTTCTTTTTTTTTCATAAAAACAATGTCTACCTGCAAGTTGGTTACACGACATTAACATGTTCATCATAACAGAGGATAGGCCAAGTAATTGTATGCGGGAACTGCGATTGTCAATAACCCATTTGTATTCAACATCCTCTAATACTTATTTACTTTCTCTGTCAGGTTTGATCTTAAAGAAGAGTACAACTGAACACTTGGCATCCAATCCTAAACCTCTTCCTGAAGTTCAACAGGTCAACATCGCTGCCATGTATTGCTGCCAATGCTTTTTTCCTCAAATCATACAATCATATATGTCCTCACATACATCTTTAAGAACAGAGGGTTTTTGAATCATATTGTTGCGATAATGACATGTCAAGAGTATTTACATTGAACGGTATTATATCAAAATGTATATATATACTGAAGTGGTAATACCTGTATAGATCAGTATCAGAGCATCTGATGTATTTACAGAGAAAAAATATTATGCAGGTGTGTGGAAAGGTTTTCATCAATTTACAATTGTTTAATATGGAAAAGTATGTTTTAGAATGAGTTTCACGCATAAAAAGGAATGACTTTCTTTTTTTGTTTTGTTTAAACTGTGAGAGTGATAGGGATTCTCAATTGTCCAAATGCTACTGGATTTATGGATAAGTTAGTCAAATGTTGACAACATGGAAAAATGGACCACTCGTTTTTGCAAATAATTGTGCAAAGATGTTTTATTTAAACAATTGTATATGTTGTCCCCTTGCATGTCAAAACAGCTGCTGTCTACACACATATCAAACTTGTGTAGCTTCTGTAGTCCGATGTGACGCCGAACATATTCACCTTCTTTTGTTGTTGATCTGAAACTATGATATTGAAGCCAGCTGGCATGTTACATTTTAGGCCTTAAAATAGTAATACTGGGTAGAAACACTTTTTTTGTGTTGCCAAGAGTTGATCTGTATTACACAGATCTAGACCACACACAAAACGCCTTATCAGTGTTTTATTTTGTACTTTTTAAATTTAGTTTCTTCGAGTTCTAAGTGGAGACATTGTATTGTGCTGCATTCCTTTTGTAACATTTATTCATTTTGTTTTCATTTCACTTTGTGTGCATGTTACACTTTTGTTTTACATTACAACATGCTTTAAACAGGGTTCCCACAGTCATGGAAAACCTGGAAATATCAATTAATAAAATGTGTTTCCCAGGTCTGAAAGGGTCACTGGATTTAATTAAATAAAGTGAATAAAAACGTTCTATTTGAAAATACCTCAAATATTTAATCGGCTAGATATTACTCTTAAAACTAGCTAAACTTAATCTCAAGCCATACTGATTACTGCACAAATTGTTCTTTTTTTCAATGCATCGGCCAAACTGATTCATAACTTGGTCTGAATGATTCATTAACGATGACAGATTTTTTTCAAACTCATCACTGGAAAGATTATGGAAAACTCAAGGAAATTCCTCGGTCAAAAAAAGTGGAAACCCTGTTTAACTGGTGTGTTGAGATTTCTACACAATGTTTAACCACCATGTTCTAGAGCACTATGCAATATTCATAATGTCACATTTCTGAATGTACTGCCATATATTCACAGCGCTTCATAATTAAGGTTGTATAGCCAGTTACATACTACATAAATCAAGAATAAAAAGACCTTACTGCGGATGTTTAATGATCTGATTTTTTATTTATAAAAGCAATGTCAGTTACTCCATGCACAGCTTTATTGATGATACACGGCAACGCACAAGGAAAGAATACAAATAATGTACATTTCCATGTCTGTGAAGTAATTGATGATTTGGTTAAAATCGGGCATTATTTGACACACTGAAGTTTTCTTCTGAACAGTTTCACAAAAAGACAGTGTGCAAACCACTTCATACATGAATATTACAATGACAACGTTTCCTTCTGGTATGAAGTAGAGTGCATTTTCTCTTTAAAGAGACATAATTCAGGCTTCAAACCATTTTGACTTGAAGGTCCTCTGCAGGTCTTTCCCTGCAAATCTCCAAACCATTCAGAACCATTTGAGTTTTATGTGAGGCTGGAAAAGGGAGTACATAATGTTAATAACCTGCCTTGAACAAATGCTCAGCAGAAATGGCTTTAGTCTGAGATTAATTCATCCCTGTAAAAGTTATTATATCATATTTGGAAACACTGTGTTTACCTGTCAATGAGCGAATCTCTCATAGTAGTTGCTATGGCACTGGGCTGTGTCTCACTTAATCTGAAGACGCTCTCGATGACGGACAGTTCAGTGCTCGTGGTGTCCAGTCCACAGAACGCACACCAGTCATTCACCACCATTCCTGCAGCAATCACCTCACTACCACGATTCACAGTTCCAGCCTTGAGAGGGAACAACACAAATTATGACTGTTTCAATTCACAGCAGTACATTTTAATGGTGGCCGTCACATAAATTTAAAGTTATTCTAGAGTAAATCTTTGGTAATTTTGTATTAGCCACAACTGTCATAAAAGAAATATAAATGTGTTTTATGGACAGTAGTAACAACTGTATTTATGTGGTAAGCATTGGGTTTCGGAATGAATTTGACTTTTTTTTAGACATTTTGAGCCATTTTACGGAGCTCCTTAGAGAGGGAGTAAATTTAGTAACTGAAATACTTATATTATAGGTTTTGCAATTCATCCCATACAAAAAAATACAGTTTTACTGTAATACTACAGTTTCACTACAGTTTTTTTTGTGGTACAGAAAGTACAAAAATTTGTTCTTTTATCTAAAAGGTCATTGGCTCTTGAACATTGGGCACTCAGAGCTTCTTGACCCATCAAAGTTTTATTTATTTTATCCCCAATTTTGGAATGCCCAATTCCCACGACTCGCTAGGTCCTCGTTTTGGCGCAGTTACTCACCTCAATCCGGGTGGCGGAGGACAAGTCTCTGCTTCTGAGGTTCTCAATCCGCGCATCTTATCATGTGGCTTGCTGCGCATGACACTGCGGAGACTCCCAGGATGTGGAGGCTCATGCTACTCTACGCGATCCACACACAACTTACCACATGCCCCATTGAGAGCGAGAACCGCTTATTTGCAACCACGAAGAGGTTACCCTATGTGACTACCCTCCCTAGCAACCAGGCCAATTTGGTTGCTTAGGAGACCTGGCTGGTGTCACTCAGCACACCCTGAATTCGAACTTGCGACTCCAGGGGTGGTAGTAAGCGTCAATATTCGCCGAGATACCCAGGCCATCTTGCGTTCTAGAGTTGATTGACAGATGATGTCGCTTTCTAAAAGGTGATTGGCTATTTTAACTGTAAGGCGTGACTTATTTTCTACATCCGTTGAGCTCTTTAGTTGGGCTTTCCAATTTCTCCCATTCATTTTAATAGAAGTATCCCGTCTCTTCTAAATAATCTCTGGTGAACTTTTAGGAAAAATTCTTACTGCCACTGGTCCACGTCATCAGTACATTTGTACGATCGTTCGTTTAAAGACATTTTCTAAGAAAGTATGCAATTTTTTTGGGTTTAAATTAATAAGTCTACAAAAGGAATAAAATCTTCACAAATACTCTTAAGTGCCCATTCACTCAGTTTGATATGCGGTTTCACACGTGCTGTCTGCAGCAAAAGCAAAATTCCCTCCCGGTACTCTTATAATACTTATAAATTATAAATCTCTTATAAAATAAAAAATGACCATATTTCCTTAATGCATGTTCCCGGACATGTTGTAAAAGATTCATCAGTGCACATTATTCCAAATGAAAAAAATGTTGTCCATGTATCAAAATGTAAAAACACCCCTTCAACTACTTGACTCCATTCTGGTTTATAACATGCACATTTATTTTTATTTTTTAGCTCCAATCTTTTCTCAATGGAAAACTAATATTAGTTTCTCGCTAAATAGTCAGTTTCAGAAAAAATTTTTTTCATTTCTTAAAACTTCTTTAGAGAAGTATTTTTAAGTCACTTACCACTAAAGGTACTTGCAGGAGTGATGAAAGTTCATCCTGATCTTCTATAGATGTTTTGGGGTGAACAAGACCTCCCTGGTTACTGAAGGCACAGTAACTACCCACAAGCACCTGCTCTGCAATCGTCTGCCGGAACACTTCTACCTTTAAAGTGTCTGCTAACATTTCTTCAGTTTCCTGTATAACAATAATTCACTAAAATGAGAAAACACTGATTTGCAACATAAATCCAAACTTGAAATAGGCTAATGAAATGGCAAAGCCCACCAAATGAACTTTTTATGAAAGAGGAATACATTTAGAAGAGGTTAGATTTAACGTAGTATTCCATGAGGGGTCTTCTTACTCTGTCAAGATCAGGATGGACTAAAGCAACATAGTCATTACAAGCGATGACGTTTCCCAGTGCAGAAAGTCGCTCTTCAACCCTCTGAATGCGCACTGACTCTGGCAGGCAGTTCCTGATGTGCTGTAACTCTTGATCTGTTGTGTTATTGGGCACCATGAGACCATGACGATTTCCTGCGAAATGAAGACGTCATTAAGAGTGAGTGTCCCTAAACAGCCTTCATACATATGAAATATCTATTAAGCATTATGTATGAGAGCATATCACTAAATAAAGTACGAGACCTAATCTGAACCCGCAAGACATTAAAAATATATCTTTCAAAGGAAAGCGTTCTTGCAGTCAACAATAGTGTATCTCAAAATGAGTTAGATATTGTCGTACCCACACACATTCGGCCAATAATTCGACATCCTGCTATGGAGGCGTGAACAACCGGTACTGTTTCTGAAAGTTCACCTTCAAAGACACTGAAATATAAAAAGCACAGGTTATTTATTTTAGCTTAAATGCAAAATACTAAAATTAGGATTAGAATGTCTCAATCAGAGAAGTGATGAGTTTAAAGGGATAATTGACCCCAAATTAAAATCCTCTCTCACCCCCATACCATCCCAGAGGTGTGACTTACTTTCTTCTGATGAACACAAAATAATATTTTTAGATGAATATCTGAGCTCTGTAGGTCCATACAATGTAAATGAACGGTGACCAAAACTTTGAAGCTCTAAAAAGCAGCATGAAAATAACCCATACGACTCAAGTGTTTAAATCAATATCTTCAGGGGCGATATGATAATTGTAGGTGAGGAACAAGTATTTATTTTTACTAAAAACTCTCCTCACTTCCCAGTAGGTGGTGGAACGCATGAAGAATGCCAATCACCAAAAACAAAAAAAAAAAGAGTGGAGATTTATAGTAAAAAAGGATTTAAATATTGATCAGTTTCTCACCCACACCTATCATATCGCTTAAGAAGATATGGATTTAACCACTGGAGTTGTATTGATTAATTTTATGCTGCCTTTATGTGCTTTAAAGATCTTCAAAGTTTTGGTCACCATTCACTTGCATTGTAAGGACCTACAGAGCGGAGATATTCTTCTAAAAATCATTGTGTTCTGCAGAAGAAAGAAAGTTATACACATCTCGGATGGCAAGTGGGTGAGTAAATGATGAGAGATAATTTAAATTTTGATTGAACTATCCCTTCAAGAGATGACAATAATTCAGAAGTTATTTATGCGAGTATATGCTCATTTAATTTCAGACTTACCTGTAAAAGTTTTCTGACCCGCCAATTGCAACCAGGCAGTATGTGTTGGTGAGCTTGGCAAAGCAGCCAATTTCATTATTCTTTTCAAATGATGCACGGACTGCCATTTTTCTACTACTGAACGTTTGCAAAACTGTTGGGAAACAAAATTCATATTGAGATCCATAAAACTCTAAACTCCAAAAGTCTTATTATAAACAAAATGGCACCTAGATACCTTCTTCAAATGTCCTCCATAAAAAATATCAGGTCTACTTATGTTTGGGGGTTTCCAGATATAAAACATGAAATTCACGTATTGGTATATAACAGGATAGAATACTACACTCCTGCCAGCTGTTTATTTGTATACGTTTCATTGTATTTCTCTGCCATGTGTTTCTGTTACGAGCCAAATTGAGCCAAAACAGAAACATTACTACTGTGGATTATATATGATATATGTGGAAACATATCTGAACCGTACCTACTTTGTCATACAACAGGCGGGTTAAAGCTTCAATGAAATCTGCTGCTGGGTTTTGACAAGTTCGAAGGAACATTTAAAATTATTTTATAAAACATATAAACCAACATTATTGTTAAACGCGTTATAAATAACTTTCAATTAGCCGTGGCTGTCGTTAGCAGCCGGCTACACGAAGTTAACAAGTTCTCCGGGCAATATTTGCTAACAATTTTGTGGCTTAAAAAGGCAATTTACATAAAAAAATCATATTGAAGTCTAAATCTAACGGTTTTCTATACTGCTATTGTGATTAAATATAATATAATCTTATAATTACCGATTTGCACTCTCTTGCGTTGGTATCCGTGTCCCACGTGTTCACTTCACTTCCTATGCGTGCTGATGTCAATGCGTGCTACCACCAAACGTGCTACGTCACTCAATGCTGGTCACGTGTAACCTGCGTGAAACAATGCTGCGTTTTTGTTTTGATTCTCAGCTATTAAGTTCTCGGATCCTTATTTTTTGAAGAATGTATGATTTTTGATAAATGCCTATGATAAAGGCAGTGTTTTAATAAATAACATTACAGTTAGACAGACAGATAGATCGATAGACAGACAGACAGACAGACAGACAGACATATAGATAGATAGATAGATAGATAGATAGATAGATAGATAGATAGATAGATAGATAGATAGATAGAAAGACAGACCGATAGATCAACAGACAGACAAATAGACAGACAGATAGATAGTGAATCAATTTAATATTAAGTAAATAAACAACAACGAAAAAAGTTAGGTGAGAACACAAAGGAAATAAAAGTACAAATGAAGAATAAATAACATGAATATATTAAAAAAGATATTCAAATGTCTTTGGTAATAAATGTCTTTGTAAAATTCACAAATATAGTGTACTGGCTAATTCCACTTATTAGCATAAAATATATATTTTTATTTTTTTTAAATATGTTTTTAAATAATATATATATATATATTATTTAAAAACATATTTAGCTTAGAAAAGTTATTGTTGTTGTCCAAATTGCTTATATGACTGGAGTCTACTGTAAGCATGCTTTTCAACTGCAAACCTGCATAGCAACCGGACACACCTCTCCTGGCTCAGTGGATTTGTGAGCCAATCACGGTTTAGTTTTATCGTGACGTCGTGTTTGTGGACACTTCCATTAGCCGGTCATCTGCGACACGTCACTGCTGCAGCGCGCGCTCGTGACCCGCAGACGTCCACCCTGCGTTTTCTGCCTGGAAACATAATACGAGCTGATCGGAGCTGTGAAAACGCAAGACTCCGGGGTCTGGAGCTGTCGTTGGGTAAAGTCTTGCTGTGCCTCGGCTCGTTCACGCAATATTATTGATCTGTTTTTATCCCAGCCAAGGTGACAAATGCTCCATAAGCGCATGCTGTGTATGAAGGTCTAACAGTGGTCTCAACACATTACTGTCCTGCTAGTTTTAAGAAGGGCACTGTTGTAGTCAAGCCGAAACGCTCTGACAGACAGCTGCTGGATATTATCATTAACGTCTTACTGAACAATTAAGGACACTAAAATGTAAGTTCCAAAAAGTACCATAGTACTTCCATAGTTTTTGAACATGTACCATGGCAATACTACTGTGTTTTGGCCACAAACCATGGACATTATTTGGTCTTGAACCTTGTTTTTGGCCTCGAAAAATAGTAGTGCCATGTTTTTTTAGACTATGTACTATAGCAATACATTGGTATTTTGGCCACGTACCATGGTAATACCATGCATTTTATTAAACATTTTTTGGACATGTTTTGAACATGTACCATGGCGTTTTGGAAACATCACGTTTTTTAAAAATTAATCATTTTTATTTTTTATATATATGCCGTCTTGATAAGATGGTGTTTTAAATATTTACCATGGTAATATCATGGTGTTTTAGACATGTGCTATGGCAATACTATGAGCTTTTGGCCAATAAATATGTGTTTATTTAGATCTACCACGATAGTACCATATTAAATTCCAATGTACCTTGGATTGCCATGTAAAAACCATGGTACATTGATGTGGTATTCATTCAGGACCATCGTATATATCATAGTACCATGGTATTACCATGTGATACTGTTACTGTACTTTGTTTTGAAAGGGTTGATCCTGTATAAAACAATTAAACCCATGTTATTTAGACCACTTCTAATTCATTAACAAAATAAAAATCTTTTTGTAACTGAATGTTAAATGACTTAAACCGATTTTCCACAGTGGGAATACAACTCTAAACAAAGTCTATTGTACTTTATTAAAGAAATGGGTTTGGAGAACAGTACCAATTCAGCCGCTGACCAGCGACAGAGGAATCAAGACAATCTTCCATCCCAAGGTGAGGTATCTTCATCCAGTGTCAACAATGACACTGGTCCTGACCCTGGAGACCCTCTGCATTCAGAGACTGAACTGCCCCAATGCAGAATGGGCACCAGAAAAGTAGACGACATGAGTTTTATGATCTCATGCACAAACTGGTACTAGAGATCTGAGCTGATGCACCATGAAAGAACCTCGGTGCCTGGTGAATTTGTGCTATAATCAGCATGGGACAACATAAGACAAGATGTTGCTGGCTAAGATGTAATGTTGTTTAAATGAGTTTTGTGTAATTTATCAGTAATACATTGTTCAATGTGTTTTGCTTAGGTTTGCATTTCATGTAATGTAAAACATATGGTGACTCTAACACAATCGGTTCTACCCAACAGCTGTGCACTTATCTATTGACTGCATGATATCAGACACAAACATTGTTACATACTGTAGTTGATATTCACCTATACTATTTGCACAAGTGAAATATGTATGCACAAGTATTATGGACATAATCGTCATATTATATCGTAAACATCCATCCAGTAATTATTAGACACGTGATATTTCTGTAATTTTATTTTATTGACATTTCTTTAAACATGGCGATATTAGATTACACAGTGTAAAACTGTATGCTCAAAGCCAAAAATAAAATGACTAATTGTTTATAGAATTAAAAACAGAATTTAACATATAAAACTTAAATTATATCTAATATTCGTCAATTTAAAATCACTCTCATTCTTAAGAATGATAACATTATGCATGACAATGTGAAATCATAGGCTACTGTTAGAGTGAAAGAAAAATACAAAAGGTTGAACTTTAATACGTTTCTGAAGTAAATAAAGTCTGTATTTACATGGCCGTTAAAAGCTGGACAAAAGCTGAGCAGACAGCAACATTTGACCTGTAAATCATTAGAAAATATCAACATTTTACAGTCAGAATCAGAATTGGTTGGTTTAAATTCTGTCAAAGGGGAATAAAAACAATTATATACACCAATACAGTTTAAATTCCCCTGTGGTCAGTCAAGAAATATTACTCAACAAAAATGTTTAAAGCTATCTCGGATAAAATCTCCATTAAAATGAACCTTCTGTAATCAAAAGCATAAATACAGTGGGTTCCTTGACTACCTCTGATATGTTTGTCCTATTGTTAGTCTCATAAAAGTACCATTAAAAAACAAAAGGCAACAGCAGCTCAGGTTAAAAGTGACTGTTGTCCAAAGCCACAATCATACCCATTAAAAAAAGAGGCAAGTTACCAGAGAATTCCTATTTCTGTATCTCCCTGTACAGTTCTGTTAATAATTTTTTGTGCAACTAATGTGGTTATAGGCATGGCTTCACCTTAATTTCAAACTAAACTGTGTAGAATACCCTTATGTCCCCATTGATGATAAATAAATAGCTTTTCATATGATACGCCTCTATCGGTACAAAGCTTTCACATGAACCTATACGATAAACATTTCTAAAGATATCCACCTGTAATAAATACACTTTAGTTCTTTAAAAGTTTCACTTCTCACATTAGGTTTGTTGAATGTTAAATGTGTTAATATATACACATCATACTGGCTTGCTTAATGCTTTTCAGAATTCCATATGAAATTGGCATGGTCCATAACCTGAACATCCTGTTTCTACCAAAAATGTGTGAATAAAATAGTGCAGATTCAAACAAATAGAAACTATGTCTCTGGACTTCATTCTGA
This sequence comes from Xyrauchen texanus, assembly GCF_025860055.1. NCBI lineage: Eukaryota > Metazoa > Chordata > Actinopteri > Cypriniformes > Catostomidae > Xyrauchen > Xyrauchen texanus. Next base: position 5,993,219 of record NC_068282.1, read on the forward strand.
GAGTTGATTAATCATATATATTGCAATTTAAATAATCCAAATCTTAAAATAGCCTAGTTAGACTACTTAAACCAGCACTGCCATATGATTTTGCTTACATCACAAGACATCCTTATACTAAGGAATATACTTAAACACTAATAGGGATACACCACTATAGTGTATGTAGAGCCAAGCATTTAAACTGCTATACAAGTAGTCGCAGACAAGTATAATAAACACATAACGAATTTTAAGCATGGAACACACTCTTTTGTGCCACATTGTCCAAATCAGTCCACATCTTACAGTAAATCATCACGCGGTTCATCTCGTCCACTAACACCAGCTCATCGGACAGTTCAGATTTGAGGAAGACAATTGCTGAAGCACAGTGTTCCATTTAAAATACTCCCACCCAGAACTTCCTGTACCCGAGACATTAGAAGACTTGCCACATTGCTTGTTTGAACATGCAGGTGCTCTAGATTCAGAGTAGTTGACAAATAAAAATGCCTATTTGAAAGACAATAACATAGAGTCTTTCCCAAGTGGGCTCAAACATGTAAAATCTGCTCTAGTTTCATGCCATTTCTCTACCCACGACCAGTCTGCTTACACAACAGATCCAAAAACTGATATGAAAATTAGGGCAGCAAAAATAAATGGTAACGCAATGTTTTCACTTAGTTAAAGGCATTGATTTATGTCAAAGGATGCACAATTCATGAAACATCTCCGCATAGACGTGGAAAGAAATGTATATAAGCAGTGTTCTGTGTGCCATAGTGGACTTTTAGACAAGGCACGATGTCTTAAAGGGGTTCAGTCGCATAACCCCACTGCCAATATTCCAAAAAACATCATTACAGTTTAAAAAAAATGTCCACAATTTTATGAGTCAATGCAAAGCAACGACAAACACCAGCATCCTTACACCAAATTCTTAAGACCACACTAATGGAAAAAGTACTAAAAGTACCAAGGCATTACCTTAAGTACTTTGTTGCTCTTTGAAGAACTTTGGAGTACACGTAAATGTCATGGTATTTGGGTCAATGACTAATACGTTTATAAGAGGTGATAAAAATTAGACATCTTAAAAAAAACAAACATGCAAATTCATTGCAATTATTATGTCCATTTTGGATTAATACGTTTTTGAAAAATATGTATAGCATTTAATACAAAGAATGTACTTTATAAAATATACAAAAATGTCAAGTGGTGTAACATCAAGTAAAAGGTATTAACCTCATAAGACTCCATGTCAAATGTGTGAACATTATGTTTTGGCTTCACTATAGACTATGCATAATTTAATTTCATTTAAACTGGCTGTTCTCAGTTCAGGACACTCTTGGTTGACATGAAAGGTTTACATTTTCAACGCACAGTGTCATGTGACAAAACAACATGGGGCCGGTGTCAGCGGAGTTTGTCTTTGGGAGAAATGGCAACAAACCTACATCTGATGAAAAACATAATGAAACCTCATTATGTTTTTATATTAAAACCTGTTTGAGACAAATGAGTAGTCTCTAGTTTAATCAGATATTACTTTTTAAAAATGTCATCGGTTTATCGGGAAACAGCATGCTGTTAACCACAATGACCACATACTTGGACTATAAGCTCATTTATTTTTTAAATATCCAATATTCACTGTGCATTATCACATTAAGAATCAATGGTTGCATCCAAAAGCTGGACAAAAGATTTATATGGAGTTAGGATGAAAATGAGGTGCATTTTTAAACTGATCCGAGACCAGTGCAGACAGACAGCACACTGGAGGTTAAGTCATTCCCTAATTAGGGAGCAAGGGAGCATCCTATAGCTTTCCTATGCAGCCAAGTGCATTCACTCCTAACATCTGGTCAAAAGTTACATTTTTGGCTGCAGATGATGTTTGGACCATTCAATATGCTTCTCAATTTATCATGCACAATATGGTTGGCAGTCACGCTCTGGTCTCAGAAGTTTAAAATACTTTGCTTGCACCTCGCATATATGTTAGTGTAGATAACTTAATTTCAAGGTAAAAAGTAGATTTTATAATATAGGGTTTTATAATACCTTATTTGACATGAACAAAATGTTCTATAAAAAAACAAATCTAAATATCTGTATTCAAGTAATTGTCATGTGAATTTAATGTTTTATATATTTGTGAATAACTTGATAGATCCGGACAGAAAATTAGCATCACTTCATTGACCTAATTATCATAGTACAATGGTTTATCCATTGATACCATTACTGTACCATGGTAGCACCACATCACTTTTTTTTTGTGAGGGCAGTAGTTTCCATTAGTGTGTTGCCTTATGAATGACTGGCTGTAGATCGTAGATACAATTCTATTAATGACTATTCATTTCTCATAAATCGCCATCATGTTGCATTGCACAGACAGCTCTAGTTTGACTTTCAAATCAGTGGTTATGTGATGGTTCCCGTTTAAAGAAGGCCCAAAAGCTTTTAAAGACATTCACACAAACACAAGAAAGTGAAATGTCCCTTTGGAAGACAAGAGCTTAGAGAAAAACCTTTTTTTTCCTTATCCAACAAGTACCACAAAACTTCAGAGTACCAAAAAGTTCACTCAACAGACAACAAGACTATTCAGAAAACATTCATGTAGTTTTAAATGTATTAACAGAATTGGTTGATCTGTTGGGCCACTATAGTTTTCACGTCCTTACAGACATATATGGCTAACTACAGAAGTGACGTAGTGTCACAAATACCACGCCAATGAAGCCAGCTTAATTAAAAAATATGGTAAAGCTTGACCCTCTGGCGTTTTTTGGAGCATTCCCAGACACATTAGAAACTTTAGAGTGGATGCTAGGTAGTTTCTGTTGTAGATCCATGATCCACTGAACTGTGAATACAATATGTACACTATTCTATGTGGAATAAAGAAAATGTGGCTTTTTTGTAAGTAAAAGTGTATTCTTACATGCAACCTTAATGTGTTAAGGCAAAAATGTAAATGTAAGACAGCTCAAATTATAAATATTTTGGTAAGTGAAACCTTACACTTTCGCCAAATCTACCATCTTACTATGCTGAATAAGATGCTACAAACCTTTAAAAAACCTGATATGCCTGAAGCTTTCTCAAGTTAATCAGAAAAGTTCCTTTTAAAATTTCAAAAACATCAATTATATCTCAGCTCCATCCAATGTGCAATGTATAAGATCCATTCCCACAAGAGATGAATGCAAACAGATGTGTAAATATGGGATGGCCAGACACACTTCACTGTTAACTGTTCACTGTAATCACAGCTGAACCAATAAACGCATCCGACAGACATTATGAGCCAAGTTTTAGACAATCCACATCGAACACGTGAAGTCACTTTAATGTAAAATGTACAGCATATTATGTTCATTCAAAGAGGATGGATGAACCATTGATAGATCATCTCCTGTAGGCAATGGGAACATTGCTATTTCATATTAAGATGTGTTACATGTTTAATAACATGTTCCTGGCTGGCACCAGTGTTTAAAATATTACATTTAGTGATAAATTAAGGTTATAACAGTAAACTGTGAAATAAGCGAAATATTGTTGATAAAATGTAGAGATCGTAGAAAAAGTCGTAATCATTCGTAATCGTAGAGCACTTAAGACTTTGCAGAAAAGGCCCATTTCAAAGTCACCATGAAGTCAACATGAAAATGACTCTACTTACTTTCTGAATACACATTCTTGTCTTGCGAACGACTCATCGAAATGTAATAACTTGCACCGCCTCTGAACCAACTTTCCTTTTTAGTTGATGCCACCAAGCCCTCTTAATTTTCATCCAACTACACTTTTCACAATCCAATCAATTCCTGATAAAGTCAATTCCGACCCAACATATTTTTCTCATCGGATATCCTGAAATATGTAGCATCATGGAAGTAAAATGGTTTTCATGTTGACTGTAAAATTTGACCCAAACAACCGTCTATAAATTACTCATCTAGAAACACATAATGCAAACGAAGAGGATGCAAAAGGGAGATCCTCTTTGTTACGACTGATAAAAACAGCAAAAGAAGAAGAGAAATCGAAGCAGAGTATAGTAAAAAACAGTGGGAGTAGGTGTCAAGATTGCCCTAGTTATTATAAATCAAGTTATTCCTACTCTGGAAATGGGTAGGCAGGTGAGAAAAGAAAAAATATAACTTGCAAATAAACATTCAGATTGATGCTATGAAGAGCCAGAATAGTTTTTAAAAAAATCCCCCCCCCTTGTTGAAGTCAAGGAGTGCTAGTGGTGAGTCTTTCACCCTATAAATGAAAAAAAAATAACAACAACAACTGCATGATCTGCAGAATTCATTGATTTTCTTGTCTATGGCCTTTCTACCTACAATGTTTTTCAAGTCTTGAATAATTTATTTATTTATTTTTTGTCATTTTGCTCATTTTATTTCTTTGATAATACTTGAAATTCATTTACAAGTTCATGTTTAGAACAAAGAAAGGATTTGCTGACATCTTGCAAGCCCTCGAACTATCCTGGAGAAGAGAATGTGAAGCTGGCGTGTTGGTTCCTTAACCGTAAATTTACCTGGTAAGAATGTAGGGTTCTAGGGAGACCAACATTAGCATAAGGCCAGGGCAACTTCAACTTCAATCCTCTTTCCATCGCACTCCTCGACAACAATCCCAAAAGTTCGGACATTTCGGATCGTGCTAAAAAATTGCAATATTTGTTTCACCATTTGTCTCAAGTGGGAGGGAGTGGATACTCCCTTGCCACGTCTTTACCGGCGTACGGGGACAATATTTTCGAAAAACAGGCACTGGTCACATATGCTTCCAAACCTCAGCATAGTAGCCCTCATTGATGTTCTCAAGCGTTTGAGGTCCATAGCGCCCCCTAGTCTGTCATACCCATTCTTGCACTGGGTGTTTGTAGTAGGTCACATGCTGTTGAACGTTTTTGTTCTTGAACTGGAAGATGGTATATACGAGGACCAGAATGCACAGTGAGAGAATGCACGGGATGACCACAGCAATTGCATTGACAGTGGTGGGTACATCATTAATGGCCACCATGATATCGACGTCATCATGAGGGAGGTGTCGGTCCTTGTTTTTGTCCACTTCCGATTGGTCGCAGCCCATCCAGTCTTTGAGGACTGATTTGGGGTAGCCTGGCTCCACTGTTAACTTCTGGTTGTCGAACTTCCAGTAATCCTTTCCTTTGTAGAAGTAGGTATAAACTAGAGAAATTTACAGAGAAACAAAATATGGTATTAGCACATTACCCTAACTGGAATAGTTTTCATCATATTTTAATGGTGGTGTATTGTTTTTCTATGTTTACATTTGAGAAAACTATAAGCCATTCATAAGTTGAATGGTAAACACTTGTGACTCTTTCAAAATTTCTCTGTGTGTTTTAGCAGTCCAATACAATAATTTTGGCTCAACCAATGATTGGAATTTGGCAGGAGATTTCTTGTATATATACAGTATATAGGGTGAATGCCTAAGTTGTTAACATAAACAGATCACACTAAAGTGCCTATCAAAATAATTGTTTGCCTTTACATGCAGGCAGAAATGCATGACCTTTACAGAAAATTCACTTCATATTCATGATCACATAAATAGCTGTCCTTGCGAAGATTCAATGACACAGTATTTCGAAAAGTTCCAGTGTTACACAATCCCTCAGAGAGCTGCCAGTCTGATTGCCAATGCCAGATAAACAGATGCATCTGAGACACACAAACTGAACCCACATACAAGGACAGACCCAAACATGGATATGCACTAATATATATACACTGATCAGCCACAACATTAAAACCACCTGCCTAATATTGTGCAGGTCCCCCGTGTGCCGCCAAAACAGCGCCAACCAGCATCTCAGAATAGCATTCTGAGATTATATTCTTCTCACCACAATTGTACAGAGCTGTTCACTGATTTACCATAGACTTTGTCAGTTCGAACCAGTCTGGCCATTCTCTGTTGACCTTTTTGCACCATTCTGAGTAAATTCTATTGACTGTTGTGTGTGAAAATCCCAGGAGATCAGCAGTTACAGAAATACTCAAACCAGCCCATCTGGCACCAACAATCATGCCACGGTCCAGATCACTGAGAGCACATTTTCTCCCATTCTGATGGTTGATGTGAACATTACCTGAAGCTCCTGAACTGTATTTGCATGATTTTATGCACTGCACTGCTGCCACATGATTGGCTGATTAGATAAACGCATGGATGATTGTTGGTGCCAGACGGGCTGGTTTGAGTATTTCTGTAACTACTGATCTCCTGGGATTTTCACGCACAACAATCTCTATAATTTACTTCAGGAAATTGCTCCCAAGGATGAACCAGACTTGTGGAAGTCTACAGTTATTTTCTGAGGTCTTGGCTGATTTCTTTTGATTTTCCCATGATGTCAAGCAAAGAGTCACTGAGTTTGAAGGTAGGCCTTAAAATACATCCACAGGTACACCTCCTATCAGAAGCTAATTGGCTAATTATCAAAAGGCTTGACATCATTTTCTGGAATTTTCCAAGCTGCTTAAAGGCACAGTTAACTTAATGTATGTAAACTTCTGACCCAATGAAATTGTGATATAGTCAATTAAAGTCTGTAAACAATTGTTGGAAATATGACTTGTGTCATTCACAAAGCAGATGTCCTAAACGACTAGCCAAAACTATAGTTTGCTAATATGAAATCTGTGGAGAAGTTAAAAAAGGAGTTTTAATGACTTCAACCTAAGTGTATCTAAACTTCTGACTTCAACAGTATATATATATATATATATATATATATATATATATATATATATATATATATTCAGCTGTGGTGCTTTAATGAGTGTGCTGTGCTTTTGCCACTGGCTATTGAGCATCCCACAACGAGTGTTGCATTTTTAAGACACTGTGTGAAGTTCAAATTAGTCCACCTTTTAAAAACGTGTCTTGAAATTCCTGCAATATGTTTTTGAACACAAGAATGCGTCAAATGTAAATGCCTCCTTAAGAAAAATGTCTGATCAGGGTCAAGTTAACCTGAAATAAGCCTAATTATACAGGACTGATTAGTCTGCATTCATGCCACCTCCCTAGTTGATTTTGAAAATAAAGTATGTAGTTTTGCACATCCCGAATACGTGCACACATGTATACAATGAAAGGGTTTTCAATAGAAACCCCTGAGAGTGTAATTGATGAAGCATTCGTCCCTCCTTTTGCTCATTCTCTATTTTGCCTTGCAAGACCAGAAATCCCTCTTGAAAAATCTGAGTGACAGAAAAATCATGAGCAAAGTGCAAAACAGGCAGACCAAACAGTCAGAATAACCCTCTTGGTGTCTTTGTCTTGTGCCCTCGCCCATGTTGAGATGGAGGTTATGACATGGCTAGATGTAAAGATGATCATTCCTTCACTGCAGATACTCTAGAGAGTATCATATTTGAGCCTTGTAAGCTCACAATAGCTTGTGTATTGGGGTGGGCAGTGTGATGGTTTATACCATCTGACAGTAATATTAGGTTTTATAATATTAGTTTAACAGTTTTGAGTTTTGTTTTTAATAGGGCTGTAAATCCATAAAAAATGTAATCTAATTAATTACATTAATTGAATTAATTGCAATTAATCCCAATTAATTGCATATATAAATATTTGCTGAGAAAGCCCCTCAAATAACAATAATTAAATATATAAAGATTTAATAATTTTAAATAGTTTTATTTAAATAATTATAAATATAATCTATATTATAAAAATAATAATTCAGATGATTAAAATGCATTACATTATTGTGGCAGACTAGTAAAAAATGTATAAGACAATACAAAAACTGACTTTAGAAGGCAAAATATTGTTATTTCCATATTAATCCATATTAAGTCAGTCATTGGACAACAGATCACAGCGATCCATTTGCAATTGAATGTTTGAAATAGACTTGTTTTAAGGGCTTTTCTAAGGACGCATCAATGTACACCTGCGTCAGACGGACACTTTTAAGCATCTCACTTTGGCTACGTCACATCATAAACAGTGTTTTTAGGTTGCTGTGTCAAGTTAAACGTAGCTTGAAACATAGAAAAACACATCTCGAGATCCCTGCATTCGTAACTGGGCTCCATCCAGCGGTGTTTGAACGCAAGAACCCGTTCTCATCTGGTGCTGTCGCTAGTGCTAAGCAAGCATGAGTTTTTGTTCTCTGTACAGCTGCATGTTGCCTATACAGCTGGAGTTTCACTTACTTCCCCCTGCTGAAAAAAGGTGGTACTTCAAGCTTGATGATTGGAATATTCCATATTATGTTCCGGGGACATAATTAGATGCATTATGCATAACTATATCATGATATACATTACCATGAGATAAAATGACTCATGTAAGATTTTGGTCATACTGCCCACCCCACTCGTGTATTTACCAACGTACTAGACTACCACTGGCAACCAAATCAACCCAACAAAACAAAAGTGTTGGGAAATATTTTCAGGGCAAATGTTTCTCCCTGATCATACAATGTTAGTTGTCCATTTTTGTTTTATTGTGCTAAACTGTTTCAGTTTTATTCTTTAGTGCTACCTTTTAGAAGAGACTCCACAAGCCACTCAAAGTTTATTGTTTTGTTTTATCCCAGACAAAGTGATTTAGACATTATGAATTCTTATACATGGAAGATTGTTTTTTCAGTGTGCCAAACCAGACCTGCTATAAAATAGTCACAGAGAATAACTCTTTAGAATCCTCCACACAACAATATACTGTACATACAATCCATGCTGCACTAGCCTAGCACCGTGTCTACACTGCAAAAAACCCAAACAAAGCTAGATAGATAGCTCAAAATCTAGCTCCCTATATAATCAGCACAGCTGTCTACATTTCAAATGCACAGCGTTGCACAGCTAGCAGATTAGACTTAAGATATAGGTCGCAAGAGGCTGTGAGTAACAGTGATTTAATGAGGGGTGAGGGGCTATTCAGACAAAATGCGTTCTTGCGCTGAAGACAGCACAGTGAACAAAACAGAATGTAGGTGTCTCGAAACATGTTTTTAAAGTTATTTTAACTTGATGTGTGAGAAACACAGCGCTAATGTGCAAGACACGGTGCAATGGTCAAAGAAGGCCATCTTGCAAGTTTACATAGAAAAACTATAAATAAAAAAACATCGCAGGTGGATGCAAAAATGCCTTTGGTGTGAAAAGCCTCTAAGGAGTGTTCTCAGGTACGACAGCAACTTTCATAAAACGGTGGCAACAGCAATATAATCAAATATGCCAATGTGCGCATTTCCATGCACAATCTTTCACCAATTATGCTTAGAATCCGACAACGTGTGGTCATGTAAACGTTTTGAACCTTTTGTTATCGGGGGTAACAGTTTAAGCAAAAGCTAATCGACACATTTACATTTTTGCCCATGATCCTGATTTCGTATTGCATGTAAACACCTTTACTGCTGTTTTTTCCGCTTATCCAATGTGCATGCCTGAATTACACTTTGACGTCAAAAGCAGAGAATAATGTAGAGATAAACCGAAAAACGTTTTGACCGATATTTTTAACTAATATTTACACTTTTCCACTTAATCGGTTATCGGTTCTGTAATATTAGGTATACCGATAAACTTGGACACAAAAGTTATGACAGTGATAACTATCCATTTTATAAAGCTTTACTGTTTGTTTTTTCAATCTAGTTTCGTTGCATTGTGCAGCTCACTTGTATTGTACACTGGGTGAAAGCGATTCAATCGGTATTACATAGTAATAAATTCACCGACTTCAACTTCTCAAGCGGTTTTCAAACTAACTTTAAGCCTGTCAGAAGAAATGCCTACCGACCTCATGGCTGATTGTGCATTAAAAATTTATTGATTATTGGAATCTCAATAACTCACATCCTTCTCGGCTAACGAATGCTCCTTGTGGTGCATCAGGAATGCCCTTCCATACGCTGATGGGTTTGGGGTAGCCTGGGTCAACGGTGCGCTTCTCCTCATTGTAACGCCAGTACTGGTCGCCCTTGAAGAAGTAGGTCTTGCCCACGGGTTCCCAGCGTAAGGCTGTGTCAATGCCATCGCGGGGCAGACAGTTGCCCAACTCTACCAGACTGTGGGGGTACCCTGGCTCTGCTGTAACCTCCTTGAAGACCCAATATTTGTCCCCTACAAGACAGAGAAAGTGAAAAATGAGGCAGAGAAAGTGAGAAGGGCAGATGAAGACAAAATTGAAAGGGACTTTTTAAAAAATGAACACAAAACAATTCCTCCAGGATTTTCAACCACTCTCCACATTATTTGCATTAGCTTGCACTTAACATAATTGCGCTATTCAGGAGCTGCTCCACATGGTCTGGTTTGGTGATGGTCTCAGTTAATTTTGAGTGCTCCAATAATGCAAAAATTCACAAATTCCCTTATACTGATACAGTGTGCCATGGTTATCTCAAATAATCACGGTTAAGTCAAATAAATGTAATGTAATAATTGTGGCAGGCCTATTAATTGAATCCTCATTAGTGTTTTTAATTCACAGTTTTATCGTAGGTCTACAATTTTAACATTTCCAAACTTACTAGCATTGTCCGAGGCAGTATATTTTAATATCAAAACAACCAAGGGTCTTTCATTGAACTTGCATTAGCCATATCACGGGTTTCACCTTTTAAATGTATGGTATTTATGTGTATTTCTTATTTTTTGATTGCTAGCTGAATGTTCAGTCGTTATGCAACGACTGAAGTGGTGGTGGCGTAGTGGCTAAAGCACAGGGCTGTTAATCAGAAGGTCGCAGGTTCTAACCCCACAGCCAACACCATTGTGTCCTTGAGCAAGACACTTCACTCCAGGTTGCTCCGGGGGGATTGTCCCTGTAATAAGTGCACTGTAAGTCGCTTTGGATAAAAGCGTCTGCCAAATGCATAAATGTAAATGCAATAAAACGATTACAGGAAATCACACTTATACCATCCGTGACACACTTTACACAAGTATACTATGATTATTTGTGGGATTTCACTGCAAAACAATACAAAAATGGCTTTGCACTTTTTGAGGAAATCTGCTGCAAATTCAGTCATTTTAGGACACAATAATCAGGAAAAACTGCCGCAAAATCCTGGTGGGATCGGACACAAAGGAGATACAGGTAATTGGATTTAAATAAGCAGATATTTAAGAGCCTATGATTGGATCATTATTGCAGTGATTTAATGTTTCAGCTGGCAACAATACTTTTAACCTTAACTGATGTAGTGTGTAGCTTCTCATTTCTTAAACAACCATGTCAGAAGACGTATCCTGTTGTTGTGGAAAAGTTGTTACTGTGTTTCAGAAGGGGCAAATTATCGGCCTGCAACAAGCAAAGAAAACATCTAAGGAGATTGCTGAAATCACTGGAATTGAGTTAAGAAATGTCCAATGCATTATTAAAACCTGAAGGATAGTGGTGAACCGACAGCTTCGCGGAAGAATTTTGGTTAGAAAAAATTTACAACTAAAAATCGATAGTCTATGTTTAATAGTGAAAGTAAGAGCATTTCCACACACACAGGGCAAGAACAGGGTTCAGTGAGGCTAATCTAAAAAACAACTTCAATTACCTAGGGAGCATAAAGATTGGACTGTGGATCAATGGAAATAGGTCATGTGGTCTGATGAGTCCAGATTTACCCTATTCTAAAGCGATGGGCGCATCAAGGTAATGAAGCGATGCACCTGTCATGCATAGTGCCCACTGAACAAGCCTCTGGAGGCAGTGTTATGATCTGGGGTTGCTTCAGTTGGTCAGGTCTAGTGATCAGCAACATTATGCGGCAATAAAATGAAGTCAGCTGACTACCTGACTGTACTGAATGACCAGGTTATCCCATCAATGGATTTTTTTAACGGCACGGGCATATTCCAGGATGACAATGCCAAGATTCATCAGGCTCAAATTGTGAAAGAGTGGTTCAGACAGCATGAGGAATCATAATCACACATGAATTGGCCACCACAGAGTCCTGACCATAACCCCATTGAAAGTCTTTGGGATGTGCAGGAGAAGACTTCAAGGGTGTGGTTCGACACTTCTGTCATCAATACAAGATCTCAGGCCAAAAATTAATCCAAGTCTGGGCGGGAATAAATGTTGTGATGTTGCATAAGGTTGTCGAAACAATGCCATGACAAATGCGCACCTAAATCAAAGCTAAAGGCGGTCCAACTAAATAATAGAGTATGCAATACTGTTTTGGCAAGGCATTGTTTTAAGCAGAATGTCCAGGCAGCTGTGCCCCTGGTCACCATGCACTTTAATGGAATGGAGAAGAATGACAATAAAATTAAATGTTGACTAAAGCTAGCTTAGGTACAGTCTTGCATCTAAACATCTTTAAAACTAGATAAATGTACTTGAGAAGCTAAATGTCTTAAGTCTAGTTTTCAAATAAATCAATCAAACAAAACTTAGCATGGTTTATGATTAAAACAAGAACAAAAATCTATTTGCCAATGAGGTAAGAACAATATACTTGTTTTCCATTTTTATCAAGTTTTTTCTTTCCCCATAGTCAGATTTAAACATAAACCTAGCAACATAATTTGTATTTCTCTGAAAAATTGACTTATATCTTATGTCATTTTGCGTCTCAATTAAAGTAATCTAGTTGTAAGGATGTTTAGAAAATTTTACTGGAAAACAAAACAAAACAAAAATAATTATTTTTGCAGTGGAGATATCTCCCTTTGTGTTCCATTACTGTTCAGAATGAATCATTTTTGCAGCTTAGTTTCAATAATGCTGCATTTGAACTGGGGACAAAGAATGTTTACAAAGTACACTGAGCTCTTTTATCTCAAAAGATCAAGGGAAATTTGATTCCTCGTGATATAACCTCATTAAGTGATATGGAGTTATTGCATTATCTATAAATACTAATGCGTATTTTCTGAGATAACCATGGGGCATCCTGCAAGCTTGTTTCTCAAGAAACATCACAGAGCAGGAGACTCGGGCTATAAATATCTCACCCAGCCTCTCCGGGCTAATTTAATGAGTGAGAGAGAAAGAGAAAGAGAGGGCATTTAAGAGCAAGAGAGGAACAGATAGAATAATAAAGTATTGAATGGATTCAGTAAGCACGGAGGATAAATGGAGGATAAACATTAAGGATAAATGCAGACCTATCCTGAGGTTAACCCACAGTCATGCATTATTGTCTCACTGGACCTATGATTGTATCAAAAAGGGTCTCTAAATGTAAGATAATGATCTACAATTAGTCTGCTCTAGAATTACTCACCCTCATATCATTCCAAACTAATATTCTGCTGTTATTTGTTTCCACGGCATGCAGTAGGAGAAATTTTGAAAAATGTTGTTCAACTCCAAAAAGTTGTCTGTATGACTTATGCAATCTTCCAAGTTTTCTGAAACCATCCAATAGCTTTAATGAGGAACAGACCAAAATGTAACCCGTTATTCACTGAAAATCTTCTCCTCTGCTGCAGCTCTAACAAGTTTTCCAGAAGGGCACATGTTGTCTAATATAGTGCATAAATCATATGGACTAATTTTATGGTGTTTGTTGGAGTTTGACAACACCTGGTCACAAAGTACTGATGGAAAAGTGGAGTGTGTGCTTAAAATTCTTTTCTTTTGGTGTTGCACAGAAAAACTAATTGCATACAGGTTTGGAATCACAGGAGTAAATAATGATAGAATAAAATTTTTTTGGTGAACTATCCCCATTAGTTAAAACTAAACAATAGATGTTTAATTGATATCATTTCATATATCAATTAAAACAGCTCAAAATTACCATACAGGTGTTTAAATGTAGGGTCTTTTTCACAATCCATTCTGTATCACTACACTAAAGACTCAAGGCATTAAACAATCAGACCTTTAACATTAAAAACATTTGCCTACAGCTGTACTTTTTATATCAAGCATTAATGTAGTTTTCGTTCCCTCGCAATAAGTTTTGCGTGCCCTTGCAATAGTTTTCATTACCTCGCAATAAGTTTTGCGTTCCTTCACAACACTTTTGGTTCCCTCGCAATAAGTTTTGCATACCCTTGCAATAGTTTGCGTTCCCTCGTAATAAGTTTTACGTGCCCTTGCAATAGTTTGCGTTCCCTCGCAATAAGTTTTACATGCCCTTGCAATAGTTTGCGTTCCCTCGCAATAAGTTTTGCGTACCCTTGCAATAGTTTGCGTTCCCTCGCAATAAGTTTTACATGCCCTTGCAATAGTTTGCGTTCCCTCGCAATAAGTTTTGCGTACCCTTGCAATAGTTTGCGTTCCATCGCAATAAGTTTTACATGCCCTTGCAATAGTTTGCGTTCCCTCGCAATAAGTTTTGCGTACCCTTGCAATAGTTTGCGTTCCCTCGTAATAAGTTTTACGTGCCCTTGCAATAGTTTGCGTTCCCTCGCAATAAGTTTTACATGCCCTTGCAATAGTTTGTGTTCCCTCGCAATAAGTTTTGCTTGCCCTCGCAATAACTTTTGCATTCCCTCTCAATAAGTTTTGCGTGCCGTCACATTATGATTTGTGTACCCTCACAATTGTTTGTGCTCCCTTGCAATAGTTTTGCATTCCCTCGCAATAAGTTTTGCGTGCCGTCACATTATGGTTTGTGTACCCTCACAACTGTTTGTGTTCCCTCGCAATAAGTTTTGCAGTCGGAGTGGTGGTGGCGTAGTGGACTAAAGCACTGAACTTGTAAGCAGAAGGTTGCTGTTTCGATTCCCACAGCCACCACCATTGTGTCCTTGAGCAAGGCACTTAACTCCAGGTTGCTCCGGGGGGGATTGTCCCTGTAATAAGTCACTGTAAGTCGCTTTGGATAAAAGCGTCTGCCAAATGCATAAATGTAAATGTAAATGCAATCTCTCGCAATAAATTTTGCATGCCCTTGCAATAATTTCTTCGTGCCCTCGCAATTACATTTGTGTTCCCTAGCAATAATTTTACATTCCCTCGCAATAAGTTATGCGTGCCCTGCAATAAGCTTTGCGTTCCCTCGCAACAGTTTGCATTCCCTCACAATAAGTTATGCGTGCCCTGCAATAAGTTTTGCGTAACCTTGCAATAGTTTGCATTTCCCCACATTAAGTTTTACGTGCCCTTGCAATAGTTTGTGTTCCCTCTCAATAAGTTTTGCGTGCCGTCACATTATGATTTTTGTACCCTCACAATTGTTTGCGTTCCCTTGCAATGTTTTGCAATCCCTCGCAATAAATTTTGCATGCCCTTGCACTAATATTTTCGTGCCCTCGCAATTACATTTGTGTTCCCTAGCAATAATGTTACGTTCCCTCGCAATAAGTTATGCGTGCCCTGCAATAAGCTTTGCGTTCCCTCGCAATAGTTTTACATTCCCTCGCAATAGTTTTACGTTCCCTCACAATAAGTTTTGCGTGCCCTCGCAATACATTTATTAATATAAAAAAATATATAAAAAACATAGTAACATTGATAGTCATAATAAAACCATATCAAAAATGAAAACAATGGAAATAAAAATCCCTGTCTTCTAAGGGGCTCCTTACATTTATAATCAATTTTATTTAATACTGTATCTATTGCACAGATAAAAAAAAAACAAAAAAACATGCACACATACCCTTGAAGAACACAAATTTGCCATCCGATCTCTCATAAGCAGCGTCGATGCGAGGAGGTAGACCTTTCCAGAACTGTTCTATCAGCATGGGATAGCCTTCCTGAACTTTGTTGTTACGCAAACGCCAGAACCAGCGATCCTATTATTAGAAAAAGTGGTAATATAAATAAATTCTATACATTTTTTATAATATATATTTTTAATTTTGTAATTATTAAATGTACATTTTTTACATTATTCTTTGTGTTATATTACCATGGCATTAATATTTGTTTTTATTTAAATTGTGATGGGGTTTCAAATATAGCAGCTGTAAGAGTTTGGCATCTTGGCTGGAAAATTTGGTCCATTTAACTTTTTAATCACATATACACACAGTATAGCATATTTAAAAGCATTAATGGAAAATGTGTTCAACATTAGACATACTCTTGAGTAATTACTTTAAAATATAAATTTTATTTTAACATTTAACATAACAAACGCCTATATATGACAATCTTCAACAGTTCCAGATGTACTTTACCATCACACTTTGTATATTGAAGCAAAACTATTGTCAATACCATTTATCAAGTGTAAACTTAATACATATTTGCAAAAATGCAGCCACTCACCTTGAAAACAAACATCTCCCGTCGAAAGAAGGCCACGGTGTTGAAGTTGCCATCACAGATGTGAGGTTTTCCATTACCAGGAGAGGACGGACGGTCTCCAGAGGGTGGGCGAGCGGGACGGGACTGACGATCATGCTTTCTCTCTGAGGTGGAGTGTGTTCGTCGTGCAGGTAGAGTAGGAAGAGGTCGTGTAGGCTCCAGCATGGCTGTAGGTATACCTGTAGGAGGGATTGTATTGAACGTTACAGTAAACCAGAATATTCTTAATCCATGAAAGAAAGAAATGTCCTGGTCCGTTTTAACTCCATAATAAAAATAAGAAAATATATTTTGCATTTAGAAAATGAAGCATACAGTATTTTTAGGGTTATACAAATTTTTACATTGTGACATTATTTTCATAACAATTATGCACATTTTACCCCCAAATCTCATTACCACAATGTGAATAAAACTGATAAATTACTTCAATTCTAAAGTATTCATACATCATAGTAGTCCTCCCTTGGTACTGCCTTTCATTTTTTCAAAATCTTAATGGTCCTAAATTGAAAATGTATTGTATTTATGAAAAAACATTTGTACTGAAATTGAATTAAATATGACAGGGACATTTTCTTTACAGGTAGTGTTGGGTACAATTTTATTAAAAAGTAATGAATTACTGTAATTTAATTACTTTTTTTAAGTAAAAAAAAAAGTAGTGTAGTGCACTACATTTCAAATTCTTGTAATCAGATTTCAGTTACTGACTTTAAATTGAATTTATTTGGGTTGCACACATTTGTAAAATAATATATGCTGTATGTAGAATACATTTAAATAACTAATTATGTTGAAATGTACATCAGTTTGCATTTTGTGACAGCTGAAATGGGTGTGTGCTCCCTAACAAGTCAATGAATAAGGAGGAAATACAAACATTGTTTTGAATTTATTTAGCAGAAAAACAAAAGCTTTCCTGTGAAGTGTTTTAGAAAGTAGCTTAAAAGTCATTATTAATGTGATTACTTTCACAGTGAAGTAATCAGTAAAGTCAGAAATCTGATTGCAATACAAGAGTAGTAATTAATCATTTGTAATGAGTTACTTTTTTTGAGTAACTTAAAGGTTACGTGAGAATCACCCATTTACAGTTGTATCCATCCCTTCAAAACCAGGATTTTACACCTGGTTGTTAAGCAAATAAATAAGGAAATTGTACCATAGATTTTCTGTATCCCTTGAAGATCATCTAGAGGCAGTTTGAAGTTGTGCGTCTCCATGTACTGGTAGAAAGGGGCCATAATTGCACTGGGATCATTGGAGTGTTCCAGCCCCAAGGCATGTCCAAGCTCATGTATGGCCACCAAGAAAAGATCATTGCCTGAAATGTGAAGGTAAAGGATCAAAAATCTTAAAAAAGTCATTTAAAAAGTGGTGGGTCGAAACCCAAAAAAGGGGTTGCAGGTTTGTCCTGATTGGGGACAGCAAGGAAAAACAATGTTTAAAACAAATAAAATGCAACTAACCATATCATTGTTTAATTTTGTGTTTATGTAACGCCAATGAAAAATATAACAGTCTGGCATGTTTGAACAGGACTATGAAAGGACTATGTCCAATGCAAAGTCCAAGATTCTGAGGATTTGATGTACGGATTAAAGTGCATTTTGACAACGACTCCCATTTAAGTTCAAACGCTGAATCAGTGGAGAATAAATGGATTTATACTACTGTATCATTAAAGGAATAGTTAACCCAAAAAGCCATTGTCTGGCTTGGGAAGACATTTAATATAGCGCATGAGTTGTATGGACTTCTTTTAAGATATTGTATGGTGCTTTTTTGTTGTTTTTGGAACTTGACAGCATCTGTCCAGGGTATAGGTACAGGCATTGCTCCAAAGAGGGGCGTGAACTCCAAATCGACCATAGAAGATATAGGGAGCCCCTTACATTTTTTTAATTTGTGTCCCCTTTTCTCCCAATTTGGAATGCCCAATTTCCACAACTTAGTAAGTCCTCCTGCTGGCGCGGTAACTCACCTCAATCCGGGTGGTGGAAGACAAGTCTCAGTTGCCTCCACTTCTGAGAACGTTAATCCACACGTGGCCCATTGTGCATGACACAGCGGAGACTTCGCACGTGGAGGCTCATGCTACTCTCCGTGATCCATGCACAACTTACCACGCACCCCAATGAGAGCGAGAACCACTAATCATGACCATTAGGAGGTTACCCCATGTGACTACCCTCCCTAGCAACTGGGCCAATTCGGTTACTTAGGAAACCTGGCTGAAGTTGCTCAGCACACCCTGGATTCCAACTCCCGACTCCATGGGTGGTACGTAAGTGGAAGTGACCCCCCTTTTGGAGTTGGCACAACCCCCTTTTGGAGTAACCACAACCCCTTTTGGAATAACCCCACCCTCTTTTGTAGATTCCACCCCCATTTGGAGTTCTCTGGGCTGCAGCGATACCTACATGATTTTCATTGTACATGTTTGGTGTAGAGCACCTTGGATATTCTGCTAAATATCTCTTGTTGTGTTTCACGTACGAAAGAAATTATATAGGTTTGGAACAACATGAGTGTGAGTAAATGATGGCAGTTTTTTCCCAGGTGAACTGTTCCTTTAATGCCAGTTGTTATCCTCATTTGCATATGTAAATAAGTCTATAATCACTGTTTCTGTAAAAGGTATGAAAACCAAACTACCAAAACAGGAGCAACCTGAAGCAGATCCAACAATTACAGATAAATCCAGTTGGCAATCTTGTTTAGAAAGGGGGTGTGATGGGGGTATGCTTGCCAAGTGACAGAAAATTTGCATCAATTTACTCTATTTTTCCTCTCTTACACTCAAGGGCAATTGCAGCCATGTGAAAAGTTCTGTTCCAGAATCATGAGTACAAAAAGAAAAGGAACAGCTTGTGCATGAGATTCACGTCTACGCTATTACCAGAACATGACTCAAGTCAAGACTGACATGTTCAAATCATGATGAACAGAAGGGAAATGACAGCATAGCGTTCAAAACATAAAAATGGCCTTTTGTTGTTGTTGTTGTTGTTGTTGTTTTTGTTGGCTCAGTGTCCTGTACATTTTATCACATCATTTTCACGTCATATACGTCATACTTGAACTGCTGACATTGCAGTACCCAGTTAAAGATAACACTGAAAATATGCAACATTCCTGCAGGGTCAATATTATTGAGGAATCATCTGACATTCTCTTGAGGCACGCCTCAAGTTTCTATCATTCCTTCCTTCCTTCCATCATTTTCTTCCATCATCCTTCCATCCATCCATCAGCATCATGTACATTTCTGATTTTGTCCACACCTCAAACAAACAACAAATATAAGGGGAATAAAGACTACAAACCTAATCTCCAGACCAACTTATTTATTTACCAAAATGGCTTGAGCATTATCTCATTAATATTCATGAGCTTTCTTCACCATTTCATTACGTCAAAAACAGTACATCTCTGGAAAGTCAATTAAAAAAAATCTTTCTATTTATAGCTGCTCTAATCTAACATTCATAACAAATGAATTATTAAAGATGCAGAAATTTCTAGAACCATTATCTCATTTAACATGTTCGGTTACTCAGGCTATACTAACCAGTCATGTATGAATAGACCAAAATACATTGTCATTTATCAGTTTCCTGAGTTACTAATGCTAATAGCTATGATCATATAGAATTAAAGAAAGAATCAATAGTCATTATAAAGCTACACTTACCATCGTGATTGGCATTTCCTAACGTCCAGGGTTCATCAGAGTCAAAGTGTGTGTCTCCACCAATTCCGGGACCAGGGAAATATGCATGGGCTAAAAAACCTCCCTCTCCATCGAAGGGAGAACTGTCACCATGGAAACCTGAGGCGAAGAAGATCATGATGTCCGCCTCTTTACCCTCATTCTTGATCTCAGAGTAGGCCACTTCCTGAAAGGTCAGCGGGGTCACCGTCTGCCAGACATCGAAGGCCTGACGGATTGCCCTCTGAGTATCTTTCTCACCCACCTTGGGTGTGAAATTATGTATGCTGAAAACAAGAAGAGAATGACAAATATGAATCAATGAAGGATGAAATGTGCAATATTTCTGATGAATCATCATGTAAAACAGAGTTTTCTGCTCCGCTTGAGTTTTCAGGGCCACAGCAAAAATATATATGTGACAAGGTTCTTGGTTGTGTGGGAAGGAGGAATCGAGAGCCGGGTAAACAATCCACAATGTAAGACTTTTAAAAACACTTTTCAGTGTGACACAAAATAAAATTGCTTTTCAGCACACAATCCTCAACCCACACACACACAGCTCCATGTGTCTCTCACTGTTTTTCAGCCCAATGTGGCATGCACACGTCAACTTGGCTGCATGCATTGCACTCTCTCTCTCTATGTGTTTCTCCCTCACTTCGGCTCTGACTGCAGCTTTATCTCTCACCCGCTAACACCGTAATTGCCAACAGCTGGGAGAGATAATTTTCCCCAGGTGTCCATCCTGACCTCGCCCCGCACTGTCTTTGCTCGGCCACACCCTGCTCGAAACTATATACAGTGGGGTCCAAAAGTATAAATATAGTGAACAAATTAGTCTTAGGAGCTGGTTCTTGAGCTGGTCAGAAAGACTTACGAATCAGTCTTAAACTCACAAGTTATCAGTTTCAATATCCCTGCTGTTTGCATGCAACAATAAACATACAGCATTACCAGTGTAGTCTGAGTCGTTAATTTATGGTTGCAAAGACTTCCGAATCAATTTAAGACTCACAAGTTGTACATTTTTTTAATGAAGTTTGAATTATATGAAGTCATTTGAATGTGAACTGGTCTAACAAATTGAACCAAGTATTGTTATTGTGATTTGTGAGAAATCATTCTAATTGCTGACTGGTTGTTCATATGCAGTTTGAATGCGGCGCAAATGCCGTTAAAGAACAGAGCGCTGGGCAGTTACATAAGAATTAATGTGCATAAATAATTTTCTTGAATATAGGGCAAAAGTTAAACCAGGTCAAACACCTCAGGCACAGGCAGATGGCTGCTTCTGACACCCAACTGTAGGCAAACACAAGTAAGAAAATCACATTTTATTTAACTAATGACTAATTGAATAGGGCATAATACATGCTTACATATCATCTAAATAATTGAATGTTCAAGCCAACAGGAATGCATTACAAGTACAAAATGGGCAAGAATCCTTTTTTTTAAGGACATATAGGCCGAAACCTAAAAAAATGCTGCCTTTGCAGGCAGTATATGGAGATGTACACCAACACATGAAAAAAGCATTGTAGTCAATTAATTGTTGCTTGGTTATTGCTAAAGTTGACTTGAATTTTTTTTGCACATTAGATGGTATAGTGCTTTCTTTGGATGTGCCTTTATATTAACATGCTGTCTCTTAAACCATTGACTAACTAAGCAGGCAGCTGCCTTAATATGAGAAAGATCCATAGACTTGAAAATTGGTGGGCGGTATGACCAAAATCTTATATCATGGTATGAGTCATTTTATATACATGGTCACTATAATAGGTCAATCGAAAGTGGACATTGCCGATATCGATAACTAAGGTAGTGGAAAAAGCAGAAAACCGATTTTAAAATGTATTTTTTAGAATATGTTGAATTCCTTATAATGACAGGCACAGACATTGAGGCTACAAAAGTTCAAAATGAATCAAATCCCAAATGCATTTTATTGTTCAACCAAAATCCCAATAGTAATTAAAAGTGCACTCGGTAACTTTTGTCTTTGTGTCGCCTTGGACTAACAGTGACACCTAGCGGCTTGGATGCAGCATCATTTAAAGTCAATATTTTTCAGTTTCAGATGCCATTATAGAAATGTATTATTCACAGTCAGCCATGATTACTTTGATCAATGAGTGTCAAGAAACAGGACGGTTACTGAGATTAAGTGAGTAGTATTCGGCTGGTCATGTGATTTTAAAATGGCAGCCCCCATGTGCTCTATGTAAAATAAAACAGCTTTTATACAGTTACTGGTATGACTGGAGTCTTCATTTTATTGTGAGTGGTCATAATTTCCTGCACATATTGCAAAATTACAGTTCATGTCTTTAAGAGTTAAACTTTTTATGAGGAAAAATGCTAAAAACTAGTAAGATTTGGTGCATAATGGGGGACCTTTTAACTACAAACTATCATTCATTCTCTTAAAACTCTCATCCTCCACAATATTAATCTGCCAATAGACTGTGACGATCCGCTTTGTTACAGCAATCATGAAGCTGCATTCTTGATTCGCGTCAGAACATCAACGCCAGTGTCCAGCACCGTTTTGCAGTCCACGGGAAATGCGGAGTGATACCGAAGACTTGGCGTTGTTCAGTGGTAATACAAATGAGCTGAAAATACTTGATTTTTATCACAAGTCCCATATGGGCTTGTTTTGTACATCAAATAATAGTGCTAAGGGGCCCTTTCTCCATCATTTCTCCATCATTCTCTTTCTCCATCATTCTTCCCAGCTCCATCAGAGCTGTTGTGGTGTGTGCATCAGTATAATGACTCCGGGTGGACACATGGACACAATACAAAGGTTCTGCCCTCCCAACAAGAATTTATGCTGGTTCATGCTGTATTAATAGTATATGTGTTTATCGCGATTAAGAAAAATAAACGTGTTATAATTTTTTACTTAATTGCACACGATTAAAGCGTTAATTCCAACAGCTCTAATATAAACTAACAGGTTTTATTCCTTCATTAATAAAAAAATATTATTTAACATGACCTAATCAACCTGACTACATTAGCTTACATCAACAAAAGTCATTTTTAAGGTGTAGATCAAATAGAAAGGTATTCACTGTGTGAATTCTTGACTCTCTACCAAGATCTGTGCATAAAATTGCACATTACTTGTGCTTCGGTACTGCTCTTCTGCACGGATAAATCTGATGATCTGAGGTATACACATCATGGTTGCCTGTGATTACTATATTTACATTTACATTTATGCATTTGGCAGATGCTTTTAGACAAAGCGACTTACAGTGCACTTATTACAGGGACAACCCCCCAGAGCAACCTGGAGTTAAGTGCCTTGCTCAAGGACACAATGGTGGTGGCTGTGGGGATCGAACCAGTGACCTTCTGATTAACAGTTATGTACTTTAGCCCACTATGCCACCATCACTCATATAAGAGCAGATCTGACTAGCTACATGAAGATTTACTAACAGTAAGTAGAAAGTCCAAAAAGACATATCTGAAAAAAAAAAAAAAATGTTGTCTAGCATGTCAGTAGCATAATTGCTGCCAGATCTTTTCACTATTTATGGACATGATGTAAACATGTAAAAACGAATGACGGAAGTCTGACAGCTCTGAATGTATATCATTATTGTAGGTTTACCCTAGCGATGTTTTCTAACAAAAATGAAACGAGAAATCTACTAAATGTCCCTTTAAGGTGACAAACGCAGTTTACAAGTTCATTACATGTTGGCCAGCCCTAGACTGGAACTGGAGAAAAAAAAATGTAAAAGACAGGTTGAGTTGACTGGGGGAAACAACAGCACAGCAAACCACTCAAAATAACAGCCTTTAATCAACCATTCCTACTCGCTTCTGACCTGCTACATCCCTTGCTTTCTTTGTTTCTCTCTCGCCCATCAACCAAAAACAAAAGCATCTTTTAGCTGTTTTATGGTTGGAGGGAATCATATCAACAACATCCATCTGGAACATTGCGTAAGAGACATGTGCTCCAAAACAGACTCATAAGTGTTAATGTAATATCCAACAAAATAATGAATGTATAAGGGGCCTAATGGGCCCACCATTATAGGTTATCAGATCTTGTTAGTTCAGAATCAGAATCAGAATCAGCTTTATTGCCAAGTATGCTTACACATACAAGGAATTTGTCTAGGTGACAGGAGCTTCCTGTCTAAAACAATACAAACAATACCAAAAACAGCAGCAAGACATAGGTAATTAAAAACAGAAAAGAACACAAAATAAATAATTATACATATACGTACATACACTCACCTTCATACATACCCACATACACACACGTAGTGCAAATCTAGTTACAGCTATATGGAGTTTTTGGAATGCTTCGCTGTGATAGCGTACAATGACCACTGATGAATAAACTTTGTGTTTGTAAGTTCCTTCCAACACATCCATTCATCTATTCTGTAAGCCCTGTTTTGAGACAGTATATTGTATGATTAAAAGTCAACATCAAACAGCATTTGGAACACACTTTAATAGATTTTATCCACCAGGAATTGACTGGATCATGAAAAGTGGTCTCTATATAACAGGTGGTTCAAGGGGAGGGGTTGGAAAATAACTTGGTGACATCAGCTGAAAAGGAATGTTATTAAGGTATTTTCATGAATATCACTTTTCACTGTCACTTTTTTCACTCATCGACTTATTCACAGCGACTTATAGACCAAAGAGACTTATTATGTCATTTATGTCAGTCTATTCCTTTGTCAACATCTATCAGTGCGACTTTCACACTTTTTCTCTAAATAGTGTGATTTTCACTAGGTGCAACTTACTGTGTATTTATGTGCATTTTCTTTCTGTAAAATATGGTATATTTTGATGAGAGTGTGTATTAAACAGGGTCAATTTAGACTTCATTTGCACTTTAAGACTCTTAATATTCAATTTACCTGTATGTGATCTTTTTGTCCCTCCATTTCTGACCAGTAAGGGCATAACGTTTATTTCTCCTTCGTCGGCTGATGTGAGGATGATCTGGAACTCCACACCGAGGTTTTCTCATCCACCTTAAAACACAAAAATAATGATCATTGGTATTAGCATACTGAAACAGTAGGTTTACATTTTTAAGGAACATACAGTATTAATTGCAAAAAGATTATTTCATTATATTATTACAGATGTTTTACCAGTGGCCAATTTTCAGACTTAACAGTAGGTTGAAAGTTTTGCCTACCAAAATTTTAACTACTGCCCCCAGTGGCCAAAGCTGGAAGTGTTATTGAACATTTGTATTGGTGAAATATCCACTAAGTGGAGCCAAAAGCGAGTTGTATTTTTCGTTGTAAGTGATGTAATATTACGGAGCCCTTTAAATTTGTTTAAAATGTACCTTGCATAATGTTGCGTTCCCTTGCAATAGTTTAGTTTTGCGTTCCCTCGCAGTTTGCATTCCCTCACAATACATTTGGCATTCCCTTGCAATAGTTTTGCATTTACATCGCAATAGTTTGCATTGCGTTGCAGTAAGTTTTTCGTACCCTCACAATAGTTTGCGTTCCCTCCCTCGCAATACGTTTTGCTTTCCATCGCAATAGTTTTGCATTACCTCACAATAGTTTTGTGTGCCCTTGCAATAGATTTGCATTCCCATTGCAAAAGTTTGCATTCCCTTGCATTAAGTTTTGCATGCCCTTGCAATATTTTTGGATTCCATTGCAATAGTTTGCATTCCCAAGCAATAGTTTGTGTTCCCTCACAATAAATATACCATGGTTTATTCCAGGTATAATCAGTAATAATTATACAGGAAAATGAAAACTATGGTAATAATAAAATTATAATGTTGTGGTTATTATTGTTGTACTAAAAATACCATGATAAAACCATAGTAACCAAAAAATCATGGTTATTAAAATATTACTATAGTAATACCATGGATTCTGCCAAAAAACATGGTTACTTTTCATAATAAAAACAAACAAAACATGGTTAGCCTACATAGTCATAGTCATTAAAACCATGTTTCCGCCAAAAGAAAAAAAAAGCATGGAACTGTCATGGTTACATATAGTAAAGCCATAGTTTTACTACAGTAACCATAATTAAACTATGTTATTTGTAGTAAAACCATAATAACCACAAAATAGGATTTTTATTTCCATAGTTTTCATTTTCCTGTATTATCACTACGGTTTCACTGCAAATGTAATGGTTAAGACATGGTTACTGTAGTAAAACCATGGTGAATTTATTGCTAGGGCATGCAAAACTTATTGCGAGGGAATGCACACTATTGCAGGGGAAAGCAAAACAGGGAATGCAAACTATTTCAGAAAACAAATTCCCACCCTGTCCTCTAAGGGGCTCTGTATTATATAGTCAACAGGAATGCATATTTTATTACCTCTTCCCTCTCACCCAAACCCAAACCCTAAACCTAACCATCAGTAGAGTATAAATTAAATACAGCCTCCGATTGACGCTCACCATTGTTTATGTGATTACTTCTGGGTTCCCACTGGTCTAGAACCTGTGTCTTGGAGGTTGCTTGTGCAAAACTAGATCAGTTAAGATCGCTAAATTGGCTAAATTTTGTTGATTTCAGGGAACATGTCCTTTTGGAAGCAACAAGTTCATTTCCCCTTTGATGATGATGCAATTTATGAAGGCTCTTAAAAGCATGAAATAGATTAGTTGCTAGAAGGGCTGCACCTCTGCCTGGAGAAAGTTTAACCTTAAACACCTTTAACAGCTAAGCCTATAATCTGCTCAAAAACACAATATCAATGTCCCATATTTAATCTCAAGTTATGTTCATGAAATGTGAAGTAGAGAAGGTGACACTAACTCGATTGTGGTTTGGTCGAGCACTCCTGTCACTGGAATGCCGTAA
Source organism: Xyrauchen texanus (assembly GCF_025860055.1). Classification (NCBI taxonomy): domain Eukaryota; kingdom Metazoa; phylum Chordata; class Actinopteri; order Cypriniformes; family Catostomidae; genus Xyrauchen; species Xyrauchen texanus. The sequence goes on from NC_068282.1 coordinate 6,020,077, forward strand.
AACCGCTGCATGGCAGCGACCGCTGACTGCATGGCTTTTTCTGATCGCAGGTCTGATGTGCGGATGTCATGAGGGAGAAGGTAGCCATAGTTCTTCAGCCATGTCTGAGGAAAGGAACAAAGAGTAAACAGGTTAAGGGATAAATCACTGTAAGTGATTTAGTCATGGAGAGGTATGCAAACATTTTCCAACTCCCTGAAAGATATTAATGAAGTGTCCTGAGATATCTCATTGGTCTCTTTGACAACTCTAGACTCTGAAAACTGCGAACAAAAATGTGTCTGCGGTCCATCAATAATTTAGCTTATTCTCATAGTATTGTAGTTGCAGCGAATTATTGAGGCATAATGCCTTTTTATGCCATGTTGTTTATAAGAGTTGTCAGTTGAGGGCGCTATTTAGCTGCTGCTGTTTTAAACAACCATTTCTGCATGATGTCTCAATAAAGCTAATTTTAGTATATTTGGGGTTTGAGGTTTTGGAATGAGGGGGCGTGACTAATCCAACGGCTCATTGTCATGGAAGTAGAATGGCTGAAATAGCTTACAGCACCTTTAATGTGATATTTGGACTTTCAAAGTTCTGCCCACCATTCGCTTGCTTTGAAAGGACCTACAAAGCTGACATAATCTTCTAAAAATCTTTGTTTGTGTTCAGCAGAAGAAAGTCATACACATCTGGGATGAGTTTTAATTTTTAGGTGAACTATCCCTTTAACTAGAGAACGGGAATGCATATTAGCTGGACCAGCCAAAAAAAAAAGTTTTTTAGAGTGATCTGAGCTTATTTCATTTACGATTGTTGTCAGATTTGACTGTTGATTTAAAATATGTTATTTGATCGTAATCTTACCCAACCATTTTACAGATTTCGTCTTTCCTCATTCAATTAGATAGGAGCTGTATTTTTTTTTTTTGCCGTTATCTACTTGAAAGAAGAAAGACTGAAATCTCAAAGACAAGGTTACATTCCAAGAACATATTTCAAATAAGCAATAATATCTGACAACAATTATATCACAACATTTTGCTTATTTAGCTTTAATTATACTCAAAAAAGCAGTTTTTAGACTGGTTCAGTTAAAAAACTTTGATTGGCTCTTTATGTTGTTGGGCAGGACTTTCATTCCTACAGCCAACAGAAGATTGGCTGCTTGAACTCTATGGTGGAACTTCCACGCCTAGAGCCACCATATTGAGCACTGCTCTTTATTCCATTCATTACTCACCTTAAATATTAAGAGTGGTAATCTCATCACATGCATACCTATAAACTGTATATATATATATATATATATATACATACATATTGAATTTGTTCTCTGCTAAACTGCTGCAGTTGCTTTGACTTGCCCATTGATTTCTACTCATTTAACTGCATAAAAATAAAGCTTAACTTATATAGAACATCCCTATCCTCATTCTACCATCTCAGCCTCCTCTCAAGGCTTTCATCTCTCCCCACGGATGGGCTGAGTGGAGAACTGGTAAGCAAAGCTTTCATTTGAAAGCCGTGCACACATGGAAAAGGCTCTTTGACTGAGCTCATGGCTTTGGGTCCATTTTCAACATGAATATTTTAATGGCGGAGTTTCTGGCCCTCTCCACCTCAGCATGGAGCAGGATCCTTCACAAACACTAAAGTCTCTGCATAAAATCTATCAAACTCTATCAATCCTTGTGCCAGTACACACACGACAGTGTTTCTATATACAAGTGGGTGCCAAGTAAAGTTAGTTGAGATTAAAAATGGCACTCTGTTGATGCTACCAACGTTATTGCAATGTTATTTTTTGTGGGTTTGCAAACAGAGTGGAGCACATCTATTGCCTTGGGTTTTTTATTCATTATTATTACTGTTTTTAAACAATCGGCCAACGATAACTGCTATTATCTGCAGATAATATTTAACAGATACATCATTGCATCTCTACTTATTGTACTTTTTATTGCTTGATTACAATATTGTAAATAATCTCTAAATATCCATGTGCAGCAAGTATTAATATGATGCACAAACTAATTATCACATCATTTTTGCATATTCATTTAAAAATGCTGTAAAGCAAACTTCATACTCTACCAGAGAGTAACCTCTTCTTTGAAATAGCTGGCTCAGCCTCCATGGTAACACAGGCTGAGCACAGCCCCCTGGGAAATCGTACCCATTAAATAATTCACCAATGCTGTTACTGGTGCCATCATTATAGCATACAGTGATGTCTGAAACTAATGCTAGACCGAACAATACATGTCTCATCCAATCAGCCAATCAGACAGAGAGGACAGGGGTGAAGAGATTGATAAATCAATGAAGGCTGTGACAATTGAAGAGTACAAAAGAATGTGACAGTTCTGTTCCTAGAATAACAAGCATTATTTAAGCTTCAGGTCTATTTTTGTTCAGTCACTTCAGTGGAATCCAGTTTCAAAGTCTGAACTCCACATGTCTCTGCAGATAAATTGTCATTATGAAGTGGTTTGTAATCAACCCTGCATATTTAGTAGCTAATATGTATTTGCGTGTACTCTTTTTTTACAATGAACAGATTTACTCCATAGTAACAACTCACAGCTACATGATAATTATTGTCTCGACCAGAGAATAGCATAATACTATATTCGTAATATTTCTGTACTATATATTATGTAAAGTATACTGTGCACAGTAGGGCTGGGCAATTTTATTTTTCATATAGTTTGATATTGATATTTATCATGATATACTGTACATTTCATACAATTAATGGGGAAGGAAATGCATTCCACAAGTTTTTAAACCTCAAGAATGAATGTAAACGTAACTTATTAGTTTACAAGTAAACTCCAAAGTGTAAGCTACATTTTACTATGAAGTTCAAGAAGTATATCCAGTTATCCTACATATGGTTTGTGACCTCTTTTTGCCAAAAACACATCGTCTTCAGTGGACATTAGTGTTGTCACGGTTCCAAAATGTCAGTAGTCGGTACCGATACCAGTGAAATTTCACAGTTCTCAATCCCAATTTTGGTACCACGGCATAAATATGGTAATATGACAATGTGCTTTTGCACACACCCATTTAACCTATTTAAAAAGTTACATTTCAATGTAAATAATACATTAAAAGAAATGTTTGTTTCCTACTCCATAACAGATAGGCCTATTGTTTTCCTTTCATAAGGCTCATAAGAATTTAAGTAATCTTTAGGAATGGCTAAAGGAAAACAAGGCCATTTTATTACCTCTACCAAACTTCATTCGAACAGAACATACAATAGACAGGAGGTCCTTTTATGTACTTGACCTTATATTTACAGTCCAATGCCATATAAGCACAAGTAAGACCATGGATGGCTCCTCATTTCTGTGGTTAGGTCAATGGAGCTAGTCATTCTAAAAAAATTAATTATAAATATAAGGTGTTAATTAAATAACAGTAAGTTTAGTTTGATTTCACATATCACCTTAAAGTAATAAATTCTGCGTTATATTAAAATGTTCCATATACTTAGATGGTGAATATCCATTGTAAACATCAAATGCTTAGTTATTATGTTATATAGTAATTAAATCATTATGTAATAAGCCGACTTCGAGCATGTGGATGACCGCATATGTCAGTCACCACCAACACCCAAGTACCGGTCACATTTACTTTTGAAGTGGGCAGATGTTGAGCGGATGTGAAACCAGAAAGAAACTAATTGCACAGCAGTCTCTTTATAATGCTGCACTTTATACTAAAGTATAAAACAAATCCCCTCTAAAATGATATTCAGGTCCATTGTGAATATTCAGTGTAGCTGTGTACGAAGCACCACCCACAGAGGTAACTGCAAACCAAGCAACTTCCTTTTGGTCAACACGGCAAATTCACCTGTCAAAGTTCACTAAACTTGAACTCCACGCAAGGGGAAATTCTTCGCCACCAGAAGTCCATCGCACGATATTTACAAACGCGCAGATTCCCATTGAGTTTACTGTATTTCGGCAGCGCAATCTCCCCGTTTGAAGGTAAATGTTACCACGCCTTAAGCATTTACACCAAATGTTTTCCCTTGTAAAATATGTTCTTCCCAGGCAAACTGAAAGGGCTTCTGTAACCAGTCCTGGTCGCCCGACTTCAAACGGCATTTCCAGCGTGGGAGGCGGGTGCGCTAACAAGGAGGCTAAAGGCTACAGCCTCTAGCGTCAGTCGCTAGTTCAACACTTGAGGTCAGGAGAGTGAGGTTTACACACTGCACCACTATCTACCAGCTGGCTCCCGTTACACTCACCCCCCTAAACCTCACTCCCATCCGGGTCACGGCACCATTGTGACCAGCCCTGGTCGCCCTGCTCCGAACAGGACTCAAACCGGGGTCTCTGGTGTGGGAGGCAGGTGTGCTAACAAGGAGGCTAAAGCCTCTAGCATAAGTCACTAGCGCACCTCTTGAGGTCACGATCACGCCATCGCACGAAATTCACAAACGTGAGGATTCCCATTGAGTTAACTGTTTTTCGTTAGCGCAATCGCGCCGTATGATGGTAAATGTGACCGCGCCTTAAGCAATTCGACAACATATTTGCACTAATTTGTAAATAGCACTAATTTGTAAATAGCTTAGTATTTGAGTGTAAATATCAACAAAACACATCTTCTTTGCACAAAGTGTAAATAGTGTTAGATGCTATTTGCACCCCAAATTAACTACAAACATACAGTATAGGGGCATCAATGCAGCATGTTAAATGTGTTCATTTAGAGTCCATCAGACACCCTAACCCATACCCCTAAACCTAACCCTAACCTTACCTTGCAAATATTAACCATGGTTTTACTACAGTAACATTTGTAGTGCCATGGTATTTTGTAGAAAAATAAAAGTAACCAAAAAATTAAACATAACTACTACATTAACACCATATTATTATAGTAATGGTGAATTACATTTAAACTATGGCTTCTGCAAAAAAAACATATTTCTATTGTACTATAGTAAAACCATGGTCAATTTCACTCAGATCAAACCTTTCCCAACGAACTTCACCGTGATCAAATCACTGTGAGGAAATCAACCTTTATATTAATATTTATTCATTATTATATGTAGTATTAAAGGAAATTGAGAGTGGTGACAGGAAACAGGAAAAAGTGGGTCAACAGGCAGATTAGAACTCGGGTCGTCTGCACGTAAAAAGCACATCTACACTGATGTTACACCTTACACCACTGCAGCGACACTATTGGGTGCAGTCTGTCTAAATAAAATAAAAATAGTGACAGTGTGAAAAATGTTTTAATAAGACTTTACTTTCTAGAAATCCACAGTGCTAGAGTAAAACACCCAGATATGGAAAAGTAATAGCATACAGTACCTCTCCTCAACAAGCTGCATGACTTGAAGTATCATTCATGTCCGTTGCACCGTGTGGAACAAGTTATGTGCCAAAGTTTATTACTTAGGGTTAGAGGTTTTTTGAAATCTCTGACCCTTAGTATGAGCATTAATAAAAGTCATACTTGGTGTTTATGCTTGCCTATAATTTAAGAAGGAAAATGCTTTTATGAGATGAAAGAGAGCTCCTTTTAGCACATAGGATGTGTGCTGTTTGATTTTGGTGCAATGCTTATGGCACACTTACACAGTGACATTGTATTTAAAACGTATAAACAGTAAAAGGATAAAAGCTTGAGTCAAATGACACTGGATTGTTCTGCTGAAACTGCTAAATTTTGGTCCAGATCTCAAATAGTGTTTGATTACCTCATCGTAATGTGCAACATTTCATGTGTCAAATAAACAACTTGATTCTCTGCTGTGTGCCGACAGATAGAATCGACCATCAATCTTAAAGGCATAGTTCATCAAAAAATGAAAATTCAAAAATTTGCTTCATTCACTTTTTTTCTGAACATTCTGCCTAACATCTCCTTTTGTGTTTGATGAAAGAAAGAAACTCATTAAAGTTTGGAACAACATGAAGATGATGCGTAAATGATGACAGAATGTTTATATTAGCATGAACTATCCCTTTAAAATCTGAACAAAAATGATAGCAGATACAGCTTATTTTATGTTTCACAGCGAAGACAGTATTGAAAGGAATTCTGAAGTCTGCGCAGCCCTCAAATATTTCCCCCAAGCCATTATCGAGCATGCACTTACTGCAATGTTACTATAACATTATTACTGGCTATAAAAATGTGATCACAGCCCATGTAATTGGCCCTAACACAAGATGCTTAGGTCATTTGGACTCCCCTTTTTCACAAATGTCTGATTATTAGTATAGTGTTATGGCCTCTGTATATGCTTGATTCAGAAGGGCAGTTGTGGGCATTGATCAGGTGGTTTTGCTCGCATCTTGTGTTTCAGAGAGAAATCATGTTGTCTCATCATCAGTGAAATCAATAAATGCCAGGATACGGATCATAAGAGCAAGGCTATCTCTCTTCTTTGCCTCGCAGTGGCACAAAGAAGAAGAGCCAAAGAGAGGGTGGGCAATTTCGACTTGTCCCTCCTTTTCTTTAAAAAAACCCCAAAGATTTGGTTTACAGTCAGGTACTTAAAATGAGAGTGAATAGAGCCAAATTAAAAAAGTCACTGTCATTAAAAAAAACTAAAAGTCATTAAAAAAACAATAAGCATATTAACATGCTTTTAGTTTGATAAAATTGCTAACTAACCTTTTATGTGTAAAGTTATATCCAATTTTACAACTTCGTCGCCATGACGATATTACGCTGTAAAACCTAAAGCGATGATTTAAACAAATTTACAGCTCAAATAATACACAAGTTTAAACAGAAGAATTAAAGTGGACCTATTATGCAAAATTCACTTTTACATGATGTTTGTACATAAATGTGAGTCGGCAGTGTGTGTACACAACCACCATACAATGTTAAAAGTCCACCCACTCCTCTTTCTTATATTTCTATTAATCAAAAACAGTGTGTCAAAATGAATGGTTTTCGTTTCTGCTCTAACGTGACATCAGTTTGTCTCATTTGGAAGGCTGAATGCATGGTAGGGACGCATCCTTTGAAGGCTGCAGTATACCGAGAGTCCTCCTTTAAACAATTCTCATTTAAACAAGACGGCCTTCGTCTGACAAACGTAACGTAACATGGTTGCTATGACAGCACGCCACTCTTTAACAAGTGTGAGTGCTTTGAGTGAGAAGGGAACAAAGTCCCTTTAGAAGGGAATGTATGAGGTACATTTTAGGAAAGTTATAATGATGTAAAGAGAAAAGAAAATATATTTTACAGGTGTAATTTTAGTCTAATACTTTATTTTAATTATATATTAATATAATTATACATATTATATACTCTGCACCCCTCTACTGAGGTACTTCAACTTGGGAATTAACATTACTTGCGTTTGAACTTCACATTTTCGGGCAAATTGGCATTATTATTTTAGACATTTCCGTTGAAGCAAAGAATTGTGGGTTGTGAGTGGCCACGAAGGATACACCTCATGCATCCTTCGAATTCCCGTGAAAGAAGGTTGCATTCAAATGCTGCGTTTGAAGTGTCCTACTCGCTTTTCTGAAACGAGACAGCCTCGATGATGTATGCGGCCAACAGGAGGACGCATCCTTCCGAACGAAACTCAGCCAATTGTGATGTTTCGTGCTGCAGTCACCGATTTTTTAATGTCATCGCTTTGTGTTGCATTAAGAGCGATGCAAAAGACCATTTGAAATCTGAATTGAGCTGCCAGATCGTCCAGACTGAGACACATCTGGAAAAGTCTGATCCGCATTTGAAACCCCCTACCAATGTGGTTTGAATCAGATTTGGAAAAATCATCAGATTTGATGTGTTTTTTTGCCATCCAGACTATCAAAAACTCATCTGGATACAATCTGGATATGCCAAAAAATCTGATATTTAGTGGCAGTCTGAACAAGGCCTAATTGAACGGTTGCTAATTGCTGCTATTTATCACTGTAATTCAACTTATAAAGTTATATAAAATAGGGTGTTCTCTAGATTTACTAGTTTATCTTAAGTAGTTATAGTTAAGTAGTTATATAGTTATAGTTAAGTGATTGGAGTGGTGGTGGTGTAGTGGTCTAAAGCACATAACTGGTAATCTGGTAATCAGAAGGTTGCTGGTTTGATCCCCACAGCCACCACCATTGTGTCCTTGAGCAAGGCACTTAACTCCAGGTTGCTCCGGGGGGATTGTCCCTGTAATAAGTGCACTGTAAATCACTTTGGATAAAAGTGTCTGCCAAATGCATAAATGTAAATGTAAGTATAAATTTATATGTAACATTTTTAAATGTCCCCCTAATTAAATGTATAACTCTCTGGTGATGTAATTTAACTTGTAAATTAACTAGTTGTAATAAACTATTAATTTACTGCATATTCAGAATTAGGAACAATTATTTTTAGTGAATCGGTTCATTCAGACAGTTATAGTAAATTAACAATTTCATATATAATGTAGCTTTATTGTAGTTTAACCCTCCTGTTATATTCGGGTCATTTTTGACCCATTTAAGAGTTTAAAACAGTGTAAATCTAGACTTAATCTTGGTCAAAATGCTTTTGGATTATCATCAACATTGACAAAACATGACATAAAAACGTTTTAGGTTTTTATAATACTTGTTTATACAGATATGGAATGTAAAAGTTTTTGCCTACACCTATTATGTTCAGATCAAATCTGACTCATGGTAAATACTGCTGGTTTTCAATACAGCTGTGAAGCTTCTCTTGAGTCAAGAGTGTCACAAGATGCCACCTCATCATGATGGAGCAGCTGAATAACCTCTCCCTTCTTTGGGGATAGTTTTATTTGCAAGATTGGAGCAAATATCTAATTTTATTAAATGCATCCACGAGACCCAGCTGAATAAGTGTAATAATAATAATAATAATAATTTATAAATCCTTCATCTATACAGCGCTTTTCTAGGCACTCAAAGCACTTTACATAGTATAGGTTGAATCTCCTCAACCACCTCCAGTGTGCAGCATCCACCTGGATGATGAGACGGCAGCCACAGTCCACCAGAACACCCACCATACACTAGCATAATATCTGATATAATGTGGGCTAAAATATTCAAGAAAGTTTTTAGTCTCTCTTTCCCTATCAGTTTCACCAGGGATGAACTGCTGAATATTCGGCAGAGCATACCTGATTTTGCCAGTGCTTGATTATTGAGACTTTTTATTAGACATCTTAGTTGGAGGTGGACTGGTGCTCTACAAGCGATCCAAAAGATGCATGCAAGGGAAATGAGCCAGCGCGCTTGCGAAGCTTCGTCAACACTGATTTAGGACTCTGCTGTCAAGCATTCATCAGGCGAATGTCCGCTCCCTCGCCAACAAAATGGACGAACTGCTCACTCAAACAAAAAAGGACTTTTCTAACTCCGCTGCTCTGTGTTTCACGGAAACCTGGGTGAGTGAAGCCATCCCGGACAGTGGTGTTAACTAGTGGCTGACTAAATGTGTTTTACTGCAGGTCTCACAGCCGGCGCTACAGAGCACTGAGCGCTGGGACATTCCGGCACAAGAACAGTTTTGACCCTCAGGCCATTTTCCTCATGAACAATTAAATTGCCTCAGGACTCCCACATAGTGCAATAATGTAAATACATATCTCATGTACATATGTAAATCACATATTTAATTCAATAACTTTACAAACCCCAACATTGCACATACATTACCACTTGCACATGTACATACGCCATTCTGTTATATGCCCGTCTATTTATACACTTACCTTGTTTTATATTCTGTGTCTCACTGTAATGTTCTCTGAGCCCTTGTTTCTCCTATAACCAAAAAGATTCCTTGTGTACGTGAGAACACTTGGCAATAAAGCTCATTCTGATTCTGAAATAGCTGCGATGCACACACGGCAGTCTCTACACACTTGGGAGCACCCGCTCTCAAAACTGTTCCTGGGGCGGCTGTGGCTCAGCTGGTAGAGTGGATTGGCCACTAATCGCAGGGTTGGTGGTTCAAATCCCAGCCCACATGTCTCCACATGCCAAAGTGTCCTAAGTTGTCCTAAGTTGCTCCCAATGGCAGGCTAGCACCTTACATAGCAGCTCTGCTGCCATTGGTGTGTGAATGGGTGAATGAGAGACCTTTTCCTGTGGATTGTGAGGACCCACTTTATTGACCAGCTGTGGGTTAAAAACTTCCGAATGACAAGCCCCATGTTCAAAGAATTGTGTGCCAAGGTCGGACCTTTCGTTGGGCTAGTCACATCAAGCTATCGCACGCTCAACGCATGCACGAATGGTCAAAACACAGCATTGTTTTGCGAATAAACCAGTTCCATCACCTTAATGCACATTTTAACTAATGCAAAACTCTAGAAAATCCACCTCCTCCTAGCTCATTACATGAATTTAAAATGTTTATTTGCATATCAAGCTTTTCCATTCAGGATTTCTTATTCGTAATTTCAAAATGCCCTTAAAAATAGTTGGATGGAAACCCACCTATAGAAGCCTTTATTCAGTGTGAAAACATAGAGGTAAGCCTTTTCCAGTTCATTATTTATAGATAAGTGTGCTGTAAATTTACTGAAAATCTATTGAACACAATACGGGTCATTTTTGACCCGAACATCACAGGTGTCGTTTTTTTAAACATAGCTTAAGGTTAACTAAGTTATGAGTAGCTGTGCACATGCTTTTAGGAATTGAGCCATGGTGCTCATGAGGGTAATGCAGTTTCAAATCTGGCTTTCAACTTATCTCAATTTCATTTCCCCTCCTTTTTCCATTATTTCCTGTTCTGCTTCCATTGTTCTAGCAATAGCAGCAGACAAAATGGCAAATAAAAGATAGCACTAAGGAGGGAAATGGACAGGGACGGAGACAAGGAAGAACACAAAGGTAAAGACAGTCACAGTGAGACAAACAGAGCAAGATGAGAGTTGGAGAGAGATGAAGGATGTAGACATGGAGTGGGAGCAGTCGAGTGATGGAGAATGGAAGTAGATGAGAGAATACAGTAGATGGAATGGGGGAAGGGAAGAAAACACGGCTCCCAGAATGAAGGAGAGCAGCTCAGACAAAGACAGAGAAGAGAGCTGGAGCTCATGTCTGTATCAAGAACACTTTTACATTTAAGAAAATGCTTTAAATCCACATCAATTAGTACAGGAACATAATAATTATTGTCTAAAATTCTTAATTAGCTTTGTGGCAAATGTGAGCAACCTGTACAGTATTTCACAGTGTAAAAACAGATAAACAAAATGACAAGTCAACATACAACACAGCTAGTGCCAATGGCAATATCTACAAGGTTGGTCGATATAATGGCGAGATATATATATATATATATACGATGCAATTTAAAAGCAATTGAGAAGTACCCAAAATTGCTGAAATCAAACAAACACTTAGCCTGTTTTACACAATATTTACTCAGATTTCATTAAAAACATTGAAAACAGAAAATGTTATTATGCGTTGACAAGGGTGTCAATAGATTTGTAATTGATAGGGCAGAACGAACACTTATTTTACACAGCTGACAACATGATTACATGTGAAATCAACATTTTGCTTCCGAAAGTCCATGTACCCTGAAATAAACCCCATTCAGTCAAATTACTGACAAGCACCATCCTCCATCAGACAGTTTTGCATCAATTCAGGCATGAATATATTTCTTTCTAGAACTACTGAGTAACATCTGAGACATGGGTTCTAATCCTGTGAGAACCAGGAAATAATCGCATTCAAATAAACAATGGTGAGCGCCATTCAGAGGTTGCATTTTCGCTCTAAAATAAAACATTTACTCCACTGATGGTTAGGTTTAGGGTTTGGGTGTAGGGTTAATAAAAAGCATTCCTATTGACTCTATTACATATTTTATGATTAGAAAATACAACTCGTTTTTTGGCACCACTCTATGGACATTTCAACCGGAAACTGGAGGTCATACATGCCCATACATTCAACGACAGTTCTAGCTTCGGGCAGTAATTAAAATTTCGGAAAGCATAGACCGATTTCAGCACAGCCTTCAACCTACTGAATGCCAATTATTTCAAATTGGCCAAAAACTGATTAATTGGCCTGGCTGATATATCTGTCTATTAGTCGACATTACTGATGGTGATATTAACATGGGCATCATCCCCATGCCAAAGAAGTCTTCAGTGTCCTGCCTCAACGACTACCGTCCCGTCGCACTTACACCCATCATCATGAAGTGCTTCGAAAGGCTCGTCATGAGGCAGATTAAGACCCAGCTGCCCCCCTCACTAGACCCACTGCAGTTTGCGTATCGTTCAAACCGTTCAACGGATGATGCCATCACCACAACCCTCCATCTGGCCCTCACCCACCTAGACAATAAGGACTCATACGTTCGAATGCTGTTCATAGATTTCAACTCAGCATTCAACACAATCATTCCCCAGCACCTGATTGGAAAGCTGAACCTGCTGGGCCTGGACACCTCCCTCTGCAACTGGATCCTGGACTTCCTGACTGGGAGACCTCAGTCAGTCCGGATCGGGAACAGCATCTCCACCACCACCACACTGAGCACTGGGGCCCCCAGGGCTGTGTGCTCAGTCCACTGCTGTTCACTCTGCTGACTCACGACTGTGCAGCAATGCACAGCTCGAATCACATCATCAAGTTCGCCGATGACACGACCGTGGTGGGTCTCATCAGCAAGAACGACGAGTCAGCATACAGAGAGGAGGTGCAGCGGCTGACAAACTGGTGTAGAGCCAACAACCTGTCCCTGAATGTCGACAAAACAAAAGAGATGGTTGTTGACTTTAGGAGAGCACAAGGTGAACACACTCCGCTGAACATCGACGGCTCCTCTGTGGAGATCGTCAAAAGCACCAAATTCCTTGGTGTTCACTTGGCGGAGAACCTCACCTGGTCCCTCAACACCAGCTCTATCACCAAGAAAGCCCAGCAGCGTCTCTACTTTCTTCGAAGGCTGAGGAAAGCACATCTCCCAACCCCCATCCTCACTACATTCTATAGAGGGACTATTGAGAGCATCCTGAGCAGCTGCATCACTGCCTGGTTTGGGACTTGCACCGTTTCGGACCGCAAAGCCCTGCAGAGGATAGTGAGGACAGCTGAGAAGATCATTGGGGTCTCTCTTCCCTCCATCAAAGACATTTACAAAAACACTGTATCCGCAAAGCAACCAGCATTGTGGACGACCCCACACACCCCTCACACAAACTCTTTACCCTCATCCCGTCTGGCAAGAGGTACCGAAGCATTCGGGCCCTCACGGCCAGACTGTGTAACAGCTTCTTCCCCAAGCCATCAGACTCCTCAATACTCAGAGACTGGTTTGACACACACGTGTCCTGAGTTGCACTTTAATTACTGTCACTTTATAACTGTCTGCTACCTCAATAACTGCTATGTGCATAGAACACTATCTCATAGTATGTTATGTTTACATTTTTAGAAACTGTCATCTTTTTGCACTACTGAGTACTGGTCGGCGCTGCACCGTCTATTGTCCTGTTCATTGTCAGAAATTTGTTGTACTGTCCCGTACTTTTTGCACATGTTTGCACGTGCACTTTATATAGGTTTTTTATATAGGTATTTTATTTCGTTGTGTTGTCTCATGTGGTCCTGTGTTGGTCCTTTGTTGTTTTTATGTAGCACCATGGTCCTGGAGGAATGTTGTCTCGTTTTGCTGTGTACTGTACTAACTGTATATGGTTGAAACGACAATAAAAACCACTTGACTTGACTTGACTTGAAGAGAGCAAGGTGGCCGATGGCCAATATATCGACCGATATTTATATATAACTTTATATAGGCCTATATAAAATACAGTTTAATGATCATGCATGAGATACATACATGAAATGTATTAAATTAAACAAGTTTGTGCTAATCATTCTCTACTCAAAATTCACTCAACCCAGTTTCAAAACAGAACATGTGCACTCTGAAGTCAAGACATCTGTTATGTTTTTTCCTCGTACTTTTAATTTCTCCCTCTGCATGTGGTATCTTGAAGAGACATATTGAGGAGGAATTAGACTTTTATATGAGTAAATTGTGTCAGCCATCCTTAATTAGTTCTCAGCTTTTATTCCACGCAGTCACAGAGAGGACTGCTTTCATCTTACCACACACTTTCCCACTGCAGGAACTGAAGCCTGTTATAGGTAATTTTACTGGGAACTACTACTTTGTGTCGTTTTCGCACATGAGGAACTGTAGTACCTCTAAGTCATTTAGAGAGACTTTTTTAGCTCTTAATCAGGGGTAGGTACTTTTTAGGAGAAGAGAGACTGTAGGAGGTGCTGCAGCCTGTGATTGGTCAAACAAGTATGATGCACAAAGCAAAGAGAAACGCTAGGAGTCGGCGGTCCAATTAGTAAACAAACTTGATCTGCTAGCCTGCTACTCAGATGACTGCACTAAATTTCCAATTCTGTTAACATAAATAACATAAAACCAACAAAGTATCCAAAGAGTATCACCTGTTTTACATATTCTGTGTGTGCGAGGGGTGAGCAGCTGCTGTGTGACTTCAACAGGAGAAGAGGTTTGAGTATAACAGAGCACTCATTAACCTTGAAGTGTACATCACATGCAGACTATATATTTATATAATTAAAATGCACAATTTCATGGTTTAATAAGCACATTAAACCATATAGCAAACTTCTTTCAGAAGTGAAACAGAAACTGAAACGGCTCCAAAGGTTTCCACCAAAATAAAAGCTCAATTTAACTAGATGTGAAATTGAAGAAATTGCGGCACTAGTAATTGCATCACTACTATATAGTAATATGTAATATTCAATAGTAGTAGTAATAATTAATAATAATAACAATTAAAATATATCAATTTTAATTACATTATATTTGAGCAATAACTCACAAGCAAGAGCACTTTTGTTCTGAATAAAAGCTTTTATCAACTATTTCATTACAGTAATACTGTGATGCTCTGCTGTGCAGCATTTGACGTCTGTATTTGACAAAGAATAACTCCAGTGTTGGATTGTGCTGTGAGGAACTGTATAAAAGCACTTAATATGATAAAAATAATGCAATGGTTTGTTGAAAATTCGTTGTTCTGTTTTTTTATTTGATTAAAGTTCTACAAATTAATTTTATAAGAAAGCTCTTAGATAATAAAATAAAATTACACTTTAAAACATGGAATTCAGAAATAATAAAATGGAAAACATGGAATTTGGGGAAAAATATAACAGAATTTGGAAAACAATTAAATGGATTTCAAATGACCCTCTGTAATTTTCATTAGATCAGGCTACCCATCATACTCTACAATATGGTTAAACCAGTGCTTCACTAAAACATGATCAAATTTTCATACAAACAATTAAGCTGGTATAAAACTGAATGAATTTCCTCACAATGCTCCCCGAGTACTCACTGTACAGTTGAATGAGTGCAGCACCTTTGCAGGAAGCAACTGCTGGGCATTTATATTAAAATCCAACAAACTGGTGGGGCTTAACTGCTCCTGTGGCTAAAATGAAACATTTTGAAAACCTGGCATTGAATTAAAGCTAATGATTACAGTAGAAATGGAAAATGGGTGAGTCCTTAGGCTTATAAGCACCTCAAAAATGCTTAGGTTTTGGTTTTGTGCCTTCATGATTGGATTAGGCTCTGGGATTCTACTAATGTGTCGACAAAGTGGATCGATATCAGAGGTCCTTAGAATACATCAGAGTACCATCTACAGCGCCCTCATAGCTCTCCCCTCACAGGTGCGCTGCACTCTTCTGACACCCTTCCATCCATAACTCTTATTGAAACTTTTTCTGAGCAGCTTTCGAGCACCTCGTGTCTGATCTCTCTTCAGGATGGCTACTGAGAATCACACGAGAAATTGATAGCCCACACTCTTGTCTCGAGTGAAAGGCGCGCAAAGCATTGTATTGGCTCAATGGCAACTCATTGGCTGAGTCCGAAAATGCTGCCTATGGAGGCTGTATACGGATTTAGGATGAAAATAAGGTGCTTTTAAAACTGTACTGAGACCAGTTTCTTTAGGAGTTCCATTCACCCAAAAACGATGTTGGTTAAGCCATTAACTGATAAGTGCAGCCTTTAGTTTGGCCATTACTGAAATAAAATGCTGCCACTGCGGTGAAAGCATGGAATTTTTATAGTAAAATATGGAATAAATTCAATCCAAAGATTCACACCCCTAGTCAACAGGAATGCATATTTTATTAACTCTACCTCCTAGCCCAAACCCATCCCTAAACCTATCCGTCAGTGAAGTAAATTTTTTAATTTAGAGCGAAAATGCAACCTCTGAATGGTTGCTCAGGTTACTTATCATTAGCGCTAGAGGGAAATGTGTTCACACTTGATGCAAAAATGTCAGTAATTGGGCTGAATGTGGTTGATTTCAGAGTACCCAAACTTTCAGAAGCAGCATGTCAATTTCCTGTGTGATCATGTTGATGGTAGGGTGTTGTGGGTGATTGCTAGGTGGTTTCTTACTTTCCTTAAGTCAAAATAAAACACTCAGTCTCTATGATATTCTGGTCCCTCCTTTAAAGTATATGGTATTTGGGATGAGCATTGGTTTTAGTGATGCTTGCCTTTGCAAAAATCACTAATACATGTGTTTCAGAATATTCCAGTGAAGACTTAAAAGCAAGACCACATTCTCTTTGCCCTATAAACTCTGCCCTATGAAGACGACCACCAACAGCTGTCACCCATTAAAACAGGTGTGACATGGAGACGTCCCACTAAGAAAATCACTGTCATCCCAATCCATTCACAGCTTGTCAAATGACACATCATGCCAGCTTTCTTGTATACTACAGCTGTTTCCAAATAACCAACCTGGTCATAGAGAATTATGTTACTATACCAACATTTTTGCTCAATTATATTTATTTGGCTCGTAAAGATCGTAAGTATCGAAGTACTTTCCTGTAATGAACACTAGAGCCACTACAACAACAATTACTTTTATTCACTTTTACAGAAATTACAACTAAACGGCAGATTAACAGGTCAAAAACATTTACCTTTTGCCCTGTTCCTCACACATCTTACCACTTTTACTATAGCGCATTACTAGGTGATGCACTTTAACGTTTGCATTACATAACCAACAACATCTACAAGTTTGTTCAAGTGCAATCAACTTTTTCAGCTGTATGGGTTCCTGAAGTATATTTCCGATTAATTTCTTCAATAGACTTTTTATAAAAGAGTTGTAAGTCATGAACTAAACCAATCAGCCCTGAATGAGTCACAACGTCACAACATTTGTTTTGAGGCAAAAAAGTATTTGAAAATCAGACATAAAGACACATCTTTCATGAGTGCACAAACCACAATCCCATGAAGCATTGTGAATGATGTCATTGAATAAAAAACAATGGGAATATATTAAACTATTGGTTTTAGTTTGTTGATTATAAGTAAAGTAACAAGTCAAATTACGTTTCCATCCATCCATCCATCGTCAACCGCTTATCCTGTGTACAGGGTCGCGGGGGGCTGGAGCCTATCCCAGCTAACATTGGGTGAAAGGCGGGGGACACCCTGGACAGGTCGCCAGTCCATCGCAGAATTACGTTTATTTTAGTCCATCGCAGAATTTACGTACAAAATCAAATTACGTTTATTGCAAAATAATTCGATATGTACAAATATATAAGTAGTTTAATGGTGAAGGGATGCCGAATCGATTATGTCATTCACAGTGTGTCGTTGGATTTGGCGATCACTCTGAGGCACGTTTCGCGGGATTTTGTTGGCCACGGTTCTCTGATTGGTGGATCTTTCTCTGCTGTGCCATGGGTAATGTAGTAATTTACCATGAATTCCACTATCACACACAATTTTTAAACAACGAAGTTGAAATAACGCAGACAGATGTCTTCAACGGAAGCATTTAACATCGATAAACAACCTCGTATCTCGCGGTAGTTCTGTCTTTTAAGGTTTATGCTACTGTTGAAAATGTATTTGTCTATGGCAGGGCTAGTCAACTGGTGGCCTGCTGGCCAAATCCGGCCCGCCAATCATCTTTGTCTGGCCCTTTGACAGATTTTTTATCAAATTGTCTCGTCATCTGAAATACCAGAGCACTTTGTGTGCAAAACTCAGCGTTCATAGGCGTGAGCCTCAGCATCAGCGGTGAGTTTAACAACCCTCATTGAGACGTGCAACAGCATCCAGCCGTCATCAACTGTGCAAACCGGAGCGCACGTTTAAGCTTTTCTGGCGATAGTATAGTTACACTGCTTTGCTAAACATGAATCATACCATTTAGCTGAGCATTTTATAGTCTCTTTTTCAACCAAAGCTATTTATATAAAATTGCTTGGTTGTGTGGAGTGTGGTCAAATCTACAGATGTAAAAATGATCGCCTCAGTTGTGACAGAAATGTGACAACATGTGACACAAAAGCAATCGATTATAAAAACTGAACGCTCAAAGAAAACAGGATGAAAACGTTGCTTTTATTCACTATTCTTGAAGTGTCAATCGATCGGGTCTCATCTGTTCAGGGTCTATAGGGCTTGGAAAAAAATGATAACCTAAAACTGAACCTGCAAATATCCAGATTATATTTGGTTCTATACAGCTGTGAGTCAGTCCTCTCAATCACGAACAGCATCAACTCAAATTCACAATATTTGCAGGACAATTTTTTTCCTCACTGAATAGGATGATACTTTAAAGAGAAAATGGAAGCATAGACATTTTATCTCTTTTTTTATCCAAAAAGAAAATTTAATTTAAATGCATTCTTAAGTAAATATGACATTTTATATGACCTTTGTTTTCATATGTGGGTTGATATTGTGAGAGGGCTTTAGCAAGCCCTCTCAGCAATCTGAGACATGTTTGTTCTTCAGCCAGATCTTATGAAAGAATTTATGGTCATTATGACCTTAAACAATTATAATTAAATATGCAGTATACCCTGTGACTATTTAAATATGAATAAATGCACAGTATTAAAGGTGGTGTGTAATTTCTGCGCAACTAGTGGCACCAAACGGAATTACAAAAATAAAGTATGTTTTAAAACAACCTTTGCCAGCACCCCTCAGACTCATCATGCCCTTTCGCGTAAGCAATTTCTGAGAAAGACTGTTGATATTTGAACACAACAGTCAAACAAACACAACCCTCTCTTCAGTGCTCCTTCAGAAGCTCTGTCCCCCAAATTCATGCACACCCATTGCCAGTGCTGTGTGATTGCAACAGTATTGTGTGGATCAGTCTGATCCACTTTGTTTATTTTCCCATTTACAGAGCCAGGGCTGTACACAAACATCAGATTTTTTTTCAGTGCACACACAGACCGGACAGCTAGCGGATTGTGAAGAGATATTCGTGGAATTTGACAAAAAGTGTATTGGATTCAAATTACACAATTTTTAAGGAGGTTTTTCTTGCACTGAAAGTGTTAGCTAAGATAAATACTGGAAAGTAGTTGATGAGCCCTGGTCTATGGGTTAAATTAATGGGATTTTTACTTCCGGAACCATACTGTTGCACTCTATGGAGCCAGGTTGGGGGGGAGGGGCTAAAAAAATAACAGGGCTTGGTGATGTCAGCCAAAACGGAAAGTAGTTTCAGAGGCGGAGCAATATATTTACTTGATAAAAGATTACTATTTTTGTATTTTATTTAGAATAACATGCACCAATCAAACATATGTAATAAGATCAGGAACGTGTATTAAGGAATATTCTGGGTTCAATACAACTTAAGATCAATCGACAGCATTTGTGGCATAATATTGATTAACACAAAAATTAATTTTATAAAAAGAACTTTTCTAAAAAAAAATAAAAAAAAGCATAAATCTGGGTTCCAGTGAGGCATTTACAATGGAAGTGAGTGGGGCCAATCCATAAACGTTAAAATATTGTTTCAAAGCTATAGCAACAAGATGTAAACAATATGGGAGTTAACATGATTAGTGTGATAAAATCACTTACCAAATTTCAGGGCTGTTTAGAGGCATAGGCGAACTAGGCAGTTGCCTAGGGCACCACCTGCTGGAAGGGTGACAAAGAGGAGGCCTCTGCCATACAACTTTAAAGCCAAATAATACACAAGTTTTATCAGAAGAATTAATGTTGGTGCTTTTAAAAATATATAAGCTTCACATTTCTGCCTTTAACTCTTTCCCCGCCAAACACAGAATTTTCCGTGTTTTATGAAAAAACGCTTCCCCGCCAAACACGGAATTTTCCGGGTTTCCGTGTTTTAGGTGTTATACGGTAAGGAAGACCCCTGCGCAAAGAAACAGACTGCGATCGTCTCAAACATGAAGAAGTGGAGTATGAGAAGCTCAAAATATCAGACATAAACATGCCTTTTTCTCAGCTTTTTGTCTGAAATGTTGTTTTTTGACAAAACCTACCTCTGTTCAAGTCGCAATAAAAAAAGAACAAATGAAGATAAAATAAAATCGTTTTTTTTTGCCTAAAAGCAGAGGCTCTTTATTGTGATATATAGCATCTTCATATATTCATGGAAGAAAATATTCTGCGGGCCATTAAATTTTAGCGAAAATCGTCAAAAACCCTGGCGGTGGCTGGCAACTTTTTTTTTAAAACGCTGGCGGGGAAAGGGTTAAACCCTCTAAAAATGGACCCAATTCACTTCTATTCTAAGTGCCCCACTGTAACATAAATTTTTGCTTTTTTTTAAAGAAAAGGACTGACAAGTCAAAAAAAAATGTTTTTTGTGGTAATCAACATTATGCAACAAATGCTGTCAATTGAGCTTAACTTGTATTGAACCCGGAATATTCCTTTAAGTAAATGGGGTCAATTTTGATTTAGTGTTGACTTTAAAGACTAGACCTACTTTTATGAGACATATCATAGACTGTTTCACTCTCAAGCAAAAGTGCAAGAATTAAATTTAGACAAATGTATTCTTTTTTTTTTTCCTTTGCCAAGGGCACTACAGTAAGCATATCTCCAAATCAGGTCTAAGGCAACAATCCAAAGCTAGTATCAACGAGAGACTACTCACTGCATGACTCATGAGGTATAATGCTATGGTAGCGAGTCGAAAGAAGACATGACTGATATAAGAGTGCGAGACTATGAAGTGAGACGAACAAAATACCCGAGTTGGAAGAGACATATTCATCTTCAACTGTTAGCCGCACTACCCCACTATTCGATATTATCCTGCTTGAGCATAAAAACAGACACTTCTTTACGGTTGGCCAGACATAGTGACACAACTAACACATTCGACTAGTACTCCAAAGACGTCTGCTGTTAATTTTACCACACCTCAACCAAACCAAACTACAATATATTCAAATCCCCATGAAAACAGTCACTGCTTTTGAGTGATGATGATTGAAGCTTTTATATTAATCAGAGGAAGCAGAAAGCAGCCAGAGATGGGATGATACAATCTATATAATATAGAATAATCTGATAGATTCATATCTGAGAACAGAATGTGCATAGTTAACTGGATTATCGCGGTCTTTGAGACTATTTAGATTTTTAGATATTGACATGGAAATCTGTTTTTCCACCATTTTCAACAAAAAACAAGAACCTTTATTTTTCCCAAGCATAACGAGTAAATGGCATGTATAGATATCAGTTTATTTGCATAGGAAAATTCATCAAATAGACAAAACCACAAATCTTTTCAATTGGAATTTTAAAATTAGGTTGTTAAATGGTAATGTAAGAGCTGACTATTGAGTAAATTCCCAAATTTAGATAACAGAGAGGTGTTTTTGTTTACCAGGGGTGGCTTATGTTGTACTGCATTGATTGGAACAACCAAAGCCAATAAGAGACATTAAAATAAAGACGTCATAATTTCAATATGCCACTTCTTGTTATTATTCTTTTACGTCTACGCTTCAAAATTTTAATATTATGTACAAATGTCATATTTGCACTGGAATGCAACTAATGGTATTGATATGTAATCCTATTGTGTAATATATCAGTAAAAATCCATATACATTGATTTCCTGGTGCTATTATGTTAAAGCATACAAAGCCTTTTGCTATAAGTCACTCTTATGAATGAAACAAAGAAATGGAGGGGTGAAATGCTTCTGGCATGAGATGGGCAATATCAGCTTAAAGACCCAAGTCTGCGTATTCTTCACTTTTTAGGTCATCATTATTCTTTCACAACATAAATTTACAGGAGGTCACCAAGTGGTGCATATCGGTTGCCACAAAGAGCTTCGATTTTACACTCAGTTATGCAATAACATCAATGTTTTTATATTAAAATGATGTCAATTTCATTTATAGGTTGTGTTCTTCATGTAGTGCACCCCTAATAACCTACTTATCTAATTATCCATTTATTTACATAATAGATTTTTGTACTTCCAACCAAATTCTACCAGTTAGATTTATCAATAAAAATGGTAAAACAACAAAATAAATGGAAGGATCTCTAATCAGCATTGCCCATTGCTGACAACAAAGCTGAATCTAGCAGAACTGTTTTTACGAGCACTGGCTCACTACTCAAAAGCCTCCTTGCCTTTCCCATCAATTATGGAGGAACCTATATTTGGAACACACAAAAACAGCAGTTTGTTCTCTTCACATCTAACCAACGTGGTTGTAAATGCAACCCCTAAAAGAATAATATCGTTCACAATTTTTGGGTCTGTAAAGAAATACATTTTGGTAGCTAATGAACATATAAACTGAAGGTCTTTGTCCTATTTGTGCTTGAACAGCATCATATGTATCATTGCCCATCTTACAATCCCATTGCATTGAGCACGAAGGCTGAACATGATGCCTTCAGAGACATATATATATATATATATATATATAGTGGGATTATATGAGAATGCATGAGGAGTGAGTGGCGCAATGAAATTATCCCATTACTGGCAACCTGATAATGGCATATGTGTGCTGTATTTCCAGGAAGAGCTAACATCAAACACTTAATGCCTGCCTGGGACCAAATATAATGCGAGATGGGGCAGAGAAATAATAAGCATATATTCACATGTGGATGGTTGCATTGTTATTGTTGGAGTTGTGCACTGCCTGCAATGTCACAAATAATTATACAATAAATAAAGTGCCACTATTTTTGGATGTGAAACATTTTGTTCAGATGTGAATGGTTAGGGTGCATTGTTTTGGTTGCAGTTGTGCTCTACCTGTATTATCATGCTTCTTTAGCCTACTGTTTTCATATACGGTATTATTTTCAAAATAACAAATACAGTGAAAACTGGCTAAAGTTCAAAACGATTAGAACGTTTAATTACAGTATATAATAGGGATGTGCATTTGGACGTCTCTATAATTTATTTATCAGTAAATCATAATTTATTCATTATTTTAAACCCACCTCATCTTATTTGAGTATATTATAATTGGTATTTGCAACCCAAAACCTGTGCGTTAAAGATCAACCTGGGCTAATGTATCAATATGCTCAATTCTTGAACAGTTCCCTTATGCGCGCAGCCAGCGGAGGTGAGGATGGTGGACATAAACACGAACGTACCTCAACGATGAAGGTCCTCTCTTCTCCACAAACAGACACGACCAAGAAAAGAATATGGAAATAACATGTTTTCCAACAGAACCCCGGGTGTCCCGTCTTTCTCCCCCTGGCTCCCACCCCCGCCATGACTTTCCCCAAATTCCCCCCACTGTCCACCGTTGATTTCCAGGCTTGTGTCCAATGGTGTGGTCTTTATTCTTTCAAAAAAGAAAGAGGGTCATTTATTCCTGTAAATGCTTCTTTCCAAACTAGCGTTAAATTGGCGATGCCATTATGATTCTGCGTTGCGTCTTCTGAAGGTGGTGCGTTAAAATGATGCTGCGCTGTTGATGCGCTCCAGCGAATGCAGCTCCACGCGGTCACAATCTAGCGAGCGTTGGGAAGTCCGAGTCATTTAGAGAATCGGTTCTTTTGAACTGTTCATTCGAAGGTAAGTGGTTAAGGTTAATAACGTGTTTACCGCCTGGTCGTGTTTTGGTGTTCGTGTCACGTTTGTAACGCAGTTTCAAAACGCTCCTTTCTGAAATATTCGACGAATAAGACGCTTTGTTTGGGCTTCTCATGTCACACACGTTACAGTATTGCACCTGAAGTTTCCCATAGAGAAATGAGGAAACTACAACGTTGAGCCTTTCCAACTACAACAACCAAATAACCTGTGTTTTAACAACATATCCAGTTTTATTTAGAATTTTTGACTTACAGTAGGCCTACAGTTCAAGAACAACGCACACCAAATGAGAGCTCAATTCAGAACAGAACAATTCCTCGATTCGTTCCGATGGATTCATTCAAATGAAACGATTCAAATAATTCATTTGCGTATCGGACAACACACTCCAGCAGCGCTGAGCTTCCCTCCATACCCAGAGACAAAACCTGGTTGGACCACTGTAATGGTGGTCTGATATACAATACTGTATATTCTCAAATAGTGACCTTTAAACGTACTATAGTGTAGCCAACAAGACAAAGGGCAACTAATAGGCCTATGCCTAATAAAGTAAATATGGCCGCTTTTAAACTCAACACCAAAAACACTAATACAAAAGTACCATAGTACAACCATGTGTTTTTGGACCTGTCCCATGGTAATACCATGGTATTTTTGAGGTACCTTGATAGAAATGCAGGCCTTTATGAACACTGTAATAATTTAGAATCATGGTATATATAAAATGACTATGGTATTAGCATCTAATACCATTATTGTACCATAGAATATGAAGGTAAAATAGTGCCTAAATGATTTGCATGTGCAGAGTTAGATTTGTGTAAGCGGAAGTCAAATTGCAAGCGTCAAAATATATTGCATGCGCACAGAACATTTTGTAAAGGTGTAAATCAAGTTGCAAGCGTAAGAAACAAATATTAGCGATACTTTAATGCTTTGCAAATGTGTAATTCATGTGTTTTGAATCTGTAATTACGGATTAACATAAAGTAAAATTGGTCTGCATTCTTCTGACTACACTTTTGTTACTGTTTTTGCAATGCTAAAACATTGCATATCTGCAATCAGCAATATGCAAGCAAGGGTGTCATGAACAGCTAAATTGATTTTCCTCGTAGAATCAGTCTGTATGTGAAAATAAACTACTGCAAATGTGTAAATGACTTGTGTTTGTGGCATAAATATTTTCCAGAAATAATCCGATATACACGGCTCTGTCTTCCCTTTTGTTGTGCTCACACTTTTTGCACAAATTTCTCACTGAAAAGAGTTATGCAAGCACAAAGGGAGGGTGGGTCTATCTGCTTCTAGTAACCAATCAAATTAGGTTTTCCTTGACCAGTCTACTCTGACCTGATTGGATTAATAACGCGACAGACCGCTTGTTATTCATATGGCTAAGCCTCATTCCTCTGGGTATCTCTCCTGTCTTAAATATTAATACATACACGTTATTTTATTGTGTAAAGTTGAGCATACATCGTTTATTGATATAAAAATGATTCTCAATCTGGTGTTTGCCCCAAAATAGAGAGTACAGTACAAAATATTTTATCAATCCTCATATTTTGATTCATTAAGTTTTCTTTAAGTATCATTATGTAAAAATAGTATAGATTATCTTAATTAAATGCATATAACATCAAATAAACAAGAGTTAGGTCAGAGGTAATGGGAAAATGCGAACATAATCAGATTAAATGGCCTAAAAAAATATATAATACATGATTGCAGTCATGTAATTTGTAATCAGTACCTGATTGCAATTCCGAAGTAATCTACCCAGCACTGATTAAAAATAGCTATGCGGCATAAGATGCAAATTAGATAACATGATTTATGTATATTAGGCTTACTAATCTCACTCTCATCATGGCCATTTTTATGCACACTTCATCTGCAAAACTTGAGATAAAAATGACTGTTATTCGTAATTTGATTGTTGTCAATTGTAGTGGACTTGATTTCCATATTGTTAGAGTGTTATTCAGGGTATTCAACATGAAAGGTGATGTGGAAATGCAAATTACACGATGAATCATGTTTGATTACCTTTGAAACAGTGCTGCTGTAAATTACGTCCCTCTAAGCAATAAAGTGAAATGCAGTGGCGGCAATCTTGGAGGCCAATGGGTGATCAGGGATCACAGCACGTTTTGTGACCAAGAGAAGGGTCTTGGCAGTGAAGAATCGGAAGTCATAGAGACAGGCGGTGTGGCTGGATGCACTACGAGGCATCATATCTGGGTCACAGTGTGCAGATCCTATGCCAGGCTTGGAGATGCTCGAATCTGCACAGACTACGATGGGATGGAGGCCAGGGCTTCCAAGATGAGCAGCAGGGGAGGACTGATTTCTAACAGTCTCTCCATCTGGAGCTGTGTTGAAGCCTGTCAGACACACACACACTTTAAAGACAAGACCAAAAAAATTTAACATACCTCATATACACAGTAAAACATCACAAATCACACACAGTCCACTCATTTAGACTCACTAGAGACACTAAAATAGAGTATACACACTTTGGCTCTGTAGTGCTTTTTTTAATTGTTCTGTTTAAGCGTACATCTAAGACAAACAATGGATGACAGGGCGGAAAGGGGTGGTAGGAAAGCATGTTTGACCTTCCCCAAAGTTGCTGTAGAACCTTAGATCTTTATCTACTTCTCCCAGTGCAAATGCACACAAATAGACACACGGTATGTTTCACCAGATATCAACATGTGGGGTGAGAAACATTTGAATTTGATGCTAGTTGCAATAATCATGGTCAAACAAGACAGGAAATCACACACTCTTTCAGCTACAAAACTAGAAGCATAATGCATGTGTGTGTTTGTACGAGATAGTAGAATAGATGAGAACTAGAGAACTAAAGTGGTTAAACATTATACATGCATAAGACCTTTGTATGATAATTCTAGTCAAGCTCATAAGGCCATAGAGTTTATATGAATAGTTTTAAGGCTTTAAGTACATTTTTGTATATTTTCAGATTACCGGCATCAGTTGTTAACCGTGTCCGCTTGGCCGATTTGTATTAAATATTGTGTAAAATTTGTGTCCAGAAATTTCCTGTACATCTCACTTGTACATGTACAGTACATGAAATTAAATAGTATGCATTGATCATTGAAAAATACATATCGTTCTACCACTAAATAATATAATATAAATATTCACATAATTCCAGAAAACATATATCCATAATATTTTATATCTGTGCTATTAGTCATAGAAATAGCGTGTTTACTTGTGAAAACACAAAGTCTTTATGGAGTGCCCATAAAACACTGTGCCACCTTGGCAATGGACAGCAAGTCTCAGACAAGTCGACCAACACATTTCACCCACTCACCATCCAATGGTTGGCATTTGTAAACAGCATCAGCAGAGAGAGACCTCTTCAACCATCTGTCTCTCACTCCCACGTCTCACCTTTTTACTTATGTAGATCCAACAATTAGCGCTTCATTGCAGGTCATGTCCAACACGTCTATTCTGATTTGTGGAAAATGTAAACATTTCTTTGTAGAACTCTAAAAAGCTGATTTGCTGTAAGCAAGTGAGCACTGAATATTTTAAAACCTCTTCAACTCTCCGGACCCACAGGCGGGTCCAAAAGGGGGCGCTATGATGCAAAACAAATTACGCTTAAAATGTTCAAGTCTCCAAATACAGGTGAAACTCGAAAAATTAGAATATCGTGCAAAAGTTCATTAATTTCAGTAATTCAACTTAAAAGGTGAAACTAATATATTATATAGACTCATTACAAGCAAAGTAAGATATTTCAAGCCTTTATTTGATATAATTTTGATGATTATGGCTTACAGCTTATGAAAACCCCAAATTCAGAATCTCAGAAAATTAGAATATTGTGAAAAGGTTCAGTATTGTAGGCTCAAAGTGTCACACTCTAATCAGCTAAACACCTGCAAAGGGTTCCTGAGCCTTTAAATGGTCTCTCAGTCTGGTTCAGTTGAATTCACAATCATGGGGTCATTCACTGCTGACCTGACAGTTGTGCAGAAAACCATCATTGACACCCTCCACAAGGAGGGAAAGCCTCAAAAGGTAATTGCAAAAGAAGTTGGATGTTCTCAAAGTGCTGTATCAAAGCACATTAATAGAAAGTTAAGTGGAAGGGAAAAGTGTGGAAGAAAAAGGTGCACAAGCAGCAGGGATGACCGTGAGCCTGGAGAGGATTGTCAGGAAAAGGCAATTCAAATGTGTGGGGAGCTTCACAAGGAGTGGACTGAGGCTGGAGTTACTGCATCAAGAGCCACCACACACAGACGGGTCCTGGACATGGGCTTCAAATGTCAAACGTCTTACCTAGGCTAAAGAAAAAAGAACTGGTCTGTTGCTCAGTGGTCCAAAGTCCTCTTTTCTGATGAGAGCAAATTTTGCATCTCATTTGGAAACCAAGGTCCCAGAGTCTGGAGGAAGAATGGAGAGGCACACAATCCAAGATGCTTGAAGTCCAGTGTGAAGTTTCCACAGTCTGTGTTGGTTTGGGGAGCCATGTCATCGGCTGGTGTTGGTCCACTGTGCTTTATTAAGTCCAGAGTCAACGCAGCCGTCTACCTGCGTTGACTTCATTTTCCAGCAGGACTTGGCACCTGCCCACACTGCCAAATGTACCAAAACCTAGTTCAATGACCATGGTATTACTGTGCTTGATTGGCCAGCAAACTCGCCTGACCTGAACCCCATAGAGAATCTATGGGGCATTGCCAAGAGAAAGATGAGAGACATGAGACCAAACAATGCAGAAGAGCTGAAGGCCGCTATTGAAGCATCTTGGTCTTCCATAACACCTCAGCAGTGCCACAGGCTGATAGCATCCATGCCACGCCGCATTGAGGCAGTAATTAATGCAAAAGGGGCCCAAACCAAGTACTGAGTACATATGCATGATTATACTTTTCAGAGGGCCGACATGTCTGTATTTAAAATCCTTTTTTTAATTGATTTCATGTAATATTCTAATTTTCTGAGATTCTGAATTTGGGGTTTTCATAAGCTGTAAGCCATAATCATCAAAATTATATCAAATAAAGGCTTGAAATATCTTACTTTGCTTGTAATGAGTCTATATAATATATTAGTTTCACCTTTTAAGTTGAATTACTGAAATTAATGAACTTTTGCATGATATTCTAATTTTTCGAGTTTCACCTGTACATACGTTAGGCATATGAGGTATCGTTTTAAAACTTAAAAAGCTTTTCACACCATCACTTCTGCATTTTTGTTACATAAAATAACAACATAAGGTCTGTAAACATTTACTTTGCAAATCAGCGCCACCTAGAGGTCATTGGTAGAAATATGAATATGTATATAAGTCTTTCAAATAGCACTTAAATAGACAAATCATATATCAAATGAAAGCTCTCATTCTCAGGAATGCATCTGTACAATCGGATTATTGCTGCCCTAATACTACAGTTTGAAAGATTTTCAAAAGCATCACAAATGGAAATATGATTTCTTTAAGATATCAAATACAAACATCTCATTTATGCACTGATCACTGCTGCTGTAAGCTCCAAACATAAAAAAAACGTTATATCTGCTCTTACCTTAGGCAAATTTTCTAAAATATTTGACATTTTTAGTGGTCTGGGGCATGCTTGTGTGAACAATCCAATGTTATATCTTACATGTCCAGAACAAAATATTCGGTCCAGCAGGAAAAGCATGCTAAACAAATCATCAGAAATAGATGTTATTGACTATTGATGCTCAAATCATCAGGGGATGATCTAAGTTTTGTAATGACACCTACATTGAGCTTCTAGTCCACTCAGAGGCCGAGATATTCATTGAAACAATGGGGGTGGTGCATGAACTGAAAATTAGACTAAATATCTATGGACGAGTACATCTGTGAGGGCTAAAATGCGTTAGAGCGCCACCTACATTTCAGATCGGCATTTTGTGATGGAATGTGATATAGGAAAAAAAAAATTCTAGTACTTTCTGCCATCTAGTGAAATAAATTTTTGGAGGGAGAACCAGAATAGCATTCTTACAATTTTATGACAAAAATAAAAAAAAATAAAATTATATTTTCCTCATAAGATTGTAAACATATACAATATAATTTATGAATAATTGGAGTCTTTTTTTATAATTGTAGGGGGACCAGAAATGAATGTGAGCCACAAACTTTGTCCTCCAATTTAGAGGCTGTCCATCTGCACATTGGAACATATGCTACAACACTTTTGAAATGGTTTGTTAATGAGCATGCAGCACGTGGAACCGTATTATATTTACTGTTCCTCATACAGCCAATCATTGTCCAATCTTTTTCGCCTCATTCGTGAATGAATCAGCATTTCTGAACAAATCGTTTAAGTGAACGAATCGTTCTCGATCACTTCCATTGCTTCAGTTCTGAACTACTTTTCGTCCATACTATGCAAGTCAATGGGGTCCAAACTTTCAAGCAACAAAAAGGACATAAAAGCAGCATGAAGGTAATCCATATGACTCGAAACAGACCAAAATGTACCAAATTTTTTACATGTACAGCGTGCGCACACTGTGCATTCATCAAGCATGAGGAAGTGTAATCAAGCTTCAAATCACGATCACACACAAGAGACTGCAGATGTCAAGATGTATAGTGAAAAGTTACATTTTCTCAAATCCGATTGGATTGCTTGAGAAATCATGGATAAAACTCCTCGAGATGTATGAATGACCTTTATGTGCTTTTTGGAGCTTGTAAGTATTGGTCCCCATTGACTTGCATTGTATGAATCAGATCTCCATCAAAATGTCTTTGTTTGTGTTCCGCAAAAAAATAAGCAGTTTATACAGGTTTTAGAAAATGATGACAGAATTATTGGTGAACTGTTCCTTTAACAAATCAGTAGAACTTACACATAAAGATGCATATTTATCGGCACCTACAGCTGTAATCTGCAGAAATGCTAAATGAACAAATCAGTGCATGAATCTTTTTCAGAGACAAAAGACTCAAGTCACTGGGATGACACACAATCCCCTCCATTGTAAAACACAGTAATCTCACACCCCCCTTGAAAACCACTGTAATGTATTATATTACATTATATTATATTATACAAGACACAACAGAGGTTTTTGTAATAGTGTATTCGTCCAGGATGTATCATCATTATTTATCGTGGATATAAGAAGGCCTTTTCAAACAGCAAAACTCTAAATAACAAAGGTGTTGTTTGTGTCCTCATTAGCATGATTTTCTTGTAATACTGTACCATTTAGAAGAAAAAAAAGGTTACCACTGGTATCACTGCTGACATTTAAGAAAGACCATAATTATCCTGAAAGGGCAGTAAAACATATAATGCAGTTTCAGAACCAGTCATGATAGAATAAAACAGAAAGGGTCCACTAAAGGCAGCACTTGCATTCCTCTTCCAAAGACGGTTGGTATGAACAACATTATCCTCTTTTGATGTGAGTGTTCAACATTAGTCAACAAATCAAAGATATGATTATATATAATCCTTAGGATGCACAAAATGATCACTGTTTATGCTATTGCCAATTTCTTTAAGAACTTTTCATCCATGAAGGGTCTCTAATCAAGTGCTAATCTTCATTTTGTTAAGATCATAAAGGTTTCTTATTGAGACAAATTAGTCTTTTAGATCCAAAATCTTCCAAGATCTTCAATTCAAGAACCACATAATGTTTCTATGCAAAATGAACAACATGCATTAAAAACCTGTTTAAAAGATTTTGAACTTTTTAATGTCACATAAATTAAGTTAGACTTAAAAAATAATCATTTTAAGATATACACATTTCTATCGGGAAGACATGCAGGCTTCAGTGAGGTTTAAGATGCCATTTATTTGATGAATGTAAAACAGAAACGTAATGTCTCTCTTTGGCGTCCGATGTAGTTGTACTTGGAACCATCATATCCTGCCGGAGAGGGACACCATATCCTGCGAGGAGCCTACCCCCATGCGGGACGGGGCTCAACTGGTGGTGGTGGGGTGGTGGAGGTTGCCGTGTTAGCACACTGAAACAGCAATGTGATAAATTGTGAGTAGACTTATAAAGCAATGGCTTACATGCGATTGACTAGGAGTTGCCCAACTAATGATGTGATGTACAGCTGCTAGTCTTCCCGCTAGAACTACGCTGTGCTTCCATATCTATTTCATAAGAAAATTCCATCAAATTGAGCTGAGCACTCTTTAATAAAAAACTAAATATTTTAAGTTTTATTAACTTAATTTAGTTAAACATTAAACAATTCAGTTTAAGTGAATTTAGTTATGAAATTTAAATGCGTAAATCTTAAAATTATTTTTCTTAGAAGTATAGAATACAGTAGATAAAAACAAAACAGCTTCTTGTTGTAAATAAAGTTGAACTTTGCTTGAACTTTTATTTTGTGGTCAGTTTTCAATGCTTCCTCATAATGAAAAATGTACAGTGGAGGAATCTGATTAGTCTAAATAACAGCTAAATAATCTTTCCCCAAAGGCATGTATAGGTAATGAGAGACATGACTCAACAAGTCAAATGGCATCAGTCAACTAAATCAGGACCCTTGCTTCTTGATGCACTTCAAAAACTTAACATTGTTTGTGCGATGACGAACCTGACCCTGGTTCAGGAGTTAAACACATTACTTGAATCATCTTTAGTCTGTGAGACATTTAACTGATTTTATGTTCCAAAACATTTGGAGTGAAAAATAATCAAACACATTTTTTCTTCCTGTTTTCATCTTGGTCTCTAAAGGTCACTGGAAGCCAAAAAGCTGTCCATCATACCAAATCAAAAGTGATATCTACAATTCTTATGTTTTTTTAGTTTTTTTTTATGTTTTCTCTTATCGGGGTTATAGTTCAGCAGGAAAATCAGATGTTGTTTGCACACATGGTATGTTTGTTTGAGTCTGAACCAGTGTTTGATTGTCTCACCTCACCTTGTCTGATACAATCTGAGCTTTCACACTATTCTGTTGTATTCTGTTGATCTGGTTCTGAACCGCATTGCATTTACACTTGCAATCATCAGTGTGAGCGCTGTTTACCCGTGTCATAATGCCATAAAATGTGGCATCACAAATGTTTCAAAAGAGACCACTTTTCACAATCCAGACCATTACTGATGCATAAAATCAAGTCTTACCCTATAATTTTTGTTTCGCTAAAAATACTTCACATTATGGAAGTAAAATGGGTTGTGGACTTTACATTTTCAATCTTATTAAGACAAAATGTAAAATACTTTTCACCCAGTAAATGGTGAACAAAACTTTGAAGCTCCAAAAAGCACATAAAGGCAGCATAAAAGTAATCCATAAAACTCCAGTGGTTTAATCCTTGTGTAACAAGTGCCCTCAATGTGGGTTGGAGCAATGGACCAGTTTCTAGGTTAGTAGAGAACAGAATAAATTCCTGGTAGTAAATAAATCACACCACAAGTAAGGAAGATTTCTCAAGAAAATTATATTGTGATTGGACAGACATATAAACAACATAAATCAGATCTTATAAATAAAACAATAAAATATATACCAAAAGAAATAATTCTCAGTGTTGTCTCTGGTTTTTGCCTCTTATTCTCTTTTTCAGTTGTATTTCCTTTTTTTCTTTTACAATTGAATCTATATTATTTTCTTTACCTCTGTTCAGACATAGATTATAGCACAATTCTTATTTGATTTCACCTTACTTTGGAAACTTCTAGATTTACGTATCTTTAATTTAGAATTAAAGGGTTTGACACTATTTAAATCTAGTTTTAAACCTTCTATATTGTTTTGACAAACCAAATAATTTCTCAAACAAAACAATAAAATATCAGATAACCACAATTCAATTTCAATTTAAACTCAGATCACATGAAATGATAAAAGGAAAAAACAAAACGAAACCAAAATTCACATCTGTCTCACATTCAATAGTATTCAATGAACAATACCCGTATTAGAACTATTTGTATAAATTGTCTTCTGAATATTATCCAGAAAGTGCTTTAATAAAGTCCCGTGGGTGAGTGAAATCAGATCAATCCTACCAGTTCAGGGTGGAAAAAGAATGTCTTCCCGCTTGGAAAAAGGTGATGTCGATAATGCAACGAAAAGGTCCTCGTATACAACAAAAAGTCTCGTCCCAGGCTCAGATATCAGCATTCAACGATATGGGTGGCTCGCCATCTCAAATCCATGAGAGAAATTTCCATCTCAAACAATAAACCTGACCTGTTTTACCAAAACAGCGTCATTAACATTCAATACTATTTCTTAATAACTTTTAAATCTTTAAACATCTATCTCAACTTTTATGACAACATGTTACCTTGACATTCTGAGAATGTGAAAATTAATATTCATTTATGGCTAAGCAGAATATGTCACTTAACAGTTCGAAATACACCATATTAACATTCAGAAAATATGTAAACCGATCTCTACAGCATACATAATATGCATAGTAACATAAAATACATCTTTCAAAGAAAAGAAAATACAATTAAACTCACCAAATCCTGAGTTTTCACAGTTTGTTAAACACTTCAGATTTCCGAGAAGATTCACAATCGTCAAACATCCACGATTAAATGAGCAATCATCACTCTAAAACGATTTGTCATCATTAACCATTAAGTATTATAAGGCTGTTTATAATAATTTTAAATGATTTTCAACAATATGCACCTTTTTAATCCCGTCTGCATCAATCTCATCTCGTGTTCGGCGCGTCTCTCACACTTCCGCAAATCATCAGCTTGCGTCATACACAACGTGCGTGCTTACGTGTAATACGTCACATGTTCTGCGCTCAATTATTATACTTATTATTTTTATTTTGCACCACATTTAACATGGGTTACACCTGTCTTTTGAAGATGTTGGTAGGAAGTGTAATTGATCTTGAAATCATGATCACCAAGGAGACTGCTGATGTCAAGATCGAAAGTTAAAAAGGGGGTATATTTTGGTTGGTTCTCACCCAAACCCGATCGGATTGCTTCAGAAGATATGGATCAAACCACTGGCATTATTTGGATTGCTTTTATGCTGCCTTTATGTGCTCTTTAGAGCTTCAAGGTTTTTTTGCCACCATTCACTTGCATTGTTTGGATCTACAGAGCTGAGATATTCTCCTAATAATTTTTGTTTGTGTTCTGCAGAAGAAAGAATATTAATTTCAGTGGAATATGTGGAGAAATCTTGAAATTCACATTCTCTTAACTCCTCATCAGTTTACGTGGGGTCTGTGAAATAATCCTGTCATCACTTACTCACCCTTGTGATGTTCCAAACCACCCCCTATTTCTTTGTTTCTTCTGTGGAACACAAATTAGAATGAACATTAGCCTCAGTCACCATTCACTTATATGGAACAAAGATGCAATGAAAGTGAATGGTGACTGAGGCTTCCTTGCTCAGCATTTCTCATACCCTGTTCCCATAATTTTAGTTTTAGGGACTGCTGCAACTCTGTTTTTTTACCACGACCTGAATGAAGGAGAAATCTGACTATATTCAAAAGGTAGCTCTGAAAGACTAATACCGTGCTCTGGAGAGAGAGAGACAAAAAACAGTTCAAATAAAAATGTGTGATTAAATTATATTTGGTATTAGTAAAGGATAATGTTCAGTCAGCTGGTCATATAGTACAATAAAGGAGTTTATTTTGTGATAATGACCAACTTACTACATAACTACTTACCAGATATTAATAAATAAATGGACATGAACTATTTATATTATATACTAGGCCTAAATTAAATATTTAGTTAGTTAACTTGAAGAGACCGCTGAGAGACAGACCACAAGCACAAGACGAGCGGTCAGTTGTAGTGTTTGCCTTGGACAACGGTCAGTCTCCAGAAATAGGTCATATTTGCCATGATTGATCAGTCAAAATCAAATATTCCTGAGAGCTTAGTCATAAAACCAGTTAATTTAGATGTTACCACATGAAGCACATTTTTTTAGGTAATCTGTTTTTGCTGTTCAGTAAACCTTATTCACAGTAGCACCATATTAGATTTTTGACAGGAATGAAAACGAGGCTTTGAGGGATCTTCAAAGACATGCCCTGTATAAAGACATCAAAAAGCTGCTAGATCACATCTAATTGTCCACAACTCATGTTGCCTGGAGTTTTCTGTGAACTGAAAAGTATTTGCAAAGTTGTTTTTTTTTATGTTTCGTCAGCACAAAGATCCAAAAACTCTTTAAATAAAGGCACAACCACTTGAAGAGACTACGTTTATACTTTACACACTCGTTGCCATTCCCAAGTATCCCTGTCTGAAGCTTGCCGAACGGGGCGGGGCAATACATTGGGGCACGGCGACACGTGTCGCCCCGCCCATAACTTACTCTCATTGGTTCGGTAGTCTGTTATTGGTGTGCACACCATAGGAGATGAGTTTTAAAATAATACTGAAGCAAGATCATTTGTATTATAGTGCTGTGGCTCATAAGTGATATGAAATTGTGTTGTACCCCATGGTTCATTGCAAACAGATTGTGTTGATGTGTCTCTGTCATTCAAATCTGTAAATCAAAAAGTTGTGCAATATCACAAAACCTACATTATAAATCATGGTTAGAGAAATGAATTAAATTAAATATAAAATATGGTCATTTTTAAATATCACCATAGATTGAAAGTGAAAAGTGTATCAGTGTTGTTGTAATATAAATATTTTAATTTATAACCCAACATAAGGGGTATGAAATCCAACAGCGCCGCCTACTGTAAACTATCAGTAAATTGCTCTCCAATTCTCACAAAATTTATAAAGATGTCATATTTACATCATTTTTCAACATATTTTCAAATATCCTAATATTGGAGGACAGAATACAAAAACCCATGGCTTGCTTGTATCTGACGAAGAAAAAAAATTCTCGAAGAAAAAAAACAAAAAACAGAGCATGCATGCATGCACTTTTAGTCTTCTTCCATAACAGTTAATTATCATGAGTGATTATTATGCATGAGTAATAATCATTGACCAAGTTTGATTTATGCATGCCGTCTGCATCTGCTCAATCTACTGATTACTCTGCATTTTAGGAATTCAGACATTTTAATTTATGCCATCAACAATAGCAAACATGAGGCTGATGAACTGATGAAAATGGTTATGCCATTCTTGAGATAGTTGCGGTGCTTTCACTCACATTCTATATTGAATCAATTTAATTTCTTTGAAGGATTGTAACCGATTATCTTGTCAGCCCAAAAATTACTTTCTCATTGGCATGCACACAGAAAACAATAACAGACAACGAGTAGTCCGTTAATAAGGAATATTACATGAGGCATACAGGCTATAACTGGTAATACTAAATGACGTACCGGTGCATGAGCACTGAACACAAAAAACACGTGATTTTCAAGTTGGCATTTTGTTTAAGAACATTTTCACGTCACTTTAAGCCTTTATAAATCCCGATTTGGAATTTAGGATTGAATATCACATACAAGTAATCAAAAGATCAACAATTCAATATGCCTATGAAAGATGAAGGAGCCAATGAGACTATATATCCCGCCAAAAATCAAAGATGGCGCTGCAGTGAAAGGTTAAAGGACACAAGAGCACATTTGACACACAAATACGGCAACAGCGCCACCCTTGTGAAACACATTAAATGACAAAGTGGTTATGTCAAAGAAATGTCTACATAATATACTTTCAGGAGTGGAAATAATGGATTTTATGGCATCACATGCACCTTAAGTTAATCTATAACATATTTCTGGGTCTGTCATGGATTCAACGACAACAAATGCTGACTATGACATGAAGATTTACAATATATAAGTCAAGAATGAACAAGTCACAGAACAGCCAGTTTCAGCCGCACCTCTACAAAGAGTTTCCAGTTTTCAACTGTGATTAAACAGTGATGGTGGCATATTACCTGTAAACCACCAACTGCTAAATATCTCTATAGGTGAATCTCATGAAAACATGTCAGGGTCATACAGTATTTCACACCAGAATCAAAAGAACATTTAAGAAATTCTATTTTGTTTTCAATAAATTAAAATAAAAGTATTCTTTTTATTTGATTTTACGGTATTACATTAAAAAGTACAACTACCATCGTATGTGACGTATGGTATAACAATTTTTCTTTTTTATTTATTGAAAAAATAGATTTGTTGCATTACACTAATGAGAATTGCAGGAGATTAAGTGTTGATTATAATAATTGCACAATGCAAATCTTAAAAGAATGTTCTGGGTCTAATACAAGTGAAGCTCAATTGACATAATTTGTTGCATAATGCTGATTACCACAAAAAATCATTTCAACCTCCTTCAAAAAAGCAAAAATCACATAAGAACAGTAAGTTACTTACAATGAAAGTGAATGGGGCCAGTACATAATCAAGAAACTACACATTCTTTTAAAAGTATAGCCACAAGACATAAACATTATACACGTTAACATGATTTTAGTGTGATAAAATCACTTACTAACCTAAAGTTGTATCCAATAGGTTTTCATTGTTATGGCAACAAAGTTGTAATATTGGATATAACGTAATGCAAAACAATGTTAGTAAGCGATTTTATCAAACAAAAATCATATAAACATATATAATGTTTTCATCCTGTGGCAAACTTTTAAAACAATGTGTATTTTACTGTTTATGTACCGGCCCCATTCACTTCCATTGTAAGTGCCTTACTGTAACCGCGATATTCTTGACAGATTTCATGGAAGATAGGAGGTGTTCGGAAAACCTGCTTATTATTTTTGCAATTCCATTTTAAGCTGCTTTGCACACTTCAACTTTAAAGAGAATGTCAACAGTAATATGTCAACAATAATTATAGCAAATAGAATTCTTCTCAATTGAAAGTTGTTTTTAGGCTACTTGAACGCAATTTGTTCCAAATATTAATGCATCTACTATTCAAATTGTTCAAACTATTCAAAGCTTTGGAAAATGAAAGGACACTGAATCTCAGAACAAATGAATCATCTTGGCAGATATCAGACATAAATGAATGAGCACATTCATTCATTTCTACCCAAAGCCGATTAGCTCTCTCGCAGACAGCGGCTCACTGTTTAAACACTAAGATATTTGGCAACCTTTCAAAAAACAGGCTCAGCCACATACTTCAACAAAAATTGGTCTTAAAATACCAACAACCCTGTCCTTTCAATTAAAATTTTGCAGAAAACACTCAAAGAAAAGTTTTATCCTAGCAAAATTTTAGAGGACTCTTTTCGAACTGTTCGACTGTAACCGGGGGGCAAGCAAGGACAACAACCCCCCCGCCCCCAATATTGATACCATATTCAATGGAAACAAGTACATTTTTCATGCTGCAACCCCCACATTGTTCCAGCCAAATCTACGGCCTTGACTGTAACAATTGTACTGTATTATGGAAGAGAATGCAGTCGCTGGAAATGAAAATGGCGAGCTCTGACTCACCCACACTCTTGTGGCTTTGATGAAGCTGCTATAGAGGAACTTTGAAAGAAAGGCCTTTGTCATGGATGGTTGTCAACACTGGGAGGGAAGCATCAAGAAAAAACATGTTTACAGCTACAGTATATTTTCAACACTGAAAATGTTTGTAAGCTCGGGATTAAGTTCAGAAGAAAAAGGTGATATTGGAGAAGTTATTTAAAGAGTTATTAATATATATATATTTTTTTAAGTTTAAAAATAGCTTATTGGAAAAACCCAGACCAACTTCTGTATTGTGGTTATGGCCCTAAATTGAAAACTACTGAAGCAAAAATGAAGTAACTTTCTAAGTAAAAGCAATTATTTACTTGTTTTTTTGTTTTTGGCAACCGCCTCCAGTTAACATACAGCTAATACCGATGTCATTCTGTTATTGAAAATGTCAAGCACATTTGCTTTTGAAACTTTTGTATGGATAAAGGTAGAGGAAATCATTCCACCCTAACAATAGGATAATGTATTTGTTGTGACCCATTGAAAAACAATGTTCTAAGAAAAAGGGAGGAGATCTGGTAAAGAAAACAAATATGAAAACAACTCCGTCACCACAAATCAATGTGGCTTGGCTCAACTCAACAGTAAATCAGGCTGAAGGATGAATCCAGTCCAATGACACTATTAAAAAGCTGTGGAGCAGTATTCATACAGGTCTTTGTGTTTTATGCCCTTTGGAGAACTGTTCCAAGAAAAGTTTCATGAAAACATTTTACATAATGTAAAACAAAGTTACCAATGGAAGAACATAAAAAATGGCAACCGATTTCATTAAGTGTCTTTAATTACTATGTACTTCAGCATATGATACAATGCACTCATTTCTTGTACATACAGTATGTGTTGATGCATTGTACTTGCATTTATTTCCGTGCTGCCCATAACTAAATCCACCACTGGTTAACCTTATCCCCTAACCCTACCACAATCCTTACCCTAACCCCTAACTCTACCCATATCCATACCTCAACAGCATCAAATGTGAGTCTTGTGAGAATTTTGCAGAACATGTAGTTACACAATAAATACATTTTATTGTATATATTTTAATGCTA
Source organism: Xyrauchen texanus (assembly GCF_025860055.1). NCBI lineage: Eukaryota > Metazoa > Chordata > Actinopteri > Cypriniformes > Catostomidae > Xyrauchen > Xyrauchen texanus. Next base: position 6,060,595 of record NC_068282.1, read on the forward strand.
GTGCATAATAGTTCAAGACACCTAATATAGAATAGGGCCAACATTTCCAATTATCACAACCTCTAGATAAGTCATGGAAATGAATTGTTTAAAACTGTGGTCTACAGGAGTTCTCTCAGGTGTGTTAGCGGTTAGACATTTGCTGTAACACTACATGGCCACTCTCATCTTTGTCTCTTTGACTTTGAGTATGGTTAATGATGAGAACCTGTAGCTGAAACAAGACCATGGGTGTAGAGTTACCCTCTCTGTCCCACTTAACAGAAAACAAAGCAGGTCAGTGGTTTGAAGCATGCAAATACAGTAGATCCTACACACATTTGTATGGGACAAAGACATTAAAGACAGTATTTAGCCACCTCAGACCGTTTACTAGTACACAAAGACACATTACCAGTCAACGCCATTTGTATAAATGCCTCACTGACATGAAATTGTATGCTATTAGGTCCAAGGTTTATGGAAACTTAGGAAGAAGATCTAGAGCAGGTGAAACACCTGTTTTCAAATAAAGTGATGGCGGTTGAAAAAGATGACATTTACAGCTGTCATAAGAAGAATGTGAATTGTTCTATACAGGATCATACAGAAATTGACACTATTGTACACAGCATGTGCTTACAAGGAATGCAGATGTTCTAGTAAAGCAAGTGCTTTTCCATAAGTCATAAACCAGATGACTACCTTTGACTTTTTTGCGTTAAGCCCAGAGCTGTGTAAGCTACTTTGAAAATACAGCTGGCCAAGCTACAAGCAACTCACAATAGGAGTTAAACTTAAGTTAAGCTATTGTAGCTACAATTGTTACTTACTAACAATAACTAGCTAGCTACATTGAGTTATTTCATTTTCAGGCACAAAAATGGTGAGGATGTCAATTAGGGTGATAATCAAACTTGAACTTAAAACTAATTCAAACTAAATTTAACACCAAATCTACATTTCAAACTATCTGAATGAACCAGTTCACTACACTAAAATAAATAGATATTTGGCTGAACTTGATTCAATCGTGGACAGTGTTTCCACATGTTTGAAATTAGATTTCTTAGCATAAAATTACTATGTACTCTCAACACAAACATTTTGTTTAGAAATAACCTAGTTGAATTGGGGAAACCCAACAACATAAGACGTGTCAATGTAACTTTTTAATTAAATTATTATTTTTTTAAAAATAATTTTCTCCCCTTTTCTCCCAATTTGGAATGCCCAATTCTCAGTACTTAGTAGGTCCTCGTGGTGGTGTGGTTACTCACCTCAATCCGAGTGGCGGAGGACAAATCTCAGTTGCCTCCGCTTCTGAGACAGTCAATCCACGCATCTTATCACATGGCTCACTGTGCATGACACAGCGGAGACTCACAGCATGTGGAGACTCATCCTACTCTCCGCGAACCATGCATAACTTACCACGCGACCCATTGAGAGCGAGAACCGCTAATCGTGACCACGAGGAGGTTACCCCATGTGACTCTACCCTCCCTAGCAACTGGGCCAATTTGATTGCTTGGGAGACCTGGCTGGAGTCAATGTGCAGACATTTTGGGGGCAGGGGCTCAAGTGAAAAAAGAGCACTTCTTGTAATTATTATTATTATTTTTTTAAACAAAACGTTAAATATATTAACACAACTCTGACTTCCTTACCAATTTATTTTAATTCCCTCACGCAATTGTTTCATACTCAACAGATTTCTACAAAATAATCAGTTTACACAAAGGCCACAGTCTTCTTTAGTATTCACAATGTTTATCATAAGAGCAGGCAACAGCAAAGGAAACTATACCACAATGTGCATGTTTTCTATGCTACTAGTTTCAAGTATACATTTAGAATAAATGACTGCACCAAGGAGAGGGACATAGTTTCACTAATAATTTGTTTATGTTGCACAAGACAATACATTGTTTGAATTATTTTGGTGTTATTGTAATACACCATATGCTTTATGGGTGATATGCTTTAGTTATTTTGTTAATCCTATTCACCTGCAGTGCCTTGTCAAATGTATGCAAATTAGCGCATTTTAATTAGTTAACGCCTAATTTGCATATCAATGTTGCGATTGTGATGACATTGTTAGACACAAATGTTACTGTATTTCACCTGCAGTGTCTCCATTAAGTGTAGTACATTAGCCTGTATGCCAATGATATATTGCCTTAACTAAACTTTAGCTAACTTAACTGCCACCTTTATACCAGTACCAAAACATGCTGCTGCAGTGGCCCTCAATGACTTATGCCCCATTGCTCTTACTCCCATCATAGCAAAGTGTTTTGAGAGGCTGGTCCTCTCCCACCTGAAAACATACTTTCCCCCAACACTGGACCCATATCACTTTGCCAAACCCAACAGGTCACTGAGGATGCTATCGCCTCAGCTCTTCACCCTGCCCTGACACACTTGGACAAAAACAACACATATGTCAGGATGCTATTCATTGATTTCAGTTCTGCCGTCAATACTGTGATCCCATCCAAGCTGATTTCCAAGCTCACCGATCTTGGCATCAGCCCCTCCCTCTGCAACTGGACCTTGGACATTCTCTTTATCAGACCACAGTCTGTTAGGATAAGCAACCACAAATCCTCCACCCTCACTTTGAACACTGGTGCACCACAGGGCTGTGTGCTCAGTCCAATCCTCTACTCCCTCTTCACCCTTGACTGCATACCTGAGTATGGCTCCAACTCCATAATCAAGTTTGCAGATGACACCATGGTGGTAGGCCTGATCAGCGGTGATGATGAGATGACCTACAAGGAAGAGGTACAGAACCTGGCAGTGTGGTGTGCCAACAACAATCTCACACTCAACACCCAGAAGACCAAGGAGCTGGTTGTGGAATATTGGGGGACAAGGAAGGGCCACACACACACACACACACACAGTCCCATCTACATTGATGGGGACGAAGTGGAGCATGTGACAATCTTCAAGTTCCTGGGTGTCCATATCTCTGGGGATCTTTCCTGGACCTACAACACCTCCACTCTGATCAAAAAGGCGCAAAAGCACCTTTACTTCCTTAGGAAGCTAAGGAAAGCTCACCTGTCCCACCAAATCCTGCTGAACTTTTACCGCTGCACTATTGAATGTATCCTAAAAAACTGCATCACAGTGTAGTATGGCAACTGCACTGTCTCAGACCAGGAGGCACTCCAGCGGGTGGTGAAAACTGCCCAATACATCACTGGTGTTCAGCTACCCTCCATCAAAGACATTCACATCAAACACTGCCTAAGGAGGGAGAGAAGCATTATCAAAGACACCTCTCCCATCTGGGAGACAATATAGGAGGCTTCGCTCTTGCACCAGCAGACTCAGGAACAGTTTCTTTCTCTCAGCTGTCAGCCTACTGAACTCTAAACTCAGGCGCTGAACACTACATCCCACTCGGACTACTTTTATTTTTTTTGCACATTCCCTTGCACATTTCTTTCCACATAACTTCTACCTCCTGATGCCGCTTGCACTGTTATGGTCACCTGCCTTAGAAATATATTCTACTTTGTACTATATTCATAGACATATGCATTGAGCTGGTCTCTCCTTCTCCACCTCATAACTTTGCAATCTTTGCACAAAAAAAACAAACAAACATATTGTATATCACTCTCTCTCTCTCTCACACACACACACACACGCAAGCCCCCTTTGATGTCTATGTGTGCACGTGCCTGGTCAGCGTCAATACTCGCTGAGCTACCCAGGCCCTCATATGTCAATGAAACTTAAATAAATCTCTTATTTCTTTATTTACTAACTAGTAAAAGTCAATGCTAGCAATCTAAAATGCATGCTGGTTGGAAGCACAACAGAGTGTAGTTTAGTAACTATGCTATGGTTAGCACAGCATTTTCTCAACAAAGTGGCAATCAATTTCATGTGCGACATCTACCTGTCCTCATCTCCACTCTTCTTCGTAATGGGAACCCCCAAAACTAAAAAATAACAAATTCTTCTAAATATCAATATAACAAAACATTAAACACTAACAAGTATGTCCCTTAATATTCATTATGCATAAAACACAAAACAAAACACTTAATTTGAACATTTACTCCCTATCGAATCACATGCAAAGCATGCTGGCAAATTGGAATCCACTGCCCAGTTTTATCAATGCTACATTAACACCACAAAAATATTAATGTAGTCCCAACTAAAATGGATTAAGTAAACTTTAATATTACAAATTTAAATGGATGGAATGCAGTGAAATCAAGCTGTGACAAAATGTTCTAGAATTGTGTTGCTTTCGTTAATTTGATGTAAGTAAATGAAACCAGCAGCAAAGATCCTTTTTTGAGTGCACAACAAACCATCTGAATTAACCCATTCAAAGTGAATCCGACTTCTCAATACTACTTGAGAGAAAAGATTATTGGAGGGGAGGGTGTTGGATTATTGCCATTATACATTAAAAACTGCGATGTAGCATTGTCACATTTCACCACAAAGTTTTGGTAAAACTAACACTGTACAAACTACACAATTTTGAAAACAGCTGAGATCCTGGGATGCAACGGATAAATCCTATGTTACTAACATTCCTACTTGAACTTTCATTTGCATTTTCTCCTGTTAAAGTATACTGGAATGTTTGTTACTTCGGTTATAAAAAATCTGGTTTGAAAAAGGAAGAAAATAAACTTTATTGTTTTAATGTTAGAAAAACTTACATGTTTCATGTAAAGATTTGCAGTTGTAAAAATGTTACACACTGCATAAACATTTTAAACTCCCAAAAAAGTTGTTAATAGATCACATTTTATCATTTTGATTTGCATCTGTACACATCCATAAATTTCACATATATAGCAAAAAAAGACAAAATTAACAAAATTTCACTAACAAAAGCACTATGAAGAAAAAATGATTAACAGAAAAAAACTGCAAATGATTAGAATAAAAAACAAACAAAAACTATTGTAGGCACCGGACTTATTTACTAGTCATGCACTAGTAATGTCTAATAGCTGCGTGCATGTTCATGTGTTGTGTAGGCGGGTCTGCGTTTATCGGCTTGTTCAACAAAAGTGTATTCATGGAAATATTTTAAACAATCAATTAAAATACATTTTCAATTATATATAAAATCCAAAACCTTATCCATCAGTATTCTTTCCTCTTAACAGTTGCTTATCCATTTCTCACTCTGTCTTTAGTTATTTTCAGTTTTACAGTTGAACTTTAACATGGAGATAATCTGAAGGGTGGATTGTCCCCTTTTCTAGATTACCTTTTCACAGTATTTCCGACAAAAAGCATATAAAGCTGTTGTGTGGAATTTTGGTAAAATATATTCTTGTATCCCAACCTAACATTCAGAGCCAACTACATGTAATTTATTTGTAAGTTCACTTCACCTAAAAATGTAACATGTGGCTCTGAGGCAAAAATGTAAAACGTTTAGGGCGGGACAAACTGTTTGAGCAATCAATGGAGGACAGGGAGAGTTTCTAGAATCTGTGTAAAAACACGATATCTACAAGGAAATATTCAAGAGTGCCTTAAGGCCAGAGTATACTTTCAGATTTCTGTGTGCATAAACGTCTCAGCAATGGGAGAAAGGTGCTCAGAGTTGTTCCTGGAAGGCTACTCAGCCTTACAGGGTCTATGGTTAGGATTAGGGATGGGGGCAGGGTTAGGGCCTCTGCTGCCTGCCAGGAACAATTCCAGGCACATTTGTACAATTTGTATACACAAGCACAGTGTGCCTGATACTGATTGTGCTGAAAGAGTATCACAAAGTAGACATAGTACATTTGCGTCGAACACATCTATGTGAGTTTGCGGTCAAAAGAGTATACTTTGAAGGGTGAGCACTAGGCCATGCTCAAACTAAATATACCCTATCCTTTAGTCAACACCAAGTCAGAACCAATGCCAAAACATGCATAAAAAGTGACAACCAATCCAAACGCAAGTTAGCATTCAGAGGCACAATGTGGGCTGACACAAACACTTCTACTCACAAATTTGCTAGATTCGTTTCTACAAGGTTAATGCGGCAAAAGGTGGAAAATCTTAAGACTTTTTTATATACATGCATACAAATAATGTTGCCTTGCAATTAGCTTGTATAGCATCAGAGTCCTCCGTCTGCCTGATACAGTGAGTCCAGGCTTTACTGAAGTAATACAGTACTTAAATATTTAAGCAGCTAAACGCAGCACTACCCAAAGCACATTCTCTAAATGGAAATCTTCAGTGACACAAGAATCACATTCTAGTACAAATACATGAGAACAATTGGAAGACTACACAAATGTAACCTCCTAAATGATGGTATCCAAGGGTAATACTTAGTGGCAGACAGAGTGGCTACATATTGGAAATTAACACCATCTGCTTTACTATCTTAAGTGATGGACGGAAAAGCAATTAAAACAATTCCCTATTAAAATATATATATTTTAAATATACCAGGGTTTTATACACAGAACATAAACACCAAATAAAAGGATAGTTCACCCAAAATTTTGTAATTCTGTCAGTATGCATTCTATGGAACTCGAAAGATGTTAAGGCCTATTCACACCAAACCTGTTTATTTTTGGTACGAATGTTAGTTTCGAACGAGCTTTTGTACGTAACAGTGGATTCCGATGCTGCTATTCATAATGAGTCCGACAAATCGTCCTCTGACAATCCACATTTTTTTTTACGTAGAGTGATCTGATTGTGTTTTATCGGATTGCATTGAAAACTGATGGACCAATGAGATTTTTGTCAGTCACTACAGCTGCTCAATCCAGTGTGTTGGTGGCGCTAATCAACTAGCAAACACCAGCAGAAACACACCAGAAAATTATATACTTAAAAATAAAAAGTTGCAGTTCATGAACCCTTGGTAATGCAAACATAAATCTAGTCTGTTTTTGAAAGTCTGCTTATGGTGTTTTGTCTTAATGCGCATTATTTAATATGTACATCACTGTGTTCGATATATTCTCATGGAATTAAAACAAGCAGCGAGTTTCAGCAATTCATTTGCACCAAGCTCGTAGTAAAATCCCATAAAAAGATCTGTCACATGCAATGTTTTAGACAAACAAATCGCAGAGCCACACTGCTATTTTATTGCAAGGATAATATAACAAATTATTGCAATAATTTAAATAAAGAAAAGTCAGTGAGCCAGTATTTTTATATTATTTTTAATAAATGCACCATATTTTATCCAATACTGTTATTCTCAATGTACATTATTCCACGTGTATTTATATCCCTGTGCCTTGTGTTATATTATCCAGGCATTAAAATAAGAGAAGTTGGGCTGTTTGGAAGATACTATTAAATACATATCATGCAACAATTATCTTTTCTCATCTCACTCGCTTAAAAAATACAGATTACACACTCCTCAAAATGCATCAACACCATGGAAAGAACGTAATGAATCAGTTATGCCGAATTGGGTAAATAAATGCTTAAACAGCGTTCAGTATATTAATCTCTTAAACTGAAGATGTAGGGAGGAGACTGGTGTAAATGTTTGTAGAAAAGAAAACTTTGCCACCTACTGTACAGGAGTGAAATAGTTTTTAATTTCATGCTTTAACAAGACTCTGTGTGAATAGGACTTCCGTTAAAGGTTCGTCTCGCAAAATCGTCAGTTTGGTGTGAACAGGCCTTTATGCAGAATAACAGACTGTCAGTTTCATACATTCTGCCTTTTGTGCCCCACAGAATAAACAAAGTCACATGGGTTTGTCACACCATGAGGGTGAGTAAATGACCATTTACATTTTTAATAGAGTTTAAAAAGCATGTGCCAAGTTTGTACAAATGTTTAACATTTGGATCCATGTTGGTTTCACAACTTTGTGAAAAAAAAAATAATGCAAAACATTTTCTACCAAAAAAAAAAGAAGAAATAAATAGATTTTAAAAATGTAATTTGGTGTAACCATCAAGTAAAAGGCATGTAAACACTTTACTTATATTAAACTTCCCATACATTAGAGTACATGCAAATTAAACAGTAAACAAAAAAAAAAATCAAGAAGTTTTCTTAGGGTTACACCATATGACTAGTCATGTCTTATCATAAAAATGTCAAATTGTTAATATTTAATGATATGACAAAATAATTATTTATTTGAAAACTTTTTGTTTTGAGGGTCTAAAGAGGTCTTTACCTACCTACATGTTGGTAACACCACATGACTTCGATTTGGTGGACAAAAGTTTTTAAAATATGAATCATATTTTAAGATGAAATTGTTTCACTGCTATTTTGTTTAAAGGAATAATGAAAGATTATTCTGCACTACTCATGTCACATTTTTTTTTTTAAATAACTTCAGCAGTTAATGAGACCGTTACACCACTTAGACATTTATTTGAACTAGGACTGGGTATAGATACAGATTTCCCGATTTGTTTCTGATTCACAAGCGCTCAGTTTGATTTTGATTAGATTTACAGGAGTATAATGTCCCTTTTGTTTACATTTGAAAGAAATGATCTCCTAGCTAATGCTGTTAATTATACAGGGGACCTTATAACAAGGTACATTATAAAAATATAAATTTTACTAATTATATTTTATTAGTTTTTCATAATTTGTCAAATTTTAGATTCCAAAAATAAACAAATCCATGTATTCAATCAATAAATATGATAATATACCCCATATATTATTTTTGTTACATTTTTGTTTAATAACATAATTTTTTGTCTACAGGTATTTACACTGAATTGTTGAACACGTGTTAAAAACCGGTACTCTCTCTTTAAGACAGCATTTCTTTAAAAGCATCTGTAAATTAGCGCAGGTTAAGGAGAGATGACACAAACAGCTTTATCTCATCTGTCCTATGCATTTAATTAGAATTAAATGTCTTTTTTTTACTTAAGAGAACAGCTTAAAATACATTTTCAGATTAAAAGAAACAATATTCAATGACAAATGGGTCACGTGGATCTCGTCTTTGGATACACATTACACAGAACAACTTACACTCTCAACACACAGAGATAGGATCTGGACAGACCTATGGATCTTAATAGTCTGGACAAAAAAAGCTAATGTTACATCATTGACCCACATACGAGATGTGTGCACATACATGCCTTAAAGGCAGACTCAGAACAGGTAAAATAATTACATTTCCATTAAAATTACAAAATGCACAAGAACACCACATTTGGACACCAACTTCTTGAGGTCTCTTTTCCACACACATAAGTAGGAAGAAACTTGCAACAGTGCAAGAACTGTCCCTTTGCTCTGTCCCATGAACAGCTATATACAAAGAGTTTGAGAAAGGTTGACCAATCATGGCCTGTACATACAGTGCCACAACGTTAATGAGGTATGTTGTTCTTTAGCTCAAAACGACTATATACCTGTTTGGATTTCATCTTGTTGTATTGGTTCACAAGGTCCAATTTGCTATGACCTAAAGTCATGCGTTTCTCGTCACGCCGATGAATCCCTTTATCCTGACCCAGTCTGTCTTTTGGCATGGGACTCGGTGGAGGAGGTCCCTGCATACTCTCTGGCTCGTTCTGAGAAAGATCCGGACCACCATACGGAGAGGTATGTGTGGGCAACTTCTGGAAGGCATGGGGATCCTTGTCCTTTGTGGAAGGGGTGAAGATTTCAGTGAACTTACTGAAGAAGGGGTTGGTGACGGGACTGCGATGTTTTGGGGAGATTTTGCTTTCAGGTGGAGACTGTTGAGATGGAGGTTTTGGAGAGTTGTAGAGACCCATTGCCTGAAATTTAGATGTTTGTCCAGCAATGTTTGACCGGATGTACTCTGCTGCTCCCATCTTGGACCATTCCACACCAGAAGACTGATCTAATCCTAAAGAGTGGTGTTCCACAGTCTGACTACCAATGGGAGAACCTTTTCCAATCGGTTTTCCTTGAGGCAATTTGTGCCCTGGACTTATGACCCCTTTCCGGTCAGTACTCTTTTGTGAGTTTTCTAGGGTCTTTTTGTCACGTGTGACTTTGTAAACAGATTTGATACCTGGAGGAGCAGCTTTGATGCTGGAAACGCTACCACTTGATTGGCTACTGGAATTCTCGGAATACACTAGCTCTTTGCTGCTATAGTCTGGGAGAAAGTCCAGCCCCAAGTTTGGTGCCATCATGTTGTAAGGGTAACAAGGTAGACCTTCTTCATCTGGATTGTGGAAACGGTCTATTATTTGAGAGTTGGCATACATGCAGCGGAATTCCCGATCGAAGCAGTCAGTAATGTGTCCGGAGAATTGCATTAGCATGTTGCTATGGACCTGAGCAGAGAGCCATGTAAAACTAGAGCAATAGAGAGAGAAAACATCTTAGTTTCACAATTGAAATGCAACCTGAAAATTGTGCTTGATTCTCTGAATAAAACTTTAAATAAGTTGGTTATAAAAGTTGAAAACAGAAACCATATAATCCTGCTGTCAGTTCAAGTTTATGAATTACACTGTTTTATGCTAACAAAGTGTTTATGTATGTTCAAACATATCATCAGTTTATGACTCCAATGCCTTACATACTATTGAAATAAAAGATTGTTTGTAGGTTAAACAGGCAACCCCTTTTCTTTCTTCGCAAGAAAGTAAATTTCATCTCAGCATGCATTATTCTCTGTTAAATCTTATCTTGAAAAGTTGAAAATGTTAGTTTTTTTTCCTTCCCTTTTTCTCCCCAATTTAGAATGCCCAATTCCCAATGCGCTTTTAAGTCCTCGTGGTGGCGTAGTGACTCGCCTCAATCTGGGTGGTGCAGGACGAATCTCAGTTGCCTCCGCGTCTGGGACCGTCAATCAGCACATCTCATCATGTGGCTTGTTGAGCGTGTTACCGCGGCGACAGCGTGTGTGGAGGGTTCACGCTATTCTCTGTGGCATCCAGACACAACACACCATGCGCCCCACTGAGAGCGAGAACCACATTATAGCCTATATATATATATATATATCTACCCTCCCTAGCATCCAGGCCAATTGCTTAGGAGACCTAGTTGGAGTCACTCAGCACACCCTGGATTCAAACTCACGACTCTAGGGGTGGTAGTCAGCGTCTTTACTTTACTTAAAATGTTAGGTTGACATAATTGTGTTTGCAAGCAATTTCTCTTTGAACTGTATGCACTTCTTGTCAAACAAAAGTGTGAGCCTCACCCACTATCTACACTCAGTGTGTACTAACAGGCTACTATCGATCACACTAACCCTGAAATAACAAGACAACTCCTTTACAAACCTGTTCATCTTAACAATTTCTAATCTTCATAACTAGACCAGATGAGCCTATCTTTATAATCCAAGTCTTAGATAGATTGTTAGCATGTAAAAGCTCCAAAATAAGTCTAACTATCAAAAGATAACATTAAAATGGTCTTAATTAAACAACAGGGGAGACCGGGGGTAACACACAAAATATCTTCAATCACAATCAAGAGTAATGGCACTTATTTATGCTGTGTAGAGTTCTTTCTCTGGCTAAGAAAAAGAAGCATGATTGTTTTACTTTGTAAGAAATTAATTCAACAACAAAAACTGAATTTGGGGTATAGTTGTGATGCCTTTGTATTACATATCTATTTCATTGCTAGGTTGTTGGTTAAAAATTATGAACGACAGATCTAACAAGATTGTACAAGATTTTGTTTTTATTGCTGTGAGGTTTGGGGTAATTGTTACTCTAGTTCTGATATAAAAAGCAACTGTGTGACTGAACTGAAGTATTGAATCTTTAAAATATGTAATGAACGTTATTTCATAAATTATCTAGTTGAAGTTGATCATTCTAGTAATAAGGACTCAAAACCATTTAAAATAATGGTAACACGTTACAATAAGTTTCCATTTGTTAATACACTGAATATCACGAGCTAACAATAAACTATATTTTTAAACAGCATTTATTAATCTTTGTTTAAGTTAATTTATAAAAACATAATACTTAATTGTTAATTTATGTTAATTCATTTTGCATTAAATAATGTTAACATATCCAACTTTTAATTTTTACAATATATTAGTAGCCTAAATGTTGAAATTGCCATTAACCGAGATTAACATGCTATTAAAGTATTGTTAACAAATATAGTTAGTCCTGGGTAGCTCAGTGGTAAAGCTGCTGGCTGCCACCCCTGGAGTTCGCTAGTTCGAATCCCAGGGTGTGCTGAGTGACTCCAGCCAGGTCTCCTAAGCAACCAAATTGGCCCGGTGGCTAGGGAGGGTAGATTCACATGGGGTAACCTCCTCGTGGTCGCTATAATTAGTTCTTGGTGGGACACATGGCGAGTTGAGCGTGGATGCCGTGAAGCCTCCACACGTGCTGTGTCAACTGGGATTCGTCCACCGCCACCCGGATTGAGTCGCACCACTACACGACCACAAGGACGTAAAAGCGCATTGGAAATTGGGCATTCCAAATAAAGGAACAAATCTCTGCATGAAGGCTGCTTTTTGGATCTACACATCAATTTACAGAGATATTACAACCTTCTAGTTAAGTCTTGCTTTAAGAACAGGTGGTGCAACCAAATTAAGCACTGACTTAGTTACAAACTAACTAGTAGTTACTAAGCCCTTAGTGTGAACTTTTGTGAGAACATACGCACAGCTGGTGCAACCCTACCCTGGTCTCCCATTCAATTCATAACAATAACAGAGCTGAGGCTAATGCAAAAGCTAAACATGCCCACACTGTGCCTCAGATATTTGTGTCTTACTTCTCAAATAAGCAAAATCATCAAAAAATAACATATTGCTTTTATAATTCAGCAGTATATTCCATAATTTCAGTTACCATAGTCTAAAAGCTGTCAACTGTAACAGAGCTGAGGCTAATGCTAATGCAAAAGGACAAAGTGTGCCTGAGAAATGCAGAGTCATCATGTTTTCATTGCTAAGCTGCTCGAGTATACAGATGTCTGCTGAGGCGCATGAGGTGCAGCTAAAGCCCCGTCATCTCCCCGGCAGAGCTGCCAAAACGCTGCCATATGCTTAAATGTTTAACATAATACAGAGTGATATAGCTGAAATGAGATAAGCCCTTGGCATGTCAACATGAATAATTTAAAGCACAAAAGAATTTCACTTGTAAAAACATTGGCGCTGCGTCTGTTGGCGTAATCGCTGTGAAAAATCCTGCATGAGGCATGTTAGTGCCGCAAGACAAAATGAGCTATAATGTTTTTACATTGTTAATGAATATGCCATATCATAGACATTTTGTAACCTCCCTCCCCTTTTAACTAAAATGTACCATAGTAACCATAGTTATAATAACATGGTATTAGACAACACTGTCATCATAGAAAATGTAACAAAATGAAAGATTCTGAAAGCTTCTTACACTGTTTGAAGGGGCTCTTATATTAATTTATTATGATTTTACCATAGTTAAATTGAACTGTAGCAATTATGATATTTTAACCATCTTTACTACGGGGAAAAACTCATGAACATGCTGAATTACATAATACATGAATAAAAAAAATAGATAAAACATGAATATCCTACCTATACGATCCAGCTATGACTTCCTCACAGTCAATGATCATGAATTTCTCCTGAATTTGACCCGTGAATTTCTTCCCACTTTTGGTGCAATATGTGTCACCACTTACACTTCTTATCCGCATATTCTGAAAGAAGTAAAATGACATTAATTGAACGTCACTTGATCATTAGAGTAAAACAATTAGATAAGAGTGGGCTTTGAGTAAACTTAAAATAAAATCTACAAGTAAAGTCCTTTTTACACTGTAACAAGGGGTAATAACAATAGTAACACCAACAGTAATAATAATACTAACAAACTGAATACAAAAAAACGCATTTGTGTTTTGGCCAGCCAACAAAATAAAGGCCTGAAAATGAAAGGTGTGTTTATTTAATTGACAACTGCATTTATTCTGAATGACCTGATACACACAGAGCTAGTGTTTCACTTTTAGGTGAAATCAACAAACAAATGGTTTACTTCTAGTTGTCCCTGCATTTTAAGGTGGAATACGATTATTTTTTACATTGAAATTCTCTCACAACACACATCACTTCAGACATATTTGGTAGAGCAGAACACACATCAGCCACAACATTAAAACCACCTGCCTAATGTTGTGTATGTCCCCTTCGTGCTGCCAAAACAGCACCAACCAGCATCTTAAAATAGCATTCTGAGATTATATTCTTCTCACCACTATTGTACAGAGGGGTTATCTGAGTTACCATAGACTTTGTCAGTTTGAACCAGTCTGACCATTCTCTGTTGACCTCTCTCATCAACAAGACATTTCCGTACACAGAACTGCCGCTCAATGGACGTTTTTTGTTTTTGGCAACATTCTGAGTAAATTCTAGAGACTGTTGTGTGTGAAAATCCCAGGAGATCAGCAGTTACAGAAATACGCAAACCAGCCCACCTGGCACCAACAATCATGCCACGGTCTAAATCAGGAAGATCACATTTCCCCACCATTCTGATGGTTGATGTGAACATTAACAAGATCCTGACCTGTATCTGCATGATTTTATTCACTGCACTGCAGCCACACAATTGGCTGTTTAGATAATTGCATGGATGACTGTTGGTGCCAGATGGGCTGGTTTGAGTGTTTCTGTAACTGCTGATCTCCTGGGATTTTCACACACAACAGTCTCTAGAATTTACTCAGAATGTTTCCAAAAACAAAAAACATCCAGTTCTGTGGACGGAAACTCCTTGTTGATGAGAGATGTCAACAGAGAACGGCCAGACTGGTTCAAACTGACAAAGTCTACGGTAACTCAGATAACCGCTCTGTGCAATTATATTGAGAAGAATAGCATCTCAGAATGGCTGATTGGTGTAAGTTCATTGAAAAATATTGCACCATACTCAATGCTCATATACTTGACTTACATTCAGGTGTGAATTCTGGATGTCGAGTTCTGTGCACATACTCAAAAAATGGCAGAGATTCTTCTCGTCCAGTAGAATATAAACTGGAACCCGGCGCTTGTTGCAGGCCTCCATTAAGTCACAAAACAAGTCCACATCAGTAAATATATCCATGACTATAGCGATAACCTGTATTACATAGAGAAGTTGTTAGGGTATGCATCACATCTCGCTGCAATCTTCAAATAGGTTTCATTTCACTAAATAACTTAAAAATGTAAGTGGTCTCTGTAATACAACCATTACACTTTTGCAAATGTTTAAGGTAACAGTTACAACAGTTCTCGTATCTAAATGCATAATTTATATACACATTATTTAGATTGAAAAAAAAAAAACATGTCAAGTTAGTAGAAATGTAATCTGTGTGTCAGTGTTGGTTTCAAGATATTCATAGCATTTCCAACAAAATAAATGTATTGATGAAGTAGTGCAACCATGAAGTAACATTGTAAACTCTTACTTATTACTGGACAAATCGAGTTGTCTTAAACTACTTGAAATGTTACGTTTTGGGCTCATAACTCAAATATATTTGTTCATTGAACTTATTTTTCCTAAAAGAAAAATCTTATAAATTTAAGATATTAAGTGTTCAAACTGTTGAGTATAAAACTGAGGCTATGGAGAATACCCATAATGCCTTGTGCTTGAATTATTTAATTATGTTTACTTGGTCAAAGGGGACATTTGAGGGCATTTAAATAGCTGTTATTAACTCTGGAGGCAGTTTTACGATCTGGGGTTGCTTCAGTTTGTCAGGTCTTGGCTCAGCAACATTATGTGGCAATAAAATGAAGTCAGCTGACTATCTGAATGTACTGAATGACAAGGTTATCCCATCAATGGATTTGTTTCTTCACTGGCAGCTAGGCCTGTACTGATTATTAAATTGCTACAGGTTGGAGACAACCGTGGTTATTGGGCATTCTAATTCCAATCACAGTATAATGCCCAAATAAGGGAATTTTAAGTGAATATACTGTATGAATGCCATTGTGTATTTATGTGTCATTTAGGTGTATTTATGTGTCATTCAGTAAAACTCTTGAGTGTCACTGAGCTGCACCATGGACAACAACCAGCTCCAGTCCGGAAGAGCACGCGAAGAGCTTCTCAAGCACTCTGAATCAAAAACACAAGTGGCTGTTTGCCAAACTCACGCAAAAATATAAACGAACATGGATAGACTATGAGAGTGAACTCAAAACACTCCGGTTTCACTTTAAACGATCGTGTAATGGCAAATGTTTCATACACGCAGTGACACAGAGGAGAAGCACACTTACTCTATTTCTATGGAGTGATGAAATGATGAAATAAAATCTCCAAGGTTTTGCTTCATGAGAAATAAGGGCACGTGAGCTTAATCAGCGCATTAAAATAAAGTTTGAAAGTGAAGAAATTAGGACAGAAATATTTTCTATTGCACATAACAAAATAATATATAAATATAATTAATATATAAATATATATATTATAAAAATAAATCATGTAAAATATATGAGTTCAAAAAACAATTTATCAAAACTATAGTTGACCAAAATATACATGTAATTCAAAAGTTTTTAAAGCAAATATGAAATATAATGTAAATATGACTTCATAAGGTGTATGAAGCACACGTGCAGAAAAAGCACACATTAAGAAAAATAACAATTATATGACAAATAATCGTGAAGACCCTTAAAGAGACAAATAACAATTATTGTTGTTCAGCCAAATTTCATAATCATGACAGCCCTACTGGTGACACAGGCATATTACAGGACGACAATGCCAAGATTCAATGGATTCAAATTGTGAAGGAGTGGTTCAGGCAGCATGAGGAATTCATTTTCACACATGAATGGCCACAACAGAGTCCGGACCATAACCCCATTAAAAGTCTTTTGGATGTGCTGGAGAAGAATTTAAGGGTGTGGTTCGACACTCCCGTCCTCAATACAAGATCTTACGCCAAAAATTAATCCAAGTCTTGGTGGGAAAAAATTTTGAGCGGGAATAAGTGTTGTGATGTTGCATAAGGTTGTCGAAACAATGCCATGACAAATACGCGCCGAAATCAAAGCTAAATATTGTCCAACTAAATATTAGAGCATGCAACTTTTTTGGCTAAGCAGTGTAGTTACCCTAACTTAAATAGTTAAGTTCATTCTATATGATCACCAAGTTAAGTGAACTTGATGACAGGTTTTGGAGATGCCATTGCTCAATTAAATTGAGGGAATAAGTAAACTGAATCAATTGAGTAAAGTCAACTTATTAGGGTTTTCAATGTATTAAAATAGCCTACTTCGTGTGCACATTGAACACATGTATACATAACTTAATCATTAATGTAAATTAGTTTTTTTTAATGTTTTATATATATATATATAAATATATATATAAAACAAATATTATGAATTTGAGTCACAAATATCAAGAAGTTTTCTTAGGGTTACTCCATTTGACCTGAATAAAATGTGCCTTTCCATAAAAATGTCCAAATATCAGATTTCTTTTTTTTTTTAAACAATCAAGATGACGTTGAACTCAGAAATTGGAAGAATGTTCATCAAATTAGAGGTGTATTCAAGTAATTGTTTTGTGTGAACCGCATTTTTAATGTACTTCTGAATAACTTAATAGATCTGAAAAAATGTCATTGGCCTTTAAGCATGTATGAATGTCATTGCATTGCACTGTAACAATCCAGTGTGTCTAAATCATAATAGTATTATATAGTATTATGTTGTCTCAGAAATGCAATACTGTGTCAGGGAAGAAATATGGAGACCACAAGGAAGTACAACAGCAGCCATTGATCTGTCACGGACAAAACATCATTCAAACACATTTTTATATTCACACACACACAGTTGTTCTTACTCTCTTCTCTTTACTAATCAGACCTTTGTCATTTAGGACATGTTCTACTATGTTTGACAACCATAAAATGCCCAAATACTTGTTTTTATTTTCTCCAAGTATATCTATTGTTTTACCATTTGAAACTTTGAAAACGCATGTGTGTGCAATATTTTCCTTGAAGTTTGCTTGTGCCATATGGTTTTTAAAACAAATGCCATTTGATTTGATATGTTGTTATGTACTGAAATGACATTCATACAGTTTTAAATGTGGCTTAGTTGACGATTAATATTTGGCCATTTTGCGATTATCGGGATCCGACGATAACCGTGCTCACTTGGCCGGATAGCATTCCCTTTTGTCAGTTCCAACATCTACCAAAAGATTTGTCAATGGATAGACAACACCGTTTTCAATGTTTTCTCTTGAGGAGTATATGCACATTTGAGTAAACATTGCATGAACTAAGTGTTTGTTTCACTTCAATTTGTTTATCGGCGTTTAAATCGGTCATCCTGCTCACTAGATACCGTATCGGCCCTTGAAAAATCACATATAGGTCGACCACTAGTCCAAATACTTAGTGGATTATAGTTTATAATTCGATATTATATGAGTCTAATTATTCGTGCTTTAATGTAGTTTACCAAATTCATTGAAACAGTCTAAATACAAACTAAAATGTCTTCTGTTTACATGTGACGTAATGCGACTGGAAAATACTCCTTTGATAAAAGCAGACACAGAACTTCAATCATGTTGCATATACATATATATATATATATATATATATATCATAACTCTGTTGCCAAAAGTTGTGCCACTGTCAAAACGTCATTTGTTGATCATTTTTCTTGTGTAGGATTTGGTTTCTGTTGTTCTTACCTTCTTTGCTTTACTGATGAGAGATCGAATGAGATCTTTGACATTTTGGGACTTGTCCCTCTGAAAGTATATCTGCGTCTCTGTGGGGCCAGTTCGGTTGGAGACATCGGGCCAGCCCAACTCCAAAATCGGAGGCTCCTCTTCGGACATCATGGGAAAGTAAGTCCCCGAAGTGAGTTCGGACACCGTGTCTCCATCCTCCATGTCCACTCCATTAGTGCCGCTGTCCGTGCTGCAGGTCTTGGCCACATTTTCGGTGATATAGCGTATTTCCAGCGAGGAGAGAAAGTTCACTTCTCTTTCTTCATTTAGGACTTTTCTATATTCATTTTCCCCCTGTTCCAAGAGCGCGTCCGTGGCGAGCCGTGCGGTTTCATTGTGGCTCAGTTCGAGTGCCGATCCATGTCTCCAAGGGTTCTTCACCTCCTCCAGTCTGCTGGCGAGCTTGCCGAGTGGTTTTCGCGTATGGTTCGCTGCGCGCCAAGGCTCTGAGCTGGTCATTTCAGCGACAAATGTTTCTTCAGCTAAGTAGGAGTTCACAAAAAGCTTGTTACATTTGTTATTGGTAGTATATTCCGAAGGGTCTCAACAGACCTTGTTTCCAGTCATCTTAGTTTGAATGCACTATTCCCGGGAGCTTGGTCGAGTATTGTTATGAAACTAAACGCTTTGCACCGCACCTGTGTCTCTGTGTGAGTGTGCGTGAGTGTGCGTGTGTGTGCGTGTAGATGCTCACCTGCAGCGATTAGCCAGTGGCTCCACCTCCCTCTCACGTGACGTGGAACGAAAACTATGGAGTTATATATGTGCCACAATTCGGCATGCGCAAAATTATATTTTGAGTGCACAAAAAGTTATTTTGCACACGCAAGATGATATTTTGAGCGAAAAACCAAAAAAATTCTGCATCCACAAGATGATATTTTGAGTGCACAAAAAATTGTCTGCATGCACAAGATGAAATTGCGTGCACAAAAAGTTATTTTGCTGATGCAAGATGATATTTTGAGTACAAAAAAATGGTCTGCACCTGCAAGATGATAATTTAAGTGCACAAAACGTTATTTGGAATGTTCTTGAACTCATCAAACAATCAATTTTACACTTGAATAAAGTTAATTTGAATGTGAATTTGCACAGAATTCTTAAATTTGGCCCACTCTGAGTACAAAATACCTTTTTGCATGCTTAAAATATTATCTTGCGCACGCAGAAAGGTTTTTTGTGCTCTCAAAATATAATTTTGTGCACTTAGAATTGTGGCACAAGTTTAACTCCATAGAAAACAAGCCCTACTGTCCCTCCAAGGAGTTTAACGGGCAAACAATTTAAATATGGTGTATGCCTACCCACTTTGACACCTCTAGCACTGTTGGACGGATAAAGTTATTAAGACATAAGAGCGGATTAGAATTGCTGTAGTTTGCCTGGATATATCCACATTGTACAGTCTTATGAGTTGTCCACTAATAGGATCCAATCTAATCTAACTGTCCTGACAAATCTCAATTTACAAGATGCATACCTCATTTTAGGGTGCTGAAAGTGATTTTTTGGGGGGTTGGGTTGGGTACAACAATACACATAAAATGTCCCTATTACCTGACAGTACGTTTACAAGCACAGTTATAATCGAGTTAGTCTTCATCTGTCAGCCCACAATAACACAATGCACAATGGAATATTTGAAGAAAGGCTGTTAAATACATCGGGTTAAAGTTGCACTCAGTAACTTTTGTCTTTGTGTCATCTTGAACTTACACTGACAGTTACCGGCTCGAATGCAGCATAATTTATGCGCACAACGCAGAGGCCATTTGTTGTCCTATTACCCTGTAAACATGCTGGGCGAAGCCGAGCTACAATCGCATTGTCTGGTAGTCCGACTTCAAAAATTATGTGATTTCAGTCTAACGACTAGAGCGTTTATGTGACATTATAAAAAGACAAATTAACCTTTAAAGTGCATGTAAACGGGCTGACTGAAATAGGTGTTCTGAGATATAATAGTGAGTGTCTGCCCTTTTTAAGCCAATCAGAAAACTCTACGTGTTATGCCTTTTAATCATTTTGCACGGTCTAAGGGGGAGGGCTAGGGGGGCTTTGCTCCCCTAGATTTTTCTTGTGCCCCTCAGAAATTTTGGATTCCCCCCCACTCCGGTCGGATGGCCCACTCTTACCTGGTTGGACTGCGAAACTAGAGAACCTATTGCCCACCCTAAATGCCTCATGAAAAACCTAGGAGTAACAATTGAATTTAAATGTCTCAGCAAATATTATTGACTGCTTTGGGAAAATATGAAGATTTGGCCAAGTTCTTTAACCTGGGCAACAGTAACCACTCATGTGATCTGCCTGATATGCCAGTTCTCTTTTTGTGAACCATGTCTGCCTCATTTGAATAGTAAATAAAGTGCAAAGGATGTCACTTGTGTGATTAATTTACATGAGTGATGTGTAAAGATGATCATGAAGCAAAAAACGACAAAGAAAGCAAACATACTTGTAGGGCAGGTCTTTGCAGTCTCCAAATTAGATGTCTAAAACAAATGTTCCATTTCAGATGTACGTCACTGTTCTGAGGGCACAAGCATATAATGTTCGCATTAAAACACTGAAAACCTTTAGTTAAATACCAAAACTTTATAATAATTGTAACAACAGCACAGTCTTCTCAACCCTTTTAAAATGACCCTGTTGGATTTCATATAATGTTCACATTAAAACACTGAAAACATTTAGTTAAATACAATTCTTTATAATATTTGTAACAACAGCACAGTCTTCTCAACCCTCTTAAAATGACACTAGTTGTTTTCATGTTTTTGTCTTTATTGTCCTGCATCGTGTTATTTTAGGACTTCCTGTCTTTCTCTGTAAGGTAGCAGCCACCCTAAAGCCTGGCCAGTTACATGAATCATAGCTTTTCCATGACATGTGTTTTACAAAGGGGAAACAAATGCAAGCGCAACACCAGTATTTTCCTTGTTTAAAGTACTGAATGGATATTTTTAAACTCACATTTCAATCTTAGTTTGAGCTGTTAGTTATAGAAAGCATTCACACATAGTTACTGCTTTGGAAGGCCCACATATTTAGGCTATACAAATAAGCACAGCTGCTTGATAGGCCAGGGGCCTTTTGTTTTTAATCTTGTTTTTGTTCCCATTAATTGTAAAAAGAGTAAAACCTGAAAAATCTAAGTAATATTACATCTGAAAAAAAGCATATCACTATTAAATAAGGGCATTTCTGATAATGGCAATGTTCATAAAACCATTTCATCAATATCAATAACGAAATTTGGATAAACCAAGTAACACAAGTATGATATAAACTCAGCAAAAAAGAATGTCCCTTATTCAGGACACTGTATTTTAAAGATAATTTTGTAAAAATCCAAATAACTTTACAGATCTTGATTGTAAATGGATTAAACAATGTTTTCCATGCTTGTTCAATGAAACATAAACAAATAGTGAACATGCACCTATAGAATGGTCATTCAGAAACTAACAGCTTACAGACAATTAAGGTCACAGTTATAAAAACTTAGGACACTAAAGAGACCTTTCTACTGACTCTGAAAAACACCAAAAGAAAGATGACCAGGGTCCCTGCTCATCTGTGTGAACGTGCCTTAGGTATGCTGCATGGAGGCAAGAGGACTGCAGATGTGGCCATGTCCGTACTGTGAGACACCTAAGACAGCACTAAAGGGAGACAGGAAGGACAGCTGATCATCCTCACAGTGGAAGACCACATGCAACAACACCTGCACAGGATTGGTACATCTGCATATCACACCTGCAGGACAGGTTCAGGATGGCAACAACAACTGCCCGAGTTACACCAGGAAAGCACAATCCTTCCATCAGTTCTCAGACTGTCTGTAATAGGCTGAGCGAGGCTGGACTGAGGGCTTGTAGGCCTGTTGTAAGGCATCACCAGACATCACCGGCAACCATGTTGCCTATGGGCACAAACCCACCTTCGCTGGATCAGACAGGACTGGCCAAATGGGCTCTACACTGACGAGGCACAATTTTGTCTCACTAGGGGTGGTGATATAAGTATTGCTTATATATCTGTTTTCAGGCTTTAATCCTTAACATCAGACATTTTTCAGCACACATCATGTATTCCCCCGCATTATTCACCTATCGCGAGTCAACTGCATGCATTTTCCATGTGCATCCATTTGTCTCCTCTGTGTTACATGGATTACTGCATCGATCTCAAAGCACCGCTTATCAAGAACAACCAACAACAACAAACATTTGCATAAGGGATTCACATCGAGCTCAAACCCTAACTGCTCAGGAACAACCAACAACTACAAACAACTGTGGTAAGTCATGGCATCCGCTCATGTTATTTCTTCCTGCATTGCATGTCACATGTTTATAATAGCCTCTTCCATCAGCAGTGAGGGATTCACATGTGATAAATGTAAGGAATTAGTCAGGCTGATGGAGAAGGTTAATGAGTTAGAGACACGCATCCGAACGCTAGTGGAGGTCAGTGAGAAAGAGAAGACAGTAGATACTGTTTTTCGGATGCAGGCAGTACAGAGAGCAAAACACTCAATTTGGTTCCGGCTGTAGAGCCCCCGCAGCAAGGTGATTGGGTGATGTCTCAGCGGCATACTCGCTCAGCAAAGTGACACCACTCTTCTGTTCCTGTTAGGGTTTCCAATTGATGCTCCCCACTCAGTGATGCACCCACTGAGAATCATGTTGAAAGAGCCCTTGTTATTGGTGATTCTATTGTAAGGAACGTGGAAATATTGTTAAATATTATTTATTTAACAATAAGGTGGAACTATACTATTGTTAAATGCATTTCGTGTTACAGAGCGTCTGACATCAAATCAAATTTACAAGTGCTGGCTAATGTTAAACGTAGATTTTCTAAACTTGTTATTCTTGTCAGCACTAATGATGTCCGGCTTCGCTATTCGGAAATCACTAAAGATAATGGGCAAGAGGTGTGTGAGTTTGCAAAAACAATGTCAGACACTGTAATATGCTCTGGCCCCCTCGCTGCTCGTCGTGGTAATGAGGTTTATAGTAGATTAGTGTCACTGAATGGCTGGATGTCTGAGTGATGTCAGACAATTGGAAGAGTTTTTGGGGTAGACCTGACCTGCTAAAGAGAGATGGACTCCATCCCTCCAGGGAAGGTGCTGCTCTCCTCTAGTAATTTGTCTCATAGTCTTAATAATGATAGTATTTGACTAACTAGGGCCCAGGTCAGGAAGCAGACAAACAGGTTAATCCAAAAGTCTACTAGCTGCCTTGAGACGTCACTTAGGTCACATAAACTACAAAATTTTGATTAAGGTCAAACTTGAACAAAACAAAACATTTTAAGATAAACATCATATAAAGATAGGGCTACTAAACATTAGATCTCTTTGTACCCAAGCACTAATTGTAAATTAAATGATTACAGATCATAGTTTGGATGTGCTCTGTTTGACTAAAACCTGGCTTAAACCGGATTAATATATTAGTTTAAATGAATCTACTCCCCAGGGTATTGTTATAAACATGAGCCTCGTCTGAATGGTCAAGGAAGAGATGTTGCTACAATTTATAGTGAAGTTTTTGGTGTTACTCAGAGGACAGGATATACATTTAAGTCTTTTGAATTAATAATGCTTAATGTGACACTGTCAGATATAAATAAAAAAAACTTTTTTTTTACCCTTGCTACAATATATAGATCACCCGGGCCTTATTCTGATTTCCTTGGTGAATTTGCAAATTTTTCATCAGATCTTGTAGTTATCGTAGATAGAGCTTTAATTGTTGGTGACTTCAACTTTCACATAGATAATGAAAATGACACATTGGGATTAGCATTTATCGATATTCTCAACTTTCTTGGAGTCAGAAAAAATGTAACAGGACCAATTCATCGCCATAATTATTGTTGATGTTGATAATATAGAAATTCTGCCGCAGAGTGATAACATCTGGGATCATTACCTCGTCTCTTGTATGCTGCGATCAGCCAATGTTACGCAATCTACACCACGCTATCGTTCAGGTGGAACTATTCTTTCGACCACTAAAGATAGCTTCATAATAATCTTCCAGATCTATCTCATACACTCAGTAAACCCCAAAGCCTAGAAGAACTTGATGAAATAACAGAAAATATAAATACAGTCATCTCTAGCACTCTTGATAGTGTCGCCCTCCTTTGATTAAAAACAATTAAAGAAAAAGCCCTGAACCATGTACAATGATCACACTCATACTTTCAAGACAGCAGCTTGTAAAATGGATTGCAAGTGGAAGAATAGAAGATTAGCATTGCTTGGAAGGATAGTGTCTGTAGCTACAGACAGGCACTAAAAGCTGCCAGATCAGCTTAGTAAACTCCTAGAAAATAACCACAACAATCCTAGGTGTTTATTCAGTACTGTAGCTAAATTGGTTAGGAATAAATCCTCAACAGGGACAGATATTCCATCACAGCACAAGAGTAATGATGTCATGAATTTCTTTACTGATACAATTTAAATAATCAAAATTATTTAAAAGTAATTAAAAATGAAATTATGCAATCATCTGTCATAGCACCTCAGAAAACAGTGTCTCATAATTTTCCTCATGTGCAACTTCAATCCTTCGCTGTCATAATTCATGAAGAGCTAACAAAACTTATCGAAACATCAAAAGCCACAACATGTTTGTTAGATCCAATACCAACTAAGCTCTTAAAAGAGGTATTCCCTGTAATCTCAGAACATCTTCTTAATATTATTAACTCTTCACCATCCTTAGGACATGTCCCAAGAAACTTTAAAATGGCAGTTATCAAACCACTTATTAAGAAGCCACAACTTGACAAGTTAATTGGCTAATTATATACCGATTTCAAATCTCCCATTTATGTTGAAAATATTAGAAAAGGTAGTATCCTCCCAAATATATATTAATTTCTACAGAGAAATAGTATATATGAACAATTTCAGTCAGGATTTAGGCCTCATCACAGTATAGAGACTGCACTTATCAGAGTTACAAATGACTTGCTCTTATCATCTGATCATGGCTGCATTTCTCCTCTAGTGCTTTTAGATCTTAGTGCTGCATTCCACACGATAGATCACGACATTCTCTTGAATAGGCTAGAGAATTATGTTGGCATCTGTGGAGTTGCATTATCATGGTTTAGGTCCTATTTAGCAGACCGATACCACTTTGTCTATGTAAATGAGGAATTGTCAAACCAAACAAAAGTATAGAGTGCCACAGGGATCAGTTTTAGGGCCTCTGCTTTTCTCCTTGTATATGCTTCCCCAGGGAGATATTATCAGGAATCGTGGCAATAAGTTTCCACTGTTATGCCGATGATACCCAACTTTATATTTCTTCAAAACCTGATGAGATTTCACAATTCTCCAAATTAGCAGTGTATCAATGAAATTTCTTTCTACTCAATTCTGAAAAAACAGAGGTACTAATTATTGGACCAAAAACCTCTAAAAATAAGCAACTAAAATATAATTTGACTCTAGATGGATGTACTGTTACATCATCTTTTACAGTGAATAACTTTAAATACATTTTATATCAATCTGTCCTTTGAAAATCAAATTACCAATGTTTGTAGAACACCATTCTTCCACTACAGAAATATTGCTAAATTACGACACATGCTCTCTGTTGCTACTACCGAAAAACTACATGTGTTCATGACCTCTAGACTAGTTTATTGAAATGCATTACAGGGGGATGTCCAGCAAGATCAATAAATAAACTTCAATTTGTTCAAAATGCAGCAGCCAGAGTGCTGACGAGAACCAAGAAATATGATCATATTAGCCCCATTTTATCATCGTTACATTTTCTACCTGTTAAATTTCGTATTCATTTTAAAATTCTGTTAATTACATACAAAGCTTTGAATGGTCTACCTCTGTAGTACTTAAGTGACCTTCTACCATGCTATATTCCATCACGTTCATTACGATCACCAAATTCTGGCCTGTTAATAGTTCCTAGAATATCAAAATCCACAAAAGGAGGTAGATCCTAAACTATGTAATAGTCTCCCTAACACTATTCGAGATGCAGACACACTCACTCAGTTTAATTCTAGACTACAGACTCATTTATTTAGCCAGGCATACACCTAATTTATCCTTCAACTCACAATTAGGCTGATTTAGTAAGGTCTGCCAGAACCAGAAACAGTGATCATGATCTATAACTCTGCAATAAATTGAATGGCGTCTATGCTAATATTTTATTTGTTTCCCTGTCTCAACCTCAGGACTCCAATCCTGAGGTCACCAGAACCGGCTGGATTCAGCTCCATTCCTGCTTCGTGTTGGACTCCACTGCTACGTTTAGCTGTGTGATGATGACTAATAGCAGTCGTTGCCAGTCAAACATCACTTCAGTATATTACGATGGACTTCAGAGGATGAACTGATGCCAACTCCAACCATAAATTCATGGGATACATCATAAACCATTGCCTGAACCTTGGACTTAGGATGGACCTCACTGAAATTACCTGCCAGGTTGAACTGTGATACACCTCACTGATCTCTGCCTGCATCACCTCTGTCTAATGATGGACTACACTCTTATAATGGAATACATAGACTATCAATTAAGTGCCAACAAAACACTTCATCAGCCAAATAACAAGGACAATTGCATCTATGTGAACTTCTGCAGTTAATCCAGGATGGACTTCAAAGACATTAGTCATTAATCTTACAGTTCATGACACATTAACACTTACACATTAAAATGATTAAACCGTGACTTGCACTATACATAAGTAATATTGACATTATATTCATGATGTTAGCCAGAGGGGAACTGGCCCCCACAGTGAGTCTGGTTTCTCCCAAGGTTATTTTTCTCCATTAACCAACATATGGAGTTTTGTGTTCCTTGCCACAGTCACCTTCGGCTTGCTCACTGGGGTTATAAATAAAATTATTATTTAATTACTTATTTTTAAACATAATTCAAATCGTATTTTATCAAACTACACAATGATGACCTAAGACATTATAGATATTACAGTTTTATCTTCGGTTAATGCTTGATCTTCTGCAAAGCTGCTTTGAAACGATGTGTGTTGTGAAAGGTGCTAAACAAATAAAAATGACTTGACTTGATGGTCTTGACTCGCATTTATCGTCGAAGGAATGAACTTTACACTGAGGCCTGCACTCTGGAGTGGGACTAATTTGGAGGTGGAGGGTCCGTCATGGTCTGGGGCGGTGTGTCACAGCATCATCGGACTGAGCTTGTTGTCATTGCAGGCAATCTCAACGCTGTGCGTATCGGAAGACATCATGTGGAACCCTTCCTGCAGGCTCATCCTGACATGACCCACCAGCATGATAACACCACCCGCCATACTGCTTGTTTTCAGTGTGATTTCCTGAAAGACAGGAATGTCATTGTTCTGCCATGGCCAGCAAAGAGCCCGGATTGCAATCCCATCGAGCACGTCTGGGACCTGTTGGGTAGGAGGGTGAGGGCTAGGACCATTCCCCCAAGAAATGTCTGGGAACTTTCAAGTGCCTTGGTGGAAGTGAGGGGTGACATCTCACAGCAAGAACTGGCAAATCTGGTGCAGTCCATGAGGAGGAGATGCACTGCAGTATTTAATGCAGCTGGTGGCCACACTATATACTGACTGTTACTTTTGATTTTGAAAAGTAACAGTCCCCCCCCCCCCCACCCTTTGTTCAGGGACACATTATTCAATTTCTGTTAGTCACATGTCTGTGAAACTTGTTCAGTTTATGTTTTAGTTGTTGAATCTTTTTATGTTCATACAAATATTTACACATGTTAAGTTTGCTGAAAGTAAAAGCAGCTGAAAGTGAGAGGAAGTTTACAATGACTTTATGACTCATGCTATTACACAAAGCAAATGAATTGAAAAATTGCTGTTGATTTATACTAATATGCGAAGCAATGACTGCATCTCATTAGAACTGACAAAGCAGGTTTGTCGAGATGCTCATGTCTAATTCTCATAAAAAAGCCTCCGACTGTGTCAATATAAAAATTGATCACTAAAGAGTTTATATAACACTTATCCAATGTTTGCAAATGTTGTAGCTATGCGTGACTTTACATTTTGATCATCTGATGTTTTTAAATGTCATGTAAATCCACAGTTGTTGGATTACTTTGAATAAACTGATTGCAGGTAGTTTTCGTCATATTGATGAATTATAACATTATATTGCATTGTGATATAGCATATGAAATTTGCTTATTATTGTGAATAATATTAAGTTGTGGTGCATGCTTAAGCTATTACTACTTTTTTAAATATTGCATTTCGACACATACCCCATCGCAAACGATTTGAATGATAGATTAACTTAAACTTTGTGGCTTAAGTATTTCCCTGTTGGATTAGAAAACGGGCGAAAAATACCCATAGACTTATACGGTGGGACCCAGTCATTTGGTAACATTTGGACATCAGATGCTGAGAATAATCTGATAATTTCAAATCTCATGCAAATGTACGTTTTTACAATGTATTTTTAATTTTGTTTTGAATACGCTGATTTTTGGTATTTATCAACGTATTGGTGTGCACGTAAGCACTCATTGAGAATATAAAATAGACTTGGGGGTGCATTACATTAACTTGGTCTCAAAGTAATCATCTAGCACCCACCTAGCAATGCCTTGACAACACTCAAGAGCACCTAACAGTGTGGCAGCGAGTTATACATTGACTTGAACCAGTTACTTTTTCTTCAGAAAAATTTATTTGCCTATTCTGTCTGCATTTTTGAAAGAAATTTTATTCCCCTTAAATTGGCATAAGAAGATAATGTGACAAATAACTTTTCTCATCTTTACTGGTTCACTCTCTGGATATTTACAAAATCATTTTTAACTAAATAAGTCAAGTTTGTCAAGACAAACTTTGATGTTTAATAGAAGATTAAAGGCCTTTTGTGTTAAAAAATAAATAAATAAATTGGCAATTGGAGTTTGAATAACAATCCTTACAAAAAATCGAAACTAGATGCAAAATTGCAGCAAATTTGCCGCTCATTATTTTCACATGAAAATTAGCTTTTGATTTGCCACAAATATCAAGTCAAGTCAAGTCAAGTGGTTTTTATTGTCGTTTCAACCATATACAGTTAGTACAGTACACAGCGAAACGAGACAACATTCCTCCAGGACCATGGTGCTACATAAAAACAACAAAGGACAAAAACAGAACCACATGAGACTACACAACACTAAATAAAATACCTATATAAAGTGCACGTGCAAACATGTGCAAGAAGTATGGGACAGTACAAGAAATTTCAAACAATGAACAGGACAATAGGCACAGTGAGAGACAGTGCAGCTCTTAAGTGGTAGAGGTGAACATTTGGCAACAATGGACAATTTGCTGCAAAGCATTTGAAAATGATCAGTGGTGAATTTGCGGCAAGGAATGTTCAAATTGTTAAATGCAATGCTCGCCCATACGAAAAATCGAGAGTTCATGGCAAATTTGCCATAAACTCTTCCATTGGTCAATTTGAACATTCCATTAATGTAAGTCTATAGTTCCCAATTTTTGATCGTCTGCTGTTCGAGAAGCTGCACCGTTGCGAGCTGGATACACAAATTGGCAAGTTCAGCTACAATACACTTAAGCACGTCTTTGTTTTGCCAGATGCCGTTGATCTGACATTGCACATTTTCATCAGCCCAAATATTCAGAAGAGCCCTGATTTTGTCTATTGACCAGTACTTATGATTCTCCATTCTCCGTTGAGGTGAGCTGGTAGCTAGATATGAAATATTGGGAAAGGAGTGCTGACCCTCTGACCTATCTCAGCTAAACTCCGCCTTTGACATTGACCCTGCATAAGTCCCAAGTTAGCCTTATCTGGCCCAAGGTTAATTGGCCAGGGCGCTTGGCCGTTGGCCCCAAGGAAGCCCCAGAAGTGACAGTGGAAATGCAACTGGGCCTGGCACACACTAGCACGCCCACATTTGGCCCGATAGTGGAAATGCGGCTATCCAACTTTTTCCTAGGGGTCTTACTGGGGAAATGAATGTGGGTGGGACTTCCATCGGAAGTTGTTCTACAGCATTCCCTAGTTCTGGCTGCAGTCATTTTAAGACCCTGTTTACAGCTGTTAATTAGATGCATTTCGGATGATCTGATCGCAAAGGTCAGCGCTAAATATAATTGTAAACGGGGCGCAAAATGTTTTGTGATTGGATCACAAAAAACACAAACAGAGGTAGTCAAAAACTTCAATGCATTTGAAGTTTAAAACGGCATCTTGATGTGTCCCGGACATCAGCAAAGTACCACCTCTCACCAGTCAATCACCCGCTGAATAAAAGTTTAAACTTAAGTGCGGATTTAAAACAGTCCGATCGGAAAACTTGAAAAAGCAATTACATACGCAAGTATGAGAAATTCACAGCTCTTCCTCAGTGTGTCTGTCTGATTTGAACATGGAGGGTGACAAGATGACAAGCACACACATCTGAAGCTGAACTAACACAGGTACTCCACTAAAACAACCAATAATTTTGCTCAAAATGTTGCATTTGTACTTTAAATCTCAGTGAGCCTAAAACTGTGAGACGGTTTTGTTTGTGCTTTCTTTGCTTTTATGATTTTATTTTATTTATTTACAGTGTATTAGCATACAGTAAGACACTGATATAGTGATTGATGTGCATAAGAAATCATACACGCTCTCCTAAAAATCCCAACACCACAACGAAAGAATGAGTGGACGTCTGCCGCAACAACAGCTGTGTCAACTTGACAATAGAAGTAACGCCCATATTTTTCGCTAAGCATCACGGGACGTAGAAAAAGGTTGGATTGAAGAATGTTCAAATTCCAACTGTCAAACTCCAACTGTCAAAATATTCAAATGTTAACAAGTACATACAAAACCGTTAATCTGCTTGAAGAGTTGATGTCAAACTCTGTTGGCTCTGAAGTTATAAGACAGATAATAGCCCACAGCAAGGGCATGTCTCACTAGTTTCAGCAAGATCAAGATTTAAGCAAGCACACCTGGCCAATTGTTTTCCCAAACAGATTTGCTCCAAGTTCAAGTTTATTCAAATGTACTGTAGGTTGTTGGTGGGTCATAATGTTTCATTACAACACTTTACAAAGTGCATAATAACAGTTCAAATTAATGCACGAATAGAAAATTGTGTATAATATCAAACCATACCTGCCAAAACCTGAAAAATTGTTGGTTCATGGATCGCATGTGTGAGGAACGGCAGCCGGTGGAGTTTCTGGTGCCCCCCTAGGGTAAGATGGTGCCCCCGTAGGGAGTAGGTGCACCACGCATATAATATGCATATAGGGAATGGCGGTACCGATCAATAATACCACTTTGAAGATGAATAATACCAAGATGTGTATTCAGATGGTCCCTTACCCCATCCTTGACAGTTTTAACACTAAATGCTTTTTGAGCTATTCATAATAAAAAGTGTATATCCTTTCTTATATGCTGCGAATTTCCTGACCCATGACTTAAAATTTATTAATATTTTTTTTTGTCTTATATCTTCTTTGTCTTATTTATATATACATATGTGTTTATATGTATTTTTATGTTGTGTTTTTTATTATTTCTTTTTTTTCCTTCATCTGTAATGCGTAATTCTGTACATCTTAATGAACATTTAACCTTCATTTTTCAATAAAAATATCCACCGTTTTATCACAATGTGAGGACTTTTCAGACTGTCCCTTACCACACCCTTCACAGTTTTAGCAGATTTCAGCTCAATGTGTGGACTTTTCAGATGACCCCTTACTCAACGTATGAAAAATGTCCACCTTATATCGATGTTAAATTAATGATCTGGAACACTTTTGCCATGACGCCATCTGACCAGTTTACAGGACAAATAGCGTCATTTCATATTTAAATATGGGTCGATCTTGTATTTTACGGGCAGGTGCAACCAACCCTACCTGGAGGTCATATTACATTCTCATGAGCGAAGTGCGGATGTGAGAAAACACGAGTTAATTGGTAGAAATTGTAAATCGGGAGTACAGCGGGAGGAGGGGTGGAAAAACAGGAGAAACACGGTAAAATCAGGATAGTTGGCAGGTATGTATCAAACATTCCGAAAATTACAGTTCTTACACGCTCAAACAACTGATCATTTCTATGGACGCCTTTAACATCTTCACTGACTGCACATATGGCTCATGTGACATATTTCATGTTTTCTAAATTCATACGAAAGAGTAACAAACCTACAGACCGAAATTACACATGTTGTCAGCCACTGACTGTCTTGTGAGACACAAAGTTTTATTCTTGTAGGGGCGCTTGACGCTCTGAAAACCAAATCCTCCATGCATCTGCATTTAAATCTCAGAATGTTTTTTTTACATCCCTTTGGAGATATTTTACACTGGGTAGTTATTTTAAATAAAAACTGATAATTGCAAGAATTCATACCTGTGAATGGAAATCCTCCTCTGCATAATCTATAAAAGCATTTTAAAAAATCCTCGTTCAATAATAATAAACGACTTTGATTGGCCCATCCTAGCCGGCCCTGAGAAAAGTAGCAGGTGACACCAGCATCTACGCTAGAGGGGATTGTGTGACACTAGTTGGGTGAAACCAACTTGTACTACGGAGGGGGGAATTAAGTTTTTTTCTGATTATGACATGCTCAAAGTCACGCAATTGCAAGGTATCTCATAATAAAGTATTGATAAAAAATATATAAACAACGACAGTTGCATTATTGGGGCACTGACCCCCCCGAATAAAATAAAATAAAACAATCGCCAATGGTAGACTTCCTGCAGCCCTAATGGACATCATAATAAATGGAGAATTTTGCAAATATAAGAATCAGTCACTGAAAATCCAATATTCATTGACCAATAATCTGAATGCACAACTAATAATTATAGAAATTGTGTTTTATTTTCATAACATAATTAAATCTAATGTAACTAATGAATCAAACTAACAATCATTAACTAATATTCATGCTTTTCAGTCATCATTTCAAGTAATGCATGCTCCTAATCTATATAAATCATGTTTACTAAATTAATCTCATGCCAAGACATGAGGACAACTAACCATGAAACACCACCGAGCACAGCAGTTTTCACACTCTAGACCTTTGTTTCATGAAGTCTAATGCTTTAACTGCTCAGTGCTTCAAGGGTTGAGAGTAATCCACCATAAATAAGATTCAAAGGTCCTTCATGTCTACAGCCAAGAAAAGGTCAACAGAAGACAGTCACTGAAGCATGTGGTCCCTGTAACTCTTGCCACAGTCACCTTCAGCTTGCTCACAGGGGTTCTAAAAACAATTGTTTAATTTTTATACACAATTTACAATCAAATTACACAATGATCACTCTAAGACTTACAGTTTCATTTTTTGTTAATGCACGATTTCCTGTAAAGCTGTAAAGTTGAAACGATATGGGTTGAGAAAAGCGCTATACAAATAAACATGACTTGACTGTTGACTATGAACACTTTATCTCAGCAGATAACCTCCAAACACACTGCTGCCAAAAACAACGGTCTTCCTTAACCACTTAAATAACCTTCATTAACAGATAAATAAACAAAAGCGTAAATACAGGCAGATGTTTCAAAAAGTGTTGAAGAACACTGTGAGTGTTTCTCAGTAATTGTTAACACAATAAATACAGTTCAAAATGAAGTCTGTGGACTTTCAATGGGACATGTCCACAGTTAAAGGTGCACTCAGTAACTTTTTCCTCATTAAAAAAAGTTTTACTCTTTAAGAAATGAATAGTCATTTTGAAACAAATATATATAATCATGACTACTCACATGAGATGAAGACTCCAGTCATTTCAGTAACCTTATAAAAGCTGTTTTATTCTACATGGAGAGGGTCTCCTCGTGGGGGCTGCCATTTTAGAATCACATGACCAGCCAAATACTACTTGCTTAATCTTGGGAACCGCCTTGTTTATGGACACTTTCACTCATGGATAAAATTAATCATGGCTTGGAATATGATGCACGAGTTACATGGACTAGTTTTACGATATCTTTGGGTCCTTTTTTAAGCTTTAAAGTGAGTCACTATCCACTGCTATTGTATTGAAAAGACAGGGACATTCATTGCAATTTCTCCTTTTGTGTTTCACAGAAGAGAGTAAGTCAAATGGGTTTGGAACAACAAAAGGGTAAGTAAATGATGATAGAATTTTCCTTTGTGGGTGAACTATCCCTTTAATACGAGTGTAAACTGTGCTATTCTCTTTAGGTTGAGAAGCTTCAGCACTTACATTTTCCCATCACACAGTCAGATGGCATTTGAAGAATACAAATGCAGCAAATTAACCATGTAAAAAACAGGAACATGTAAAAGTCTTGCTGGTCGACCACTGTACTATTTCTTACCTAAAGCCTGTCTTTTAAAAAATTGTAGCTCTCTGTACTGTAGAACAACTTCCGATGGAATTCCCACCCACATTCGTTTCCCCAGTAAGACCCCTATGAAAAAGGTGGATAGCCGCATTTTCACTATCGGGCCAAATATGGGCATGCTAGTGTGTGCAAGGCCCAGTTGCATTTCCACTGTCACTTCCGGGGCTTCCTTGGGGCCAACGGCCAAGTGCCCTGGCCAATTAACCTTGGGCCAAATAAGGCTAACTTGGGACTTATGCAGGGTCAATGTCAAAGGCGGAGTTTAGCTGAGATAGGTCAGAGGGTCAAGACTCTCTCATCATTTATTCATGCCATCACAGATGTGTATTGCTTTCTTCTACTGAACACAAACAGATTTTTAGAAGAATATCTCAGCTCTGTAGGTCTATACAATGCAACTCAGTAGTGGCGAGAACATTGAAGCATATAAATGCAAATCTACATGACTCCAGTGGTTAAATCCATGTCTTCAGAAGTGATATGATAGGTGTGGGTGAGAAACAGATCAATATTTATGCACTTTCACAGGAGGACAGAGTTTTTTGTGACATTATTCGTACATATCCCTACCTACTGAGCAGGGAGGAGAAAAAAAGAAGGGATAAAGCAGAGGAAAAGAATAAATAAATAATAATTGCATAACAGCCCAGTAGGTAGTGATATGCAAAATATGATTTGGGTCCCTCCTTTAAAGTAAATCTATGGAACAAGCACCACTAATAATACCCCCCAAAAAAAAAAAACAGATGCTGTCTTTAGGCCTACCAAGCATGAAGTAGGTCAGTTTTGTTGAGTTCTCAGAAGAAAAATGCCTATAAGAGAGTCTTGCTTAAAATTATTTAAACCAATTCCTTACGTAAAAACAAAGGGCTTTAGGTTCATTGTCCACAAGTTAGTTGGGGAATTCTGCAAGTCATTGAAACTCAAGAGAAGTTACGAAATTATTCAGAACAAAGCAAGTGCATCTAAAGTGTCATAAGTCTTCCCAGAGAACAATCTAGTTTAACTGCATGTTTTTCACTTGTTTCGTTTGTCACTTGTTTTGGTTGTTACAGGTCACACGACATCCACATGTTTATCCAGGTTAGTCAAGAAAAACTACAGAAGCTTTGAGGAAGTAAGTCATTTACTGATCAGAACAGTCCTCAACTCAACTTATACTTAAAGGAACAGCACACCCACAAATGAAAATCTGTCATTATTTACTCAACCTCATGTTGCTCCAAACCAGTATGACTTGTCCATGGAACACAAAAGGAAATCATATAGGTCAAATAGGTAAAAAAATATAATTTCATTTTCATTGGGTGAAATATCCCTTTAATCACTCAGGTCTCAGCTGCTGAGCACACAAAAGACTTTGAGCAGCCCTTAGGGTGACAGGAAAATGACAAGCACATCATGTGAGCAGGAAAAGGAGTTCAGAGAGATTAAATAACATCCTTATGCGCGTTATCACCCTCCATTGACTCATCTGTTTTACGACTGTTCCTGTAAATAGCCCTGAATTTGGGATTGGCTTCTGAATTGCAAAACTCTAACATGAAACTAAAGAAGGAAAAAACCTTCGGTAAATAAGCCTAGAAATTTGAAGGTAATATACTTGAATGTAAATACTTAAATACATCGATATCTAAACACTGTTAAGAGATAGACAGATAGACAATCATTGACACATGACACTGGATGACACATTGACATGTCAACACGCCTGACCAACTAACGATCAGCAAACAGTGATCAGAATAGGGATGGTATTAGTTTATTAGTTGTATTGTATACTTTATGTACAGTATCTATGTGTCTATGTTGTGGAACAATGTACCAAGACAAATTCCATGTAAGTGTATCTTACTTGGCCAATAAATTGACTGACTGATTAAATAATATTAAGCCAGTCATTTTTAAGCCAATCCTTTTACTACTGATACACTTTCTCAAACCTGACAACTGACCCCTCGTTCGAACGTGAAAATGTAACTTACTCAATTTATTGGTTTGTTTTATATTTATTAGTTGGTATTCACATTTATACAACACCAATTCCAAAAAAGTTGGGACAGTAAGAAAAATGCTAATAAAAACAAAAAGTAGTGATTTGTAAATAATTTTCACCCTTTGCTATAATGAAAACACGACAACTACACATTATATGATGTTTTAGCTTGTGAATTTCATTATTTTTTATGTACAGTCATTTAAAAACAGATGATTGCAACTCGCCCCAAAGAAGTTGAAACAGCAGCAATTTAACACTACTAACAAAAAAAAGAAATAACTGAATAACAGTTGAAATAACTGACTTGTCAATTTGCCAACAGATGCTTCAGCAAATAATCCAGCACTTTGAGAACAATGTTCCCTAAAGACATATTGGAAGAATCTGGGGCATTTCACCCTCTACAGTGCACAACAGTTAAAAGATTCAAGGATTCTGGTCAAATCTTGGTGTGTAAAGGGCAAGACAAAAAACACTTTTGAATAAGCATGACCTCCGATCCCTCAGACGTCACGGTCTTAAAAAACATTATTCATCTGTAATGATATCATGAACATGGGCTTGGGATAACTTCAGTAAACCTTTGTTAGTCAACACCATTCAGCGCTGTATCCACAGATGCAAGTTAAGACTTTACTATGTAAAGGAGAAGCCGTACATCAACACTGTCAAGAAGCACTGCCGATATCTCTGGGCTCATTCTCAGCGTAGATGGAAAGTAGAACAGTGGAACCATGTTTTTTGGTCCAATGAGTCAACACATATACATATATATATATATGTTTTTTGTATTTGGCACCAATCTAGAGACTGTCGAAAATCCCAGGAGATCAGCAGTTACAGCCCATCTGGAACCAACAATCATGCCACGGTACAAATCATTGAGATCAAAATTGTTTCCACATGGTGAGAAGAATACAATCTCAGAATGCTATTCTGAGATACGGTTTGGCAGTTTTGGCAGCATGAGGGGGACCTACACAATATTAGGCAGGTAGTTTTAATGTTGTGGCTGATCGGTGTGCATATATATACACACACACACCAATTCTATACACATGATTCTAAATGCCCCCAAAGCTGTTGAACGGAGGTGGGGCCGCCCTGTGCCGCCCCTGCCGCAAGATGCCACTCTGGGTGACTGCCCATGTCGTCCATGCCTAAATCCACCACTGCATGTGCTTGGTTGCCAAACCTACCTCCACGTCTCTAGATTTGGCTAAAGTCCTTCATTCAGTATAAGTCTATAGGATTTTTCTCACCTGTTTTATCATCCACCAGGCAAAAATGTAAATCCTAGAATCGCCCATGATGCTAGCTTTGAAAAGTAACAGCACACCTCTCTCCAGCAAACTGCACAATTTGACTCATCTTGTATAA
Organism: Xyrauchen texanus; assembly: GCF_025860055.1. Classification (NCBI taxonomy): domain Eukaryota; kingdom Metazoa; phylum Chordata; class Actinopteri; order Cypriniformes; family Catostomidae; genus Xyrauchen; species Xyrauchen texanus. The sequence continues at coordinate 6,099,114 of NC_068282.1, forward strand.
CTGTAGAGCAAATTTGCAGGTCAAGTTATGTTAAATACTTCTTGTTAAGGGGTTTTCAAATAGTAATAGTCTTGATTAGTACCACCAAATACTGTTATGGGATTGTTTCCCCCTAAAACACTGAATTGGTGAGGTTTTTTTGTTCAAATCATATCAAATGCACAACAACATTTCTGGCAAATTTGAGCGCCCCCTGTTGTCTAAAAAAAGAATGTTTCTCTAGTGAATATTCATTTTCTGTGTTTTAATTTTTTAATTTTTAAAGGAATGCACCATTTTCACAATGATATGCTATATTAGAACTTCCTTTATTGGCAGCATAGACCGCTTACAGTGGTGGCCAAAAATATTGGCACCCTCGGTAAATATGAGCAAAGAATGCTGTGAAACATAATCTGCATGGTTTATCTTTTTGATCTTTCATTCCAAAAAATTCACAAAAATCTAACCTTTAATTGAAGTAAAACAATTGAAAAAGGGGAAATATCAAATTATTAAATACATATTTTTCTCCAAAACACGTTGGCCACAATTATTGGCACCCCTAGAAATTAGTACGAGTAAAATATATCCAACGTATATTCCCATTCATATTTTACATTTTGTTTCTGTACCTGGGTGACTAGGAACATGAAATTGTTCAGTTATGACTTCCTGTTTCACAGGGGGTATAAATATGATGTAACACATAGGCCAAATTCCCTTAATCATCAATCGCATTGGGTTAGACTACAGAATATAGTTCTGATGTGAGGCAAAAGGTTGTTGAGATTCACAAAATGGGAAGTGGCTAAAAGAAAATAGCCATAGCATTGAAAATGCCCATTTCCACCACCAGGGCAATAATTAACAAATTCCAATCAACAAGAGATCTTAAGAATCGGCCTAGAACAGGATGTGTGTCTATATTGTCTCCACGCACAGAGAGGAGGTAGGTTCAAGTGGCCAAAGAATCTCCAAGAATCACAGATGGAGAACTGCAGAAATTAGTTTGGGGTCTTGGGGTTACAAAGTCAAAATTAAAATAACAAAAAAAAAAAACCAGACATTACCTACATCACCACAATGTTTGGGAGGGTTTCAAGAATGACAAAGCATCTGCTCTCATCCAACAACAAACTCAAGCATCTTCAGTTTACCAGACACTACTGAAACTTCAAATGCGCCCAGGTTCTATGGTCAGATGAACCAAAAAAGCGCTTATTGGTAGCAAACACCAGAGACGGGTTTGGTGCACAAAGAGGTGAAGTACCATCCAATGCCTACTGTTAAATGTGGTGCTGCATCTTGAATGTTGTGGGGCTGTTTTTCTGCCAGAGGTCCTGGACACGTTGTTCAAATACATGGCATCACAGACTCTATCAAATACCAGAAGATAAAGAATCAAAACCTGGCTGCCTCTGCCAGAAAGCTTACAATGGGCTGTGGTTGGATCTTCCAGCAGGACAATGATCCAAAATCAACACAAAAATGGTTCACTGACCACAAAATCAAGGTTCTGCCATCGCCATCCCAGTCCCCTGACCTGAACCCCATAGAAAATGTGTGGGATGAACTGTAGAGGAGAGTCCACCAACATGGACCTCTGAATTTGAAGGATCTTAAGAGATTCTGTATGGACGAATGGTCTCAGATCCTTGTAAGGTGCTCTCCAGCCTCTTTAGGCATTCTAAGAGAAGACTGAGATCTTGACAAAGGGAGGTTGCAAAAAGTATTGAATTGTTTCAATTGTAGGTTAGATTTTTGTGACTTATTTTGAATTAAAAATCAAAAGGATAAACAATGCAGTTTTTATTTTTTCACAGCCTTCTTTGCTCATATTTACCAAAGGTAAATGCCAATTTAAGTATCTAAAACTAAATAGTTTTTATAACCCAGTTTTTGGTTATAACATCCTAACTTTTAAGATATAGACAAGGGTTTTTGGACAAACTTCCAGAGATGAACGCAGAGCAGATGGGCTCAGTGGCCCTACGACAGTGGCCCTAAACAATCTCTGGCCCTACGATTGACCCACAACTATCAATCTTCTGTTGCTAAGTCCATGTCCACACTTCTGTTGTTTGAAAACACATACATTTAGCTAGGTTTACACCTCTTATCCACACTGGACACAGTGCTTTAATCCGAAAACGGTGTTTAGAAAATGCTCTCAATTAATGCATATTTCGGATAACAATGATGTTAATAAACTGAAAACGGATGAGTGTGGACGTGGTTTGAAAGTTTACTAGCATCACCATTTTCCAAAGTATGCGATAATGGGGTGTTTTTGAGATGCTCCGTTTTCAGTTGGTAAACGTTGTTCCAGTGTGGAGAGGCTTAAACGTAGCGAAATCAATGCGTTTTCAAACAAAAAGATTAGTATGGACATGGCCTGAAAGCAAATGTTTTTTTTTTCAGACTTTAGTGGATGTGGCCAACACAGATACAGTGGCAAGAAAAAGTATGTGAACCCTTTTGGAATGACCTGCATTTATTAAAAATTTGTAAAAACACACAAATATTGCATTGTTCTTGAACATATTTAATACATAATTCAAACATTCACAGTGTAGGTTGGAGAAAGTATGTGAACCACTAGGTTTATCATGTCAACAAAAGCCAATTAGAGTCAGGAGTTGGCAAACCTACCATTCAGTTAATGAAACGAGATTGGAGGTGTGGGTTAGAGTTACTTTGACTTATAAAAAGCACTCAAACATTTTGAGTTTGCTATTCACAAGAAGCATCTGCTGAGGTGGGCAATGCCTGGCAAAAAACATGTCAGAAGACCTCAGATCAAGAATTGTTGCTTTGCATAAAGCTGGAAAGTGTTACGAAGTTATCTAGAAGAGCTTAGATAGTCACATGTCCACAGTTAGACAAATTGTCTATAAATGGAGACGATTTAGTACCGTGGCTTCTCTCTCTAGAAGTGGCCGTCCGGCTAAGATGAGGGCACAACGCATAAAGCTCAATGATGTAAAAAGAATCCTAAATTGACAGATAAAGACTTGACGAAATTATTGGAACTGTTAACATCAGTTCATGAGTCTAATATAAGGTAATCATTAAACAGGCAGGGTTTCCATGGCAGGACACTACAAAGGAAGCCACTGCTTTACAACAAAAACATTACTGCGTGCCTGAAGTTTGCCAAAGACCACACTGACACTCCACAATGCTACTGGGAAAATGTTCTGTGGACAGATGAAACTAAATCTCAATTGATTGGGAAGAAAAAAAAAAATGGGAAACTGCATACCAACATGAAAACATCATTCTAACGGTGAATTACGGTGGAGGGAGTATCATGATTTGGTGGTGCTTTGGGTCCTGGATTGCTTGCAATCATCAATGGAAATATTTATTCCAAAGCTTATCAAGATATCTTACATGAAAGGTCAGGGTGGCTGTGCACATCTAAAGCTCATTAGAAGTTGGGTGATGCAACAGGATAATGACCCTAAACATTCAAGTAAAACCATAATGTGTTCAATAAAGACATGAAAGATTATAATTGTGTTTTTATCTTAAGCACATTGTGTTTGTCATTACTTGGGACTTGATGAAGTTGAGATCACATTTTATGACCAATTAATGCTGAAAACCAGCTAATCCCAAAGGGTTCACATACTTTTTCTTGCCACCATATATATATCTCTTCTGATTACCAGTTATGTGCTTTAGCCCACTACGCCGCCACCACCACCTCACCATTTTTATTTCAATTTTGGCAGTCTGATAAATATTGAGTAAAAAGGGATGTTAAAAATTGTGACCAATATTACTTGTTCATTCGTCATTCGAATATAGAATGAAAATAGCCTGAAGAGAAATTCCTACAGAGCTCAGTCAGATTGAATGGACAAAATGAAACAGAAATACACAAAGAGAGTTCCTGAGTTCATTACTCTAGAAGTGCTTTTATTGGTTGACAAACTCTGACAAAAACACTCACATTCAAACACATCCTCCAACACATTGAGAGTACAACTTAAAAATAAAAAAAACATGCCCGCACTGAAAATGTTGAGAGGTAAAGTGAAAAAGCCAGGGTATTTATCCTACAAATATTGGCATTGCAGCAGTAAGGAGTTACATATATATACATATATATATATAAATACAATAATAGTCTATATATTGAGAAAAAAACAGTGAAAAACCATTTTGATGAGTCCTTAATACTCTCAATACACATGAGAACAAATGCGTGTTTGCGTTTGTGTGTGCACCTGTGTTTTAATTCCCAACACTGTGTTGACGTGGAAAACGGACTAACCAGTGGAGAAAGTCAGGGAAGGTCAGGCTGAGAAAGTGAGAGAGAGGAAGATTAGATGTGGCTGTGGCTAATCAGGCGAGTGCTGCTTCCTCATTGGCATCTCTATGTAATGTCGTTTCCTTAGGCGTAGGCTCTTAGAGGCCAGCATCGTTGTAGGTTGGCGTGGCAACTTTCAGGATGCTCTTTGCATTTTCCTCCACCAGGGGGCGCCATTTCACTTCTCCTGTTAAGAGAAGGTCTTCTCCATCCAGAGCGTCAATGAACTGCATCTGTGTTGGAGAAAAGAACATCTGTATAATCTGCAGGGGACACCAGGGCTTGTTGTCACAGTGGGCACAATATCTCAGGTTTTGAGTTAAAAGTCCAATTGCATAAATGCTAGCAGTGTTTATATGATGGTTTCAAACACATAGTTCAAAACTGTCTTTAATTAGGATGTTTAATCCTATTATTGAATTCTTTCCATCATATCATCATATTTGTATATTAGCTGTTGGATAAACAAGTGAACAAAATAAATATCACAGATATAATCAAGCAAGGGTGAACTATATAATGGTTACATTTAAACTTTTAAACAGGCACTGTATGTTTTATACACATCAGGTCAAGGCAAGTTGTCACATTTGTATTTGGGCAATATGTTGTACATTTTTAATGCTCATTAAATATCAGTATATTTGGAATAATTCACTAGTTTGATATTTGTGTCTGCTGCCCGTTACATTTTTGTGGATTCCTGAATTGTTTTATACATTTGTTTTTTTTTTTTTTTTTAAACTTAAGATAACATTTATTATGTCATAAAAAAGATTGAGGTGGGAACATTTTTGAATATGGTTTGGAGCAAAAATACAGGTAGAATAAAATGCCTTAATTGTGTTGTTTTTCTAAAGTTGGAGTGCCTATAACTCCAGAAGTATTGAAGCTATATTAATATCCTTTTAGATTTTGGGTCAGAAAAAGCTTCCCTTTTAGCAACTTCATTTTTAAGGCCCTATCTGGTATAATTCCAGACATATGGGGCTCTCAATGTGGCTTCATGCGTGAATAGTTTAAACTTCCACATTTTAAATGGTCAAAAACCAAATGTGGGTCACATGGTGTGAAGCTAGTTTGCACAAAAAAAAAAAAGGTCCCAAGTACAATTTCACCTTTCGAAGGTTAGTGTTTCTTTTAACCTTTAGTTTTGCTTCAAATCATAAGCGAAAACTGAAATTATGACCTCTTTATACAAAATAACCTATTACTTAGCAGTTACTATTTTGGGCTTTCATTATTATTTACGGCATGGAATATTTTGGGCTTTATATAATATATGTATTTATTTCACCACTTAAAAAAAGATAAAAATAAAAAAAACTAAATGTTGATCCTAAGATATATGATTGTGTTAACATGGAATGAACCAGTAAATAAAACGCAGGTTCCCATTATGACAACTTACCCCATATAGTGTGGAAACAGTCCCAGCAATACAAGTGTGTTAAATCAACTTCATCTTTTTTCAGTGCAATAACAGTAAAAATGTTCTTAAAAGACTTCCAGAATGTGCCTATACAGAAATGGACTTAACTACAGAAATATATCTACTAAAGGAAAACTGTGACAACTAGCTGTGACAACTCCCTTATAAGAGGGAATGCATCAAATACACGTGTGATCTGAATGCACTACATACAGAACCTCACAACCAGTTTGATCAAAACCAGCCATTATTTACATCATTTTTATAACAGTGCTATAAAAAGACAAACCTCAATGAATTCACCTCCCAGTGTTTTAAACAGGCAAACTAATTAAAACTATAGCACAGTGAAGACAGCTGTGCTTACCAGTGCAGGACAACAACAGTGTCTTGGGAACTGTTAAAAGACTGATGAACGTTTCATGAAAGGGAGTTTATGGCTTGCAATATAGCTGAAAAATTATCTCTCGATATTTATTTATTTGCTCTTTGAAATGGGTTTGATCTTTGTTCAAATACAGGAGCCATAATAAACACTTTTCAGATTTCCGAGTTTGGAGCGCATAAGTCAACAATAGCGGGAAACTTTTATAGAGGTACTTTTTTTTTGCATTCCCATTTGCTACAACAGAAGAAAAAAAAAATCCACTAGAATGTTTCCACGACTTTCTGCAAGAGGAAAATAAGAAAAATGGATTATGGCATTTAGAAGAGAAAGATACATTTTAAAAACAGCGTTTTCATTTATGAAGCTCTCTTTGTTCACACCGCTTTTTTCAAACAATTTCCCAAAAGTTGCTTGTCCACACTGAAACGTCTAAAAATGCTTAAACCCCCTAATTGCGTCTGCGAGAGAAAACGACAATGATTGCCCTACATCATTTTCATGTACGTTCTGAAACGCAGTTGTCATCGTATTCCACCCTTCCGGACAGCAATTCGGAGTAAACTTCCTGTTGCCTTTCAAGGAGCGCAATGTGAAGTTTGTACAAAGTAACACTTATCTTTAACAACACTGTCAAAGTTGATAGCAGGGACAACAAAGCCGCTACAACATGAACCGCCATCTTGATTGTTTTGGGTTGAATAGATCACATGACTGCGTCAAATGACAACAAATTCCTCATCGTTTTCAATTCACACTCTGTCGCTGTCACGATTACTCGATTTAATGCGATTAAAAAAAATATTCGATTGCAAAATTGACTAATCGAATTGACAAATTGAAAATAAAGCAAATAAGGAAGTGGTCCACGGACACAAAGACTGTGTCAGCTGTGGTACAGCGTTTCACTTTAGATTTGAAAAACATGATATCACATCAGCAATTCAACAGAACTTGAAAAGATGACAAAGTTTTCAAATGCTCGCTGGACACACGTGCTGTGGTGCTGCACGTCGGGAGAGAAATTGAGCCCTGTATTGCCACTTGGGAAATGCTGAACTTATTAAAAAAATGCACTCTAAACCATTTATCTACTCACTCATTTAGATTTCATAAAGATCAAGTTTTTAATTGTTCTCAGTGCCCTCACTTCTGATAAACATTTTATAGTTTATGGCTATTATTACCAGTAACAGAACTCATAAGGAAACCAGAGAACTTTATTTACTGAATCAAGCCGCAGTTCTGTGAGCTGTCAAAGCTCAACGTGACCCTGCCGTTAAAGCCACACAGCTGCACGTCTCGCCCCCGCAGATACAATATGAAACAGGCTTACCTGAAGGAGCAATGGCTAGTCTTCGCATGTGAAATCATTAGGAGTGATTACTCAAGAAGCAACTGAATGTCCAGATGATGAAGTTAATTTTACACAGTAGTCTTTGAACGCTGAAAGCGATAAGCTTTTGCGAGTTGAACAGTATGTACCACAAGCGCAAAAATGCTGCAGTTTAACGCAAGAAAGTGAAACATCTTGCCTCAATTACTGTTAATATTGTATTCTGTGTTGCATGTAAGTGATGGTTAAAAAAACAACCAAATAAAATTGCTTTTATATCTTCATTAAATAGTTTAAACTAGAGTATAACTCCTCAACAATAGACAAGATTGGTAAGCAGACATTGTTTCCGAAAAGATACCGGCAGCCATATCACCCTGCAGCTCTTGCCTGTTTGCCCACTAAAGCTAAGCAGGGTTCAGCCTGGCCAGTACCTACATGGGAGACCTCCTGGGGAAAACCAAGGTTGCTGCTGAAAGTGGTATTAGGGAGGCCAGCAGGGGGTGCTCACCCTACGGTCTATGTGGGTCCTAATGCCCCAGTATAGTGACAGGGACACTATACTGTAAAAAGGCACTGTCCTTCGGATGAGATGTTACACCGAAGTCCTGACTCTCTGTGGTCATTACAAATCCCAGGACACTTCTCGTAAAGAGTAGGGGTGTAACCCCGGAGTCCTGGCCGAATCCCCCCATATGCTACTCTGCGCGATCCACACACAACTAACCATGCGCCCCATTGAGAGCGAGAACCACTAATCCCAACCATGAGGAGGTTACCCCCAGTGACTCTACCCTTCCTAGCAACCGGGCCAATTTGGATTCTTGGGAGACCTGGCTGAAGTCACTCAGCACACCCTGGATTCGAACTCGCAACTCCAGGTGTGGCAAATAGCAATTGTTGCAAAATCAATTCACAATGTTTAATCAAGAATTTAAACCATAATTTTTTTTTTTTAAATAAAATGTAAAATAATAAAGCCGTGTTTTTCACTAAATAAACACAATTCTAAATACAAATATTTTTTTCACAACGCAACAAGATGCGTTCATATTCATGTGTAGAATGGGAGATGTTAGGCAGTATATTAGTCTCATTCACCATTCACTTTCATTGAAATAAAAAACTTGAGGTATAACATCTCATTTTGTGTTCCACTGAAGTCAGTCAGTCATACGGTTTTGGTACAACATCAGTGGATGTAAATAATGACGTAAAATTTTCATTCTACGCTTTTTGAGTCGAGCCATACTGTCCACATCTCAGGTTGCCAAACTAAATTTGCCTGCTGACCCTACTTAATGCCGTTAAAATCTAGACTAATTTAAGCACACGCGATGATGTCAGAGCTCACGGGTGTTTGTCGAGGGTAATTAGCATTGAAGAATGATGCAGTCAGGCCCCAGTGCACATATGCGAACACGCACACACTGCGGCATGTGAATTCATCAGAAAAGTCCCATTGTAGCCATGGTGATGGTGTCCCTTCTCTATGCTCTGTCATCAGTCGCTGCTATGGCTCATGTGCTGCACCTGTGGCTGTTTTCATTTCTTTTCAACTTCGCACTTACTCATTCCAACTCTCTTTCTCTTTCTCCCTCCATCCCGAACTAAGCAGGCCCATGATACTTATGGCTTAAGATGTCGCTTATTTGTTGTTTTTCTTTTTCACAGAATGCCTACAGGCACCGGCACAGTTGCAAATAACACACACCTCGCACAAACACTCTGGTTTGTAATAAATTCCTGCCAGCACCTGTAATGAGCTCATGGGCTCGGCACTAATGCAGAATGCTCATTGTGTTTTGTTGGTTTCATGTCTTTGGTAGGTTAAATGATGACAGGTAGATGGGGTGTGTAGCTGAACTCTGCCCTCTGTTACAGGTTTTCATGCATTGATACATAAACATGTCTGAAAAAGTTGTAAATTAATACCCTGATGAATTCATTAAAGATGCATAATGTATCGGTGACCATATTGGTATAGAGCGCAACAGTGCATGCTTATTCAAACGTCTTGGTTCCGGAAAGGTTTGTCCCCCATTCGTTTTTTCCATTGGGGTTTCATAAAATCCTCCATAAGAGAGTTTTAACCAATGAGCCAAACCAACCAGCTCCAAGGTAAGTCACAGCATTGCATTGTATTTTTAAAAAAAGCTACAAAACGTCTTTGTACTTAAAAGGAATATTCCTTTTCAATACAAGTTAAGCGCAATCGACAGCATTTGTGGCATAATACTGATGACCAAAATGGTTTTATTTTAACTTGCCCCTACTTTTCTTTAAAAAAAAAAAAAAAGAAAAAAAAAGAGCAAAAGTCTGTGAAGCACTTACAATGGAAGTGAATGGGCAATCCGTAAACACTCTCTCTCTTTCCTAGTGTTTGTCCCGCGTAGGTGCAGGGTCCGCTTCGTGATAGTCCGCATATGCATATATATATATATATATATATATATATATATATATATATATATATATATATATATATATTTGATTTGGCACAAGTTTTAAACCGGATGCCCTTCATGGTGCAACCCCCTGTCAATCACACACATACGAGGCAATTTAGAGTCTCCAATTCACTTAACCTGCATGTTTTTGGACTTGTGGGGGAAACCGGAGCAATCCGTAAACACTAAAATACTCAAATATTCAAATGTATAGCCACAACATGAATTCAGTGTGATAAAATCACGTAACCTTTTCTGTGTAAATTTATAGCCAATTTTACAACTTTGTTGCCATGACGACAACATCAACAAACCCTAAAACAACAGTAAAAATTATGATTTAAACAACTTTACAGCTCAAATAATACATGTGTTTTAACAGAAGAATTAATGCAAGTGCTTTTTATAAAATTACATGCTTCACATTTGTGCATTTAAACAAAAATTGGCCCAATTCACATTCATTGCAAGTACCTCACTGTAACCCAGATTTTTTTTTTTTTTTTTTTTTTAAAGAAAAGGATGAAATAATTTTTGTAGTATTTTCAACATTATGCCACAAATGCTCTCAACTGAGCTTAACTTGTATTGAACGGAATATTCCTTTAATGTACTTAGTAGGGCTGGGTATCGAGATTGATACACTTTAGGCACTGACCGAATTGCCTCTAAACAATCATGTACCGAAAAATGTCTTCTTGTTCGGTACCAAATTTCGATACATAAGAGGTTAATCTCATGCTGGTGATTGGCTGTGTTTAGGCATCAAGGAAAATCACTAGTTTATGCCAGTTACGCCAAGAGATGCGGCTCACACTTGAGACTGTAGTGTGCATGCGTCTCAACCCCCATAGATGGAAAAGATGTAGAAAAGATCAAAAGTGTGGCTACATTTCACCAGGCTCGATGTCAACAGCGTGCGATGCAATATTTGTGACGAGATAATTGCTGCCAAGACCGGCAACGTGACAAATCTGATGAAGCACTTGACAATGCACGGAATAAACTTAAGAGCAGAAAGTTGCTCCGTCTTCGACTGATGAATGCAGTGGCGCTATGACTGTGACTCCGACAGGTAAGGTTAACGTTTAGCAAATAAACCAACAAACAAAATCGGCTAACTTGTAGTGGTACATGCTTGTGTACTTGTTAAATTAACGTTTCTTTTCGCAGTGACATAGTCCTATAAACTGGGACCTACATAAATTTAGATATTGTTTGGATGTATGGCTATAGACAGCTAGCTAAATCGATGCTAAAAATGCTATAATTATGACTGAATTAACAGTTCAGCTTTCTTGTTTTATTTTTCCTCTTCACATTAAATGTTATAGCCTCTGCCCGTGCCGACCCTGGCATGATGAGGCCAGAAGGCTCAAGAGATGAGTTTTTGAGTCTGTAAAAAAAGTAAAACTGAAAAAATTAAACCAAAGTTTTTTTTAGTTAATGTATGTAATCTTGTTAAAAAGGATTTCATAAAATTGGTATCAAAAAAGTAGGAACCGGTATTGAAGTCAAGGTATCGGAATCAAAAAAAAAATAACGATACCCAGCCTTAGTACTTGGACGCGTACTTAATAAGGGAATGAGCTGCAATCCCATGAAGCATTGCGAATGATGTAATCAAACAAAAAATAAATGGAAATATATAAAACTACTGATTTGTAGTTGTTGATTGCAAGTATAGAATCAATATAATTTAAGTTAATTGAGAAATATTCATATATATAAAAAATCATAACCAGTTTGAGTGCATGCAGACCAACTTGGTCGAAATAATGTCATGAATGTGTGCGGTCGCTGCTGTGCTTTTATTTATTTTTAATTCTCTGACTGGTGGAATTTTCTATGCTGTAGGTTGTGTAGTCATTCATCTAAATTTTTAAAATGAAGTTGAAATAATACAGACTGAAAGCTTCAACAGAAGCATATAGCATCTAATAACAACCTTATAGCTCATGGTATGTCTGTCTTTAAAGCTTTAGAAGTTATTGTTAAAAATCAATTAGTCTCTGGAGAAAATGAATAGGATTTTGAATTACAGAACTCGACTGTTGCACTATTGGCTGCTATTGGAAAGAGATGATATCCGTGATTAAATTATCCATTTCGAACAGTGAACTATTTAGACAGTATTTCATGTATTATATATTATAATATTTCAATGACTGACTTAAAAGCTAAAAGTCTCAATGAAAAGAAAAGCTTGTTACCACAGCTGGAACTATTGACACACACTTGCGTGACAACACTGGCCCGTCAACAGTTCCTGTTTGTGTTTACGCCAGTCTCGCTGGAAGGTAAGGTGTGCACTCATAGAAACGACCAAAGATTCACGACAATGATTAATCTTGGTCAATAAATGTTATGTAAAACAGGAATAAACGCAAATAACTGAATTATAAAAACTGAATTTTAAGGATCTGGAACAGCATTTGTGAGTTGTTTAAGGTGTGTGTTTCTAAATGACAGTGTTTGACCCAAAAGTGACAAAGAACCCAGTTTTCTTTGCATTAACACTGAGCCAAAATCTCAGTTTGTGGGTGTGTTTATGTGTGTGGGTTGGAGCCAATCTGAAGAGGGGCTCGAGCAGGGGTGACTGGGAGGGAACACTCTTTACTAAAACAGTATATGGTGACTTCCTACCCAATGAATGTCACATTATAGCATGGAAGATGGAGGAAGGTGCCAGTTGATGCGAATGACGGAGGGGTGACGCACAGCACTTGAACATGTTTATTAGTGTGAGGAAGTGTGTGCTGTATGAACCCATTTCAGTGTTTGCATAGGAGTACAGAACTGGACACTTTCCTTTGCCTATCCATACATACACACACTCGCACACAAACCTGTTTGCGGACGTATTCGACCATGAGCTCAAGCTGTCTAGGATCTTCACACTGTCTGTTGAACAGGTTCCTCCAGAGAGCTGCTGCAAGAACGCAATCGTCTGACAGAATTCCCTAAAACATACAGACATACAAAAACACGTAAGACTCCAGAGCAACCTTTGTATATTGTATGCCAAGATGGGAAGAACTGGTGAAATTGACTAGTTTCAATCAATGCTATTCAATCAGTCTTACCTCATCATATCCAAAAATAGCAGCATAGAACGTTTCTGTCATCGCCTTCATACTCTCTTTCCTTTGAATGGCATCAATCTGTGAAAATAAAGTGAAACAATGAAACTGCTTCTCTTACCTAAAAATCTTGCCATTAAAACTCAATGCACTGGTTGGTGTTGTGGATGCATGATGTTGTTAAAGGAATTGTTCACCCAAAAATAAAATTCTGTCATTATTTAAAGTGATTGTATCTTTTCAGAAGACTTGGAATGTTTCTATGTGTGAGAGCGAATGTTTTTTAGTTTTGTTTTTCATTTTTGATTTTCAGCTGACTTACTGCCTAATCTGTTAATGGCTTAACAGACTGATTTGAATGAATGGAACTCTTAAGGAACTGGTCTCTGAACCGTTTGAAAAGCACCTTATTTTTATCCTGCCTCCAAAGGCAGCATTTTCCTGGTTTCGGACATGGATCTATAACATACCGTATTTGGACACAGCACTGGTTTCATGGTCACACCAAAAAAAAAAAAATCTATCGCCCTCTTGTGGTGTGAGATTTGTAACCGACAGAGCAATCCAAGAGCACACGGAATGATAAATAATACATTTATAAATAAATTGTGGACCTCCATCAGTCTGGTTCATCCTTCGGCGCAACTTCCAAAAGCCTGAAGGTACCACGTTCATCTGTACAACAATAGCACTCAAGTATAAACCATACAGCCATCATACCGCTCAGGAAGGAGATGTGTTCTGTCTCCTAGAGATGAACATAGTTTGGCACGAAAAGTGCAAATCAATCCTAGAACAACAGCAAAGGACCAAAGGAGCAAAGGAAGATGATGGAGGAAACCGGTAGACAAGTATCTATATCCACAGTAAGTCCTATATCGACATAACCTGAAAAGCTGCTCAGCAAGGAAGAAGCCACTGCTCCAAAACCGCCATAAAAAGCCAGACTAGTTTGGACTCTTTGCAAGTGCACATGGGACAAAGACCTTCCTTTTTGGAGAAATGTCCTATGGTCCGATATAGCAAAAATTGAACTGTTTGGCCATAATGAGCATTGTTATGTTTAGAGGAAAAAGGGTGAGGCTTGCAAGCTGAAGAACACCATCCCAACCATGAAGCATGGGGGTGGCAGCATCATGTTGTGGGGGTGCTTTGCTGCAGAAGGGACTGGTGCACTTCACAAAATAGATGGCATCTTGATGAATTAAAATGATCTGTATGTATTGAAGCAACATCACAAGACTTCAGCCGGTAAGTTAAATCTCGGTCAGTTACACCAGTTCTGTCTGGAGGAATGGGCCAAAATTCCAGCACCTTATTGTGAGAAGCTTGTGGAAGGCTACCCAAAATATTTTACCCAAGTTAAATCATTTAAAGGCAATGCTACCAAATACTAACAAAGTATATGTAAACTTCTGACCCACTGGGAATGTGACCTTTTAGAAATGTAATGGCCAAATAAAAAAAAATAATTAAATAAAAATAAACATCATTGTGATATATTTATCCAGGCTAATGTAAAATGTGTTGTGAAATGTGAATGTAAAAAAAGAAACCCATAACTGTTGACCATTACAATTAACCTCAATACATTCAGATCAACCAGAAATTGAAAAGTAGGATCATGTTTGGTTAATGAACATTAATAAAATGTGAGTGGTGATTCTTCCCCATGACCTTTCACTTAATTTTAGAGACATCATTTGTATGCTAACAGGTGATGGAACAATTTGAGTCTCTGAGATCACAGTAATGCATTCAGTCAGAGCTGGAATTGTCTTTGGAGGTTAATTTGCAACATGTGGACAATAACGCAACAATATTAACCCTGAAAACAAAAGCAGGAATGGATTTGAAGAGCCCAGGTGCTGATTCTAAACACACATACGCACATATTGGCCACAGACACCAGCCCTTAGGAGGTTTTGGGTAGGGAGATTGTCAAAACAAGTCTGTTTATTCTGAAGTCTTGTATGTTGGGTGTTCGGCATGCTTGGAGTGCATTGGGTCATTGTGTGTGTGTTCATGTATGCATGGGGCTGTAAAGCACCTGTGCATAATTACACAGACCTGCAAATAATCAATGTCATCTGGCTGTGTTTTAACTCTTCTACCCTCCTCGTCTTCTCTGCACGCTCTCTCTACATTCCGTGTTTCTCCTTAAGGACCACAACATATTCTACGCAAGTACGTGAACACAAATACAAGGGCGCCAAAAGTCTACAGTTTACACCATGTCAGTGAAAGCTACGAATACATTCCTGGCATCCAAAACATAGATCAATTTTGCAATTTAATTTGTCAATTAGTTTTATTAAGATTTATTATAGGGGCTTATCTAAGGACACGTCAATGTACACCTACTGTTACTGCCCCCTGGAGAAAACAGGTTGAATTGCGTTACTTTTTAACATGTTATTTTTTTTAAATAATCACACCGAATTAACACATTAAATTGACAGCCCTAATATACCATATTTAATACAGCTTATTTAGGAAACCTGTTTGGAATCTGCCATTATTGCAAAATATGTAGAATGCTAACACCCAACATTCGTGACTTGCATAGCCTACCTCTCTCTTTCTTCACCTGCTCCTTCTTTATGTTTTCCTCCAAGCATCCACCCTGACCTTTCTCACCAATCCATCTTTGTCCTTCCATCCTCCTTTCCCGTGTTCTGACCCAGGACACTAAAACCTGGCGTGGACATTTAATCCCTGCACTAATCAGGCCAAGGGACCAAAACTGCTGGAGAGGCAAAATCTCAACCCTTCCCTGCCAAATTAGTGTCATATCTCACTTTACTGTTTTTACTAAGGCTTAGAAAAACTAGCTGAATCACACACACGCCCCGGCATACTCAAAAGTGAGTGTGTGTGGAAGAAAGTTCAAGGGGGGCTGGTCTAACATGGCACAAATGACAAGTATTTTAGCACAATTAGGAGAAGTAACCTAACCGTGGCGAGGACTGAGTGAGCGGGGGTCCGTCCATTTCCAGTGCTGTAACCGTACCCTGATAAAACAGGACGGACCCGTTATAAACCTGCCAGACGCACTGATTACACACCGTTTACACACGATATTTCACAGCTTAAAAAATAACGGTGAAGGGAAATACCTCCTCAATTCTGACCTGTGAAAACAGACTTCCACATCAGGTCAGAATATATGCATATGTGCCAGTCTTTACAGAGTTGACGTTCTCGGTTACATTTGCAAATACAAGCTGTTGGCATTCAGGGTAATTCCATTATCACTTTGTTATGAATTAATGGTGCTATGACAAATTTAAAGGGGTAATATAGTCACAAATTGAATTTTCTTAGTTCAATGTAAAAACATAGCTAAAAAACTGAAAACTTCATCCTCAGTCGAAAAGGACCATCTATTGAAACTAAGCTGCACAAACAGCAAGTACCAAAATTGTTGGATTTTTGACCTAAGCCGAAAATATTATAGGTGAAGTGTGTAATTTGCATCACCAAACGAAATTGCAACTTTCAAACAAGTTTCCCCAAACACTCCTCCCATCTTCTATTGTTAGAAAACAGATATTCCCACCCCAAACTCAAACCCCATTGGATGATATTTTATTTGTACAATTGTTTCATTTGATATTTTGTAAATGAATCTAGCTTAAAGGGATAGTTTACCCAAAATGAAAAATCTCCCATCATTTACTAACCCTCATGCAATCCCAGGTGTATATTAATTTTTTCTTTCTGCTGAACACAAAAAAAAAAGACTTTTTAGAAGAATGTCTCATCTCTGTACGTTCATACAATGCCAGTGAATTGATGCATGTGCAAAGCGCTAGATGGCACTATAGGAAGTGTAATCGACCTTGAAATCACGATTGCCGAGTAGACTGCCATCAAGATGTACAGTGAAAAAGTAGTTACATTTTGGTCTGTTCTTACCCAAAACCAACTGGATCGCTTCAGAAGACATTGATTAAGCCACTGGAGTCTTTTGGATTACCTTTATGCTGACTTATTCTCCTTTTTGGAGCTTCAAAGGCCTGATCACCATTCAGTTGCATTGTAAGGACCTACAGAGCAGAGATTTTCTTCTAAAAACCTTCATTTGTGTTCTGCGGAAGAAAGAAAGCCATACCCATCTAAGATGTAATGAAGATGAGTAAATTAGATCATTTTCATTTTTGGGCGAACAAACCCTTTAAGTGCCAAAAATTTGGGACCACTGTAAAATGAAAGAATCAGGGCCTACGTTGCCTTGTTGCTAATATGCAAAATGTTACTGACCCTGCTCTGCAGGAGAGACAGCGAGAAAGCAAGCCAATAAGAGCAGAGTGACTGTGATGGAAAATGAGGTCATTTTTCTGCAGTGCCACTCGATGGCATTTGCCAGGACCGAGGGGTCAGATGTCTTCAGTCCAAAATGATCTCGGAGCCAAAACGCACACCACTCACATCTCATACAAAATCACATCGCACAAACATACGTGCTCAGCAAACACGGAGGCAACTTCATACACATGACGGGAGAGTTCCTAAGATCAGTGAAAAGTCAAAAGTTAAACATCTATTCCATTTCATGCATGTTTCATTTCATAAAATATGCAAATGAGTTCTGATCTGAATCGTTAGACATAGTGGATGGCCGGGCATGTTTATTTAAGTGCTTAAAGTTTGTCATTATCATGTTAAGCAGCCATCAGGCACATTAGATGTTTCACAAAAACATTTGTCTTAAGATGGTTATTTGATCTCTTCTGCATTAAGGTGCGTACACACTGCCAGCGGCTGGCGGTGAAGTTGCTAGTGGGCGTTCCCACTACTGGTTGCCTAGTAACGTTTATAAATGACATTCACGGATGTCATTCCATTGCTGTTGACAGCGAATCTCTTTTCTTGCCACTAAAAACAAACATTTTGGAGTGAAAAGACTAAATATAAATGGAATCAATACATAAAATGCTTTATATCAAAGATGAATGAGAAACAAGGCGTGCTGTTTGCCATAGCGGCTGTTTATCTGTGGCGAAAATGCAAATGCCGGTCTGTCTGGGACCACAAAATTCCCGCGTTCTCAGATACATCTTTCCACGCAGTATTTTTCTTAAAAATGTCCTTGTACGTGGGAAGAAACATATCATAGAGCACTGGAAAATTTCTAACAGCAAGAATTAGCCTTTCATCCATCTTTCCGTTAATGCAGGAGCTGAGAGAGTGAGAAAAGGATCACGTGAGCTCTCCCGTCTTCTCTCCTATTGGCTGTCGCTTCCGTTAGTCGCTCAGCGTGTACGCACCTTTAGCGTTTCAATAATAAATATCAATTTTAGATTTTCAAACATTCCTCTTGCAAACAGAATAGAACAGAAGTAGAACAAGGAGTGCTGCAACAGATTGTATGGCCCCTACAGAGTGTTCTCAACATCATTGATTCAGATTGGGATTACAAAAAGATATAAAAGCAATTGAGACAGCCTAAATACATAGAATGAAGATCTCTAAGATGCTTGGAACTTATCTGCTAACATACGTAAACTGTGCACAAGTGTACCTGGGAGAATTGGAGCCAGTTTAAATGCATAGGGTGTTCACACAAAATATTGATTTCGTTTTTTTATGTTAACTGCACTTTGCATGTATAAATGAAAACTATTAATGGCATGATATTTTGAAAACTACCAAAAACGTTTGCACAGTACTGTACATAAATGGGACTTTTGTTTTTCTGAAGGAAACTTTGCCATTTGCGCCACATACTTTCGCACCGCATGGCCAAAGATCCAGGGCCATAACCACAAATGACATTATTATACTAATAACCCATGACATTTCTCTGTCTCAACCCTGTTTCATTTAAAATGTTCTGTGGTTGATTGTTACAGGGTTGAAGATCATTGCAAAAATATATAATAACAGCTTTAGCTCCCGAATATCACATTATTTATTGCCAATTACAATATTTTTTTCCAGTAAAAATGTATTACTGTAATTTTTCTGCATAAGAGTTATAAGAGTATTCAATTGTAAAAGTGATGCATGGCAGCATACAAGTTAGCTGTTATTCTAATGTAAAACAAACATAAAAAAGAAATAAAAATAATTTTTAAGTTTAGTATACTGTTAATTATATCAGTAATAAGTTTTGCTGTCAGTTGATACATTTTTTGCTCAAGTGCTCAAATTTGACAATACTTGGTGCATCTTTTCCTGCCAAAATGCATTTTTTTCAACTTAGGAAAGAAAACAAAACAATGGTCTATTTTTGTGAGTGCACAAAGCGCGGTGCAATGCGCTATGACCATGCGCAACATCTTATCCAATTTTTGTGAGAGCGCTAATCGAAGCGCAATTTTCATGCCAGTGCAAGGTGCAAATGGGCAAGGGCGGGAGTGTTTGCGCTACTGTGGGTGTAAGCGTAAATATGTATATGTAAATGAAGTGGTGCAAAGCACAATTAGCTATTTTCCTATGAATTTAGAGCTAAGAGTTAAGACATTTCAATGGGAAATGGATAACGTCCAAAATCTTAAAATATAGTGGAACAATATTCGAAGTACCTGACAATCACGGTTGTAGCAGTTTTGAGAAAAATTTATAATTATGAGATTGTGTTAAACTATCTAAAGATCATGGCTTATTTTTCAATTATTATCATTGTTTATATTTAAAATTGTATTTATGATATAATTTATAAAAAATGTTTTTTGTGATTTTTATGTTCCTGCAAAAGGGAAGAGGTTGGACCATGTAACATTTTTGGATTTCGTATGATTTTTTCTGACCACTTTGTTATTTTGATGATATTTTCATTTAGTTTGAAGTGTAATTTGAATTTAAACATTTTGTTTAATTTGTTTGTTTCAATAAATGCATTTCTTTTTTTAAAATCAAAATTGTATTGAAAGTGCATTCTGATACAATCACTGTTAATGCTAGCCATTATTTGAGTCTCAGCAGATGAAAATGATTAATAATACTTCCGCGTTTTCCATTCATATACAGTGCATCCGGACAGTATTCACAGCGCTTCACTTTTTCCACATTTTGTTGTTACAGCTTTATTCCAAAATGGATTAAATTAATTATTTTTCTAAAAATTCTACAAACAATACCCCATAATGACAGCGTGAAAGTGGTTTGTTTGAAATCTTTCCAAATTTGTTAAAAGTAAAAAAACGACAAAAACATTTTTTTTTATTTTTTATTCACATGTACATAAGTATTCACAGCCTTTGCTCAATACTTTGTTGAAGCACCTTTGGCACCAATTACAGCCTCAAGTATTTTTGAGTATGATGCTACAAGCTTGGCACACCTTTTTTTGGGCAGTTTCTCCTATTCTTCTTTGCAGGACCTCTCAAGCTCCATCAGGTCGGATGGGGAGTGTCGGTGCACAGCCATTTTCAGATCTCTCCAGAGATGTTCAATCGGGTTCAAGTCTGGGCTCTGGCTGGGCCACACAAGGACATTCACAGAGTTGTCCCGTAGCCACTCCTTTGTTATCTTGGCTGTGTGCTTAGGGTCGTTGTCCTGTTGGAAGATGAACCTTCGCCCCAGTCTGAGGTCCAGAGCGCTCTGGAGCAGGTTTTCATCAAGGATGTCTCTGTACATTGTTGCATTCATCTTTCCCTCTATCCTGACTAATCTCCACAAAAACATCCCCACAACATGATGCTGCCACCACCATGCTTCACTGTAAGGATGGTATTGGGCAGGTGATTAGCGGTGCCTGGTTTTCTCCAGACATGACACTTGCCCTTCAGGCCAAATAGTTCAATCTTTGTTTCATCAGACCAGAGAATTTTGTCTCTCATGGTCTGAGAGTTCTTCAGGTGTCTTTTGGCAAACTCCAGGCAGGCTGTCATGTGCCTTTTACTGAAGAGTTGTTTCCGTCTGGCCACTCTACCATACAGGCCTGATTGGTGGAGTGCTGCAGAGATGGTTGATCTTCTGGAAGGTTCACCTCTCTCCACTGAGAAACGCTGGAGCTCTGTCAGAGTGACCATCGGGTTCTTGGTCACCTCCCTGACTAAGGCCCTTCTCCCCTGATCGCTCAGTTTGGCCGGGCGGACAGCTATAGGAAGAGTTCTAGTGGATCCAAACTTCTTCCATTTACGGATGGAGGCCACTGTGCTCATTGGGACCTTCAATGCTGCAGAAATGTATTTGTACCCTTCTCCAGATCTGTGCCTCGATACAATCCTGTCTCGGAAGTCTACAGACAATTTCTCTGACTTCATGGCTTGGTTTGTGCTCGGACATGCACTGTTAACTGTGGGACCTTATATAGACAGGTGTGTGCCTTTCCAAATCATGCCCAATCAACTGAATTTACCACAGGTGGCCTCCAAACATGTTGTAGAAACATCTCAATGATGATCAGTGGAAACAGGATGCACCTGAGCTCAATTTTGAGTGTCATGGCAAAGGCTGTGAATACGTATGTACATGTGATAGTTTTTTTTATTTTTCAAACTACTTACACATTGTCATTATGGGGTACTGTTTGCAGAATTGTGAGGAAAATAATGAATTTAATCCATTCTGGAATAATGCTGTAACATAACAAAATGTGGAAAAAGTGAAGTGAATACTTTCCAGAGGCACTGTAAAAGGAGCATGTGTCACTGTCAATGAAATATACCTGGCATTCATCAAGGACGCAGTTAATGCGTGAAAGAACGGAAGTCCATATTTCTAATCTTTTAATTAATTGCATACAGCCCATTTACACTACCAACTTCTTATGAATGTGCTGTCTTTGTATATATGGTTGGTGCTTGAAAGAATGGACTATATAATAGGCTGCAGAAACTGGAATAACCGGAGAAGAACCTCAGAATTCAATTGCATTTGGAATAGCCTTTTGCGTGTTGCGCACATGATTTTGCCAAACCCACTTGTGCCTGGACTTAACGTATGCTTGCATGAAAATACCAAAACTACCAAAACTGATTTAAGGCACTGCGTTGACGCATAACACTTGTGCTCTTAAAAGAGGGCACAATATGTAACAATATAATGCATTATTAACATTTTCCAAACAAAGTCTTCCACAGTATAAAAGACAGAAATGCACTAAAATAGCACCAATTCAAGTAACAATAAACGTTTCCCAAAGTCTAAGTGGGAGTTTGACTAATTGAAAGAATTAGTCCCTACATAGGTTGCATTTTCATTGCAATGGGCATTAAATCCCTTAAACTCTCATCCTCTACATATTAATCTACTGGTAGGCTGTGGCTATCCGTTTTCCTATAGTAATCGTGACGACGCATTCATGATTCGCGTCGGGGCGGCAAAGCCAATGTCAAGCGGCACATTGAACACCATATGAAAAGCGCTTGCTGACAAAAACGTCTAATTCTGCATTCTGCTGACATTTAAGATTTGCACCATACTTGATACTTGATGAATAATTGATTTCTATCACAAGTCACATCTGGGCTTGTTTTGTACATCAAATAGTGTTAAAAGCTCCTTTCTCGATCATTTGATCACTGACATAAAGCAAGGAGTGTGTGGGTTGTGAAGTGTGCGTCAGTGTAATGACTCCAGGCAGACACGTCGCAAAGGTTCTGCACTTCAAACCAGTGTATATGCTGGTTTATGCTTTATTCACGGTAAATGCATTATTTGCAATTATGAAAAATTAAGGTGTTAAAGTAAATTGCATGCGTTAACGTATTAATTCTGAAAGGTCAGCAATAAGTCATGGTGCATACAGATGGCACAGTCTCCTAAGAATTAACCAACTGTATTAAAAGGTTAACATTCAAGGAACACTGCATTCAGTTCAATCAACAGCATTGTGGCATAATGTGATAACCTAAAAAATTATTTTGATTTGTCCCTTGTTTAAAAAAAAAATACAAAAATAATCATGTTATGTCTTACGGCGCGTACAATGAAAGTGAATGGGGCCAGAACAAGAAAGTGAAAATACACAGCGTTTGAAAGGTGTGTAGCCACAAGACGCAAACATTATTTGCGTTAAATGTTATTTCAGTGTGATAAAATAATTTACTGGGATTACAGGATTTACCGCCATTACGTCATCATGACAATGAAGTTGCAATATTGGATATAACTTCACACAGATAAGGTTGTAAGCGATTTTACTGCACTACAATCATGTCTAATGTTTATGTGTTTATGATTTAAAAGAATAAGTATTTTTATGTTTATGGACTGGCCCCATTCCCTGCCATTGTAAGTGCCTTTTCTTTTAATAAACAAGGTTTAAATCAAAATGAATACGCTCTCACGTTTAGCCGTAGTCCTAAAGCAGGCAAAAAGAGTTCGAGTCTTGCTTTAAGACTTTAAAGATGGTGTTTGCTAGAAAAGTAGTTCTACAGGGGAATAACTTTGTCTTTACATTTTAGGCATATTATTAAATAAAAATGACTGCAATTTCAATCTCAAATTCATAAGATTGAGAGAATAATATTAAGAGCCCTCAATAAAAATTTAGATTTTTGATTTATGGGCTTAGAGAGAGGGGGGAAAAGTTACATAATGGAAAAAGCCTTGCCACAACATGGCATAAGAGTGGTGCTGATTTTATTGAAAACACATTTAAAGTGTAGTACTGAAGCACTCGAATAGTAGTACTCTAAAACCTACCATCAAAATGTAAAAAAAATTCTCTCACTACCTTAAAATATTCTTAATATTAAACCTTTTCCTGGCTTGTTTAAGGATAAGTTCCACAGAGGCTTCGTGTCAATACAATGGGAGACAGGTCATATAAAAAGAGGCATTTTACACTAAACTTCACCTGGCTACACCTGGGTTAAAGGTGAAGACTGCTATTTCTGCACCACTTGCATTGCCATCAATGGAACTGCAAAAATGGTGCCATCAGGTTCCCCAAAACAATCCCCCTATCTGCCATTGGTTGAGCCATTGAGTTGCTACGTCAGGCAGGTTGGAATATGTTTGGTGACGCTAGCGGCAAAACTATTACACACTTCATCAACTTTGTTGCTGTATACTTGTCAAATCAACGTTTAGATATTTTTCAGAACAAAGCTTCCTCTATCCTCAAGTCTAAATTGTAAAACCATAGAGTTTTCCCCACAGTACTCTACGACTCAAAATGGCTAATACTCTAAATGACGGTCAAATGAAATCAGTCAATGCTTGGCTCGGCTCCAACTCTCTTATGTGCTGGCATATCCATGTGCTTGCAGTGACTGATTAACTGTTGCTGGTTTGATCTAGTTCATGTTAACCAGTTCACAAGGTTATGCAATACAACACCCAGGCCACTGCAGAAGTCTTATAAGAGAATATATACATGCATAGCCTTGAATCAAGTTGAACTTTACCACTTTAAGCTCTGATGGTGTTCCTGTTTTCAGATTAGATTTAAGATTTCCTGTTTCAGTAGCATACTCAAAATTAAAGGCTTAGAACTCGACAAAAACAAAAAACAAAAGGAGGGTCAAATGTTTGGTATCATTGAAAAGAAAACTTTTCACATTTTTTAATGATATAAATTATGATACATCAAAAGACTCTCAGCCTAAAAAACTGCTGAAAAAAACACACACAAAAAAAAAAACAATTTTAAACTTTTTTTCCTTATTTGACATATATGTAAATAAGTTGGCTCCGAAAAACTGCTTTTGTTTCGTTCCCAATCATGTTGACTGTATCTGAGAAAATGGTTGTGTTGATACGACAAAGCAATCAAAATGTATAGCATTACAAATATATTTTATCCTAGTGTCCAAAAACATCTCCATCTGTCCAAAAGCTGCTCCAAACAAAATTGTACCTAAGAACTAATTACACATGCAAACACTCTCACAATGAAGGTTTGCAAAAAAAAATGTAATCGCAGCGTAGTTCTAGCAGGAAGACTAGCAGCCGTACATCATTGCACCATTAGCTGGGAATTCCTAGCCAATCACATGTAAGCCATTGCTTTATAAGTCTGCTCACAATCTATCACATTGCTGTTTTAGTGTGCTAACACAGCAACCTCCACCACCCCACCACCACCAGTTGAGTCCTGTCCTGCACGGGGGAAGGCTTCTCGCCCCTGCCTCCTATCTCCGGCAGGATATGACGGTTCCGAGTACAACTTCTTCGGGCCGCCCAGGAGAGACATTACTTTTCTGTTTTATATTCATAAAAAAAAAATGTCACCTTAAATTTCACTCAAGTCTGCGAGTCTTCCTGATAGAAGTGTAATGATAATATTTTTCATCCTTTGACAAAATTGAGTATATATCTAAATGTTAATGTATTTGCTTTAAAATTACTTAAAAGGGTAATACTTTTCAATCAAAGGGACCATTGTTTAAACAAACACCCGTTGTTGCCAAGTAGATTCCAAATGCGTAAGAACTAAAACACATTAAAAACCTATTTAAGAAGAATCAAGGCACGTTTTCCCCAAACTGTTTTTCCAGTAAATACTAAAATATTTACCTAATATACTCTAGGTTTTCCTAAAAAAAAGAAACATATGAGAAAAATGCCACATGGAGACTTCCGTGAATGTTTTTAAGTGATGCCACTAAACGAATGGACAGTTTGAACTGATTTGTGGAAATAAATCAAACTTAACTCTGATGCCATTTTTGCTACAGAAGTAAATGTCAGAGACGCTCATAAAACATCTGTCGTAAGACTAATGACGTCTTTAGGGAACTAAAAAAAGTGCACTGAAATAATTTCGATATTCACAATGTTGCTTAATTTTATATAATGCACCAACTTTAATTCATTCCTACTATTATGATTAAGACAGAGAGCAGAATAATTGGGGGATGTCAAGAAAGAGAAGTGTTGGGATATTGGAGAGAGAGAGAGAGATCAGTGTTTTCACAGCTGGGCTGAGGTCTGTTCCCACCCTTTTTGACAGCAGTTTCCCTCAGGCGCCTTGTGCTGGCTTCCTCTCAAACAAACAAACACACATTCACGCGCGCACAAGCGCACGCGCGCGCACACACAGCAGAAGCATGTCATCTTTACTGACCTCATGGAGATTTAAACACCTTTTGCTACTCCGCTGGAGAGCTCGGCTCCAAATGCCGCCACAGTCTGTAGAGCGTAGTCATTACATCCTATACACCGAGGGTGTGTGTGTGTGGGGCAGTATTTCACTGTATATCCTTATAACTTCCTCGTTTTTCAACATATCCAAACAACAGACTAGACCTTCCTCCATGAATATCATTAAAAATGTGAAGAACTAACTTCCCTTTTCTGAGCCATTTTTGCATAACTTTTAACCAGTTGCTGTAAAGTTGATTTTTAGTTGATGTATGAAGTCAGTTCCCCTTATGTTCACACAGGTGTCCAAGCAGTGCAACCACAGGTGTAGTTCAAGTTCAACAACCAGAAAGTGTCCAAATACTGTTTGTTTTCATTTTGAACAGTATACCTATTGTTTTATAACAATCTTCTTTTTGTGAAATGTTTTGCTTAAAGTTCACTTGTGCTTTCTGCCTTGAAATTAAATGCCACCTGCTTTGATATTTTGTTACGTAATACACTGATTTTCATAGATTTTTAAGTGTGGCATAAGTGTTCAAATACATTTGAGGGTCAATGCACACATAAAAATGCCGAAAATAAATGCTACATAAAAATAAAACACAAAATTCACTCAAAGAGCAAACCCTTTTGTTAATAATCCACGTGGGCATGGTTTCCTTCCAATGCCTTTAATCTCAAAATGGCCAAACATTACAGATTAATCATCCTGGCCGATGTATACATCAGTAATGTGGATTGCAACGTGTAGCATATGACAGGTACCAGCGTGTGTAACTAAGGCTGCAGATTTAACACGTTAATTCACTAAAAAATATAAAGAAATAAATACTGCGTTAAAAAAATGAATCATGCACCCATGCAGGAGTCGAGACGTTTTTAAAGTTTCAAACTACATTTAACTTGACACAGCATCCTAAAAGCAAGGCGTACATGGCTAAAGACAATGAAACTCGATGCAACCGCAGTGAGCTCAAAGCGTCCATCTGACTAAAGACTGAAAGACTCAACTGCAAAATTGATAACAGCAGACTGTAGGCCAGTGATAAATATTGACCTCTAAGGCCACTTTTTCTATTCTCTTATTAATGCTTTTCTCTATTTTTTTTTTTATGGCCACAATAATGCAATATCATTAAATGAGAGTTATAATATTTATATATAAAGTATATATGGTGCCAGACAGGCTGGTTTGAATATTTCTGTAACAGCTGATCTCCACTGATTTTCTCACACAACAGTCTCAGTCTCAATTTACTCAGAATGGTGCCAAAAACATCCAGTTCTACAGATGGAAACGCCTTGTTGATGAGAGAGGTCAACAGAGAATGGCCAGACTGGTTTGAACTGACAAAGTCTATGGTAACTCAGATAACCACTCTGTACAATTATGGTGAGAAGAATAGAATCTCATTATGCTATTCTGAGAAGCGGGTTGAGATGGGTGAGAGACCTCAACAATATTAGACAGGTGGTTTAATGTTGTGGCTGAAAGGTGTAATGTAATATATATATATATATATATATGTATTACACACACACACAGTATATTTATTTACACTATATATAACATTTTTAGATCATTTTGTTTGTTATATATTGAATTACCTTTATATGGGTGGGTCTAATTCAGAACTAATTGACATATGTGATTAGTTGCAATGCATTCTATAAATTAATTAGCATATCATGTAATTAATTTGATTAAATTTTGTTTTTATCAATGACAGTCCAAGTAAAAATATAAAATGGCAAGATCTTTTAAGAGGCAGTAAATACAACACTCTCACTCTCTCTTACCCCCATAATCTTGCTCCTCTGCTCCACGTCTTCCCACATGGAGTGGACTATGTAACGGCACATGTACTTCCCAGCTCTGCCTTCCTGTCGCATCCGGACAAGACACATCCTATGAGAGAAGAGCAGAGTGCTTACTTAACACAGAGCAGTTGCTCTTTAAACAAGAGGGTGAAAGGAGTACGTGTGTAACATTAGGTCACAATGTGTGTAACCAGGAAACTTCAGAGATCCATTCTACTGTGATCATCAGCTGAATACAAATCAGTGGTCCCAAAAAGTAACTTGGACAATAAAATGGATATTTCACCATAAAATGCTGTTATTATTTACTCACCTTCATAATGTTCCAAACCCATATGACGTTTCTTTGTTCAGCGGAACACAAAAGGATATTAATTAAGAGTCAAATGGTTTTGGAATGTCATGATGGTGAGTAAATGATGGCAGAATTTTCATTTCGGGGATAACTATCCCTTTTAGTTTGATTTAAAACAGAACTTTATATGATTGCAGAAATCTACTGTTTTTGGTAAATAACTGATGTAGGCGATAAGAAGGTGTGAGTGTTAGCGAGATTGTGCATTTGTGAGTTTGACTGAGTTTTCCCAGTCCATGTCACTCTGCAAAAGCACAGTTAGTCATCGCGTACACGCAGGGCTGCACACGCAAACACAAAGCGCCTTTAACTGGATGTGTACCGAGTGCTGGCTCCAAACTGCTATCATTAATCATCTGTCTCTTTCTGATGACATCACACATTCCGTCTTTTCATAAGCCTAATCAATCAATCACCTGTTCATAAACATACATTACATCAGCAAATGCCATCGATGAGGACAATGACAGGTGAAGAAGACAAATGAAAAATGTCAAAGTCATTGAGCTGTAACATTCCGCAAATTATTCAAACCTTTATTCATTTTTACACACATTTCCAGTACCATTAACAGCATAAGTTATTGTCTGTTGTGTGTCGATTTAATTTGCATGAATCAGTTCAAACTTTGTTTCAATTAAATTAATCGATACACGATTAATATGATAAACGTCACTATTAATAAACATCCAAACATAATTGTTCATGAATATAATTATATTCAAAACATCATTAATGAACATCATAATTAATAAGCATTAATTTATGTAAAAATCAAACACATTAATAAACAATTATTTATGAACACTATTATTAATAAACGTAAGCATTAGTTGATTAATTTCCACGAAATCAGTTCAAACTGTCCATTTTGATGCAAAGAATCGATTCAAAATATCATGTCTCAAAATGTTTTACAGAAGTTATTGTGTATCATCTATTACTATTATTAAAATAGTTTAGTAAAATACATATAGGTAAATATTGCCATTATCGGTAATTACTTATATCGGCGCATACAAATTAAAATTAAATAAATATCTCACTTGAGTTTATTGAAGAATGGTCAGTGGAAAACATCTTGATTTATCTATAAATTTATATTAAATATCTTATTGCATTAAACGTACTGTATGGATGAAGGAAAAAGTCATTTTTAGAGCAAAAACAAATATTTATTAATATATGAAGTAATTAATATTGTTATTCAATACTTCATGCATAATAAGACAATATATTGAAATATATTGATCTAAATTTTTTTTGATAGTTGCAGTTAGAAGTTTACATACATTTAGGTAATTCAATTCTAAATGACTTTAATTCATTAAAAAACATTTTTTATCAATCCACAGATGTAATATTAGCAAAGTATAGTTTTGGCAAATCATTTACGACATCTACTTTGTGCATAATAGAAGTAATTCTTTTTTTAATAGTTCACTTTACTATATCACAATTCTAGCGAGTCAGAAGTTTACATACACTATGATAACTGTTTAAGCAGGTTGGAAAATTCCATAAAATAACGTCAAGCCAATTTTTTAGACAATTAGCTTGACAGTATGATGGCATATTCAACATTCAAACTTATTAACAGCCGATTTAATTTCACTAAGTTAATCTGTTCAGTAACAGATGCCCTTTGGTGGCGAGAAGTGTGCCCATTCATCCCGTTAGATCTTCAACGGTGATCTTGTTCATGTTTGCGATCAGAGAGTTTGTGTGATTCAAGAAAATGTTAAATCTACCAATACCAGCTGTGTGGATAATGGGTCTTAGAGCAGATGCGAAAACAATGATTCCTGAAAAATGGCATTCAAGCCATATCATTTGAGACTTGCGTTTAGACGCGAAGCTCAGTGATGCTCCGCACAATGTTCTGCACTTTTGCGAATGCTCTCAATAAAAATAAAGCTGTCTAGTCAGCACAACAACTCAATTATTTACACTGCGTCTTGTCCTGTTGCTCATTTGCAGTGCATTTAAAATCTACGTTCAAGCGGTGCAACGTGTAATGAATCCAAAATAATTACAAAGTGCTTTTCGCTCTTGTTCTACAGCTTCTTTTCTATTGTCAGGTGATGTTTCTTCAGTATTCATTTTCGTGTGCCACGCGAACAGAGCTAGAACATAAAGCAAGCATCTGGGCATTAAGACGGGTTAAAGCTTGCGCATTAGGATCAGTTGTCTTTGCTGATAGGACGGAGGACTAATCTAAGCGCCTCTGATTGGCCATTGCCGTTTCATGTTAGTGATTGGTAAGAATACTCAACCGCTGCCAAAACACTTTGTAAATAGAAACCATTGACGCAACAGGAGGAGACTTAATTTGAATGCTGTAATTATCAGTTTTCACGATTACATAATCGTGGCAGCCGTAATCGCAGTGTTGACAATCACTGATCGACCGGAGTCGAATGGATTATTTTTATGCTGCCTAAATGTGACTTTTGGACAGTCAAAGCGCTGGCATCCATGTAAATCCATTATAAGGACCTGACAGAGATCTATCTTCTTCTAAAAATCTTAATTTGTGTTCTGCTGAAGAAAGCCATTCATACACATCTGTGATAGCATCAGTGTAAGGGAATAATGAGAGAATTTTCATTTTTGGGTGAACTATTTCTTTAAGGATTTAGAGTTACACAGCATGGCAAGCGATACTTCCCAAAAGAGTTTGCATAGCACAGCATCACCATTCTAAAGGTAAAAATGCCAAAAAACTCACCAAACGTGGAGCTGTGCCACCAAAAACCAGGAGTTGAGCGTGTCTGGGAGAGAGCATTCTGGGAGAAAGAGAGAGAATGAGAAAACACAACATCTAGTCAAACCAATGCAAACTTGGTCTCCGATTCCAAAACCGCTATTGGGTTTACACCTGTTTTTTTTCTCAGCTTAAGAAAACAACATAACACAGCTGTAAAGTGCACATAAATCTTTCAGGTGCTGCTGAAAAGGTCCCTTTACACTCATTTCAACGATTCGGCCAAAGTGAGGGGTGTTTAGGAGTTTTTCAAAGAATTTAAATGAGCATGACATAAGACTCATAAGACCATGCTGCTATAATGCATGATAGATGTAAAAAAACGTATTCTTTTTACAGTGCTTGCAAGGCAGCACTGTACAGCCGTGGCTGTTTCTAATGTTTCTATGGTATACTGGAAAACAATGATAAGCATTTAATATATATTAAAGGCTTTTATTGGCAAAAACATTCAATATATGCAAAGAGTCAATATTTACAGTGTTTACTCTTGTTCTTCATAACCTCTGCAATTCGCTCTGGCATGCTGGATATCAGCTTCTGGGCCAAATCCTGACTGATAGGAGTTGATCACAATTTGTGGGCTTCTGCTTGTCCACTCGGCTTTTGAGGATTGACCACAGGTTCTCTATGGGATTAAGATCAGGGGAGTTGCCTGGCCACGGATATAAAATTTCGATGTAATGATCTCCGAGCCACTTCATTATCACTCTTGCCTTGAGACATGGTGCTCCATCATGCTGGAAAATGCACGGATTATCACCAAATTGCTCCTGGATCGTTGGAAGAAGTTGCTCTTCCAGGATGTTTTGATACCATTTTTTATTCATGGCAGTGATTTTGGGCAGAATTGTGAGAGAGCCCACTCCCTTGGATGAAAAGCAAACCCACACTTGGATGGTCTCAGGATGCTTCACTGTTGGCATGACACAGGACTCATGGTAGCGTTCACCTTTTCTTCTCCGAACTATCGATTTTCCAGATGTCCCAAACAGTCGGAAGGGGGCTTCATCAGAGAAAATAACTTTGCACCAGTCTTCTGCTGTCCAATCCTTGTACTTCCTGCAGAATTTCAGTCTGTTCTTGATGTTTTACTTGGAGATAAGTGGTTTCTTTGCTGCCCTTCTTGACACCAGGCCATTGTCCAAAAGTCTTCACCTCACTGTGCGAGCACATGAACTCACACCAACCTGCTGCCAATATTGAGCAAGCTCTGCACTGGTGGTGACACGATTCCATAGCTGACTTCTCTGGAGGTTGGAGGTTCACTCCTTGAAGTTCTTGATGATCTGGTAAATAGTTATTTCAGGTGCAATATTCTTTGCAGCAATTTCCTTGCATGTGAGGCCATTTTGATGCAATGATGGCTGCACGTCTTTCTTTAGAGGTAACCATTGTGAACAAGAACACAATGATTGAAAGCAGTCCTTCCCTCCTTTTATAGCAATCAATCTACTCTTATAATCCAATCAGAACGATAGAGTGATTTCACCTGATTAGTACTCGTTCACACTTTCCCAGGTGCTGCTGATATGATTAGTGAAATTATGTTAGCTGGTCATTTTGTGCCAGGGCCAAAGTAAAAAAAATTTGGCCAATGAAGCTTTTTGCATTTATTTAAAATGCATATGATCACTCTTCACAATAATCTAGAACCAATGTAAATCAACACCACACAACTGAAGCAGTAAACTTTGCGAAACAAAATTTGCCACTGCCAACACTTTTGGCCACGGCTGTACTGATAATGCATATTCTGGTTAAGGGTTTGTTCTAAACTCTTAACTCTAATTTTTAAACTTTTGCAATTAATTCTGCTCGACATAGGGCTGGGTATAAATTCAGATTTCCTGATTCAATTAGATTCTGATAAACAATGGTATATGTCCATTATAATATATAATGTTACATTTGAAAACAATTTGATAAATCTCAATACAAATATCGACAAAAAAAATACTACTAGTTTCAAGTTTTGTAGCAATTATTCAAGACAATTGAACAGCTTGCAATAAAGTAAGAAACGTAACAAATTACAAGCAATGGAACAAATACTGTAATAACAAAAGAACAAAAGCCAAGTAGCCTAAAACTACTTAAATCACTGGTCTTCACTGTATGATTATAATTCATAATTTTTAAAGCTACTAAAGTTATCCAGCCAAGAGCAGTAAGCGTTTTTCTTTTTATTGTTGTTTGATATTAACAAATTAACAACATACTAGACAGTGGCAGGTCTATTATTTTGATAAAAAAAATAAAAAATTCAGACTCTATTTAAATGTCGTTTTGCAGATAAATTCAACATTAGGTGTGCTATCTACTTTAGTTCTTTTGTAAACGTTATGCTTTTTAATTTAAGATTTAAAGACACCATGAAATTGCTTAACAAGTGCAGTTTTCTCTCCTGTGTTGATGCATTTCCTTTTGAAACAGGACATTTGGTCAGGACATATCTAGAAATCCACTGAAATTGCCGAGCATGTGCTTGGCTGGTTCATGGCCGGGGCAATCTGGAGCCCATCGTAAATCCGCCACGCTTTTCTTCAAATCCGAACGGTGATGTCACGAGTTAAGTGAATACATGGTCACTTTATGTGAATACCTTAAACATAAACAAACATGGCGTGCTGAGTGACTCCAGCCAGGTCTCCTAAGCAACCAAATTGGCCCGGTTGCTAAGGAGGGTAGAGTCACATGGGGTAACTTCCTCATGGTCGCTATAATGTGGTTCATTCTTGGTGGGGCTCGTGGTGAGTTGAGCATAGATGACGCGGTGGATGCGTGAAGCCTCCACACACGCTATGTCTCTGTGGCAATGCACTCAACAAGCCACGTGATAAGATGTGTGGGTTGAAGTCTCTGATGCAGAGGCAGCTGGGAGTCTTCCCCTGCCACCCGGACTGAGGAGAGCAATACGTGACCTCAATAGAATAGCCAAGTACTATAAACTGTAACAGTGAAACCGTTATTAAAATTGGTGTAGAAGATGGTGTAGAATTTTGACAAAGCATATAATATTATGTTTATGTTTTGATTGAGAATCCCACCAAACAGATAGCAGCAATCATCCTAAGTGACTAGCTGGAAAAATCCCCTTACTGAACAAAACAATGCACAAAATAAGATGAGAAGACTGTACAGAAAGCTAACAAAGTTGGCAAATCCAATAAATAACTGAGATCAGCTGCAAAGGACACCAAACACATGCGTGCATAATCATAACTCCTCTTAGACTCTTTTTTTCCTTTGCAATCTTTCTCTTTATCTTGGATCTCTGTAGAAGACGATTTTGTGAGTAGAGTGCTTGTTTCCCCAGTGTTTCCCCAAAGCCTTTGATGTCTGATATGTTTGTGATATAGAGTAATGAAGTACTTCTTGCTGCAGATGGTAGCTACTGTTGTTGTTTTGGAAAACTTTACATGGTGACTAAACATGATCACGCCATCCGCCCCGACGTAGTCGGTTCTTGCGTAGAGACCAGCAAGCTTTTGGTGCGAAACTTTTTTTCTGCCATTGAATGGCCTTTTCTGAGGTGGAAACATGCGGAACAGTTCGAGAATTCGCCCAGAAACCCAAACCATGTCGGTGGAAGACAACTTATAGATAGGCTTGTCCCTTTATTTTTAAATAGCCAATAGGATTCAGTTTATGTACAGCCATGAACCAAAGATTTCCACTTTCTAGTCTACAGCTGGTAAAGAGGAGCATTCATATTCTAGAGAGCATTTGATTGGACAAAACTGTGTAGTGCAAGATGAGTCATCAATATATTTGGTTCTAATTTTAAATTCTAAATTTCAAATCTGCTAAAATGTATTTTTGTCATTCAGGAGTACACTAGCATATAGATGGCTTCAATGCTAACAAACATGGACTAAATGCCACAAAACTCTCTGTGATTTCATGGAGACTTTAAATTTGAAAATATCCTGCTGACAAACATTAACAGAATGTTTAGCATTTAAAATGTAATACAGCGATGACGTAACCGTAATATTTGCATAGTGAATTACGATTGGTCTTCTTACCATTATTTGCATATCTAGTTTCATATGTTTAAATAATCATTCAGTTACCTTCACATAAAAAAATGGTGTTGAGTTGTTTGTTGATTCCCATAAACAGTTGAGTGAAAACAAATGTGCCGAGTGTCATTAGAGTGGCAAAACGGATCTTATGCGGCTTATCGCCAAACCTAAATCTTCCAACTAACTCTTTTGATAACTTGCAAACACTAAAAATATATTCAGCAAATGCAAATCTGCTTTCTTTTCCCACTCTTTGTCCACTGTGAAAGATACCTAAACTTCTCGCACTCAGAAAAAATACTTACTTTCAAAGAATTCGTCATAGTTGATTCTTTCAACGCAGCATGTGTACATGCGCAAAGCAGCTATCTTAATTTTCTGCAAAAGAAGAGAGAGACATTTGTGACACACATGATCAAAAAGCCACTCCATCCGGTGTGACCAAAAGAAAGAAAGGATGAAATCAATCAAGACACCACAGTTTGCATGTTTTCAATCTGGTCTAGCATGCCAAGCATATGCCACATAATAGGACAGACATGCTCAAGTATGAATGAAGTATCCAGTATGAATGGTCAGCTCGGATTACAAAAAGTTTGGCCCTGGTAGATGTTTTTAAAATCATCCCAGCAAAGTGTGTTTGTATATTTGTGATTTAAAGTCATGCCACCTTCCATGGCAATTTTTATGGCAAAACCAAATTGTGAAAAAAAACTAAGAAATATTTTTCAAATCTATTTCGATAAAGACTGGTTCGAATTAGTTACAAAATATTTTCAAAAGTGTCAGCTGAATAAACCAATTTCCTCAAGGGATAACCGATAACAATACTGATATTTTGCCACTTAACTTATTTTGTCATCAGATCACTGTTATATAAAGAGGTACAAATGCTTTTCGCTGTTCCAAAAAAATCATTTAAAGTATATCTAATTTTCAATACCTCAAAAGTCAAAGTCTGCTGGTTTGTTTCATTCTTTCCTATAGGCTACATGATGTAGGAAAGTGCGCCATTTATGGCATTTTTCTGCATTAAATGTAAGAACAAGACAGAATAAAAATGAAATATGAAATGTTCTTAGGATTGCCAAACCTTCTACATATTGTGGTTATTATTTCTGGATCATGCATTTGAATTCACAGAGTTTTTACAAAGTGTGTTACTAATTAATCAGGGTCCCGACTCATTTCAAGGCACAAATTTCCATTATATTTTTTAAGTGTTATATTTAATATAAAACAAGTCCATTTATCCAAAAATCAAGCTTTTATTTTGGTGTTTTTGATGGATGTTTCTCACCTCCAGATCTAGACATTCATTTGGAAGCTTGCATCACTTGCTGATTATTTATTTATTCAATTAAATCAGACACTTTAGTTTAATTATCAAACTAGGACATATACAAATTTTAATTTGATTAATTGTATATTCAAATATAAATTTTCATCCAAATAGGTCATATTCTGTGACATTCTGCATTTTTATTGCTAATGCTATTTTTATGACTAGAATAGAAGACAGAGTCAAGCGGCGCTTTGCTCTTCACATGACAAGCGTTACAGAAAGTGTCACGGAGCGGCGAAAAAGAGGACTCGTTTAGGTCTTATTGTTTTCTTTTTTTTTATGCAATTACTGTAGTTAAATAACTGGGGTCTCTGGATACTCTGAAACAATAAGGTAATTAAAATAAATTATGAGATATTCAATATCTCTTCATAAATTTGGATAATTTTAAAATATTTATTGTAGCATTGTACTCTCAAAGACATTCAGTGAGGCAAAAACACTTTCGTGTGAAGTTGGAGCTATTCACTCCATAGACTTTAATGTATTTGGCAGCACTGAAGCAAGACATGTGAAAAAATTCAACATGTATAAACATCAGTCACTTTTACACATTAAAAGCTCTTCTGTCCTTTTCTCTACCTGATGAACAAGGTAGACTCACATGCCTATGCTGACGTAAATTAACAACATGCCCCCCTCATTCAGTCAGCCGGTACATGTACAAGGCCATTCAGTTTGTTTAAGAATGAGAAGTTTCACAAGTGCCGCTTCTCACTGTGCACGCGCTGCTATAGCCAAGCACACGATTAGCCGCTGCTGTAATAATCATGAGGGTGTAAGCACCATTAACCGGTGATGTTGTTTCACAATGCGCAGCCGCCGGCAGTGATACAATTATACGAAATTGTGTAATTGACTCCTATTCGGAGTCCCGATTGTTACAATTGTTTTGTACATGTAACGGAACAGTCAAATTGTTTTATTACACTGAAATATTTTAAAAGGACAAATATTATTTTCCAGGACATTTAGGTATTTTTCTAATTTTGCATGACTTTTCAATGACTGGAAAACTGCAGAGCAAAATTCCAGGTTACACTGGAACACTTATTTATTTAGTTTTTTCCCAATCTGTATTTTCATGCTTATTACTGATATGCCAATGGTTTTCATTTGGTCAATAATTGGCCGATACATATAGGCAGACAATGCATCGGTGCATCCCTATTTGCCCCTCAGGACGACAAATGTTTTGATACAATAACAATATAATGACAAAGGTCTTTCAGCTCCAAAATGGACAAAAAAAGAATTATAATTGCACCATAAAAGTAGCCCAAACGACTGATGCACGGCAAGTCTGAAAATGTTCCATAGTTCCAAAATCTAATTTACACCTCTGCATATTCAGACTTGGATGGTCACTATTGGTAATGAAACACACAAGAACCAATATCGCTTGGAGAGACTGACATCAACCCTATCCCAATGCTTCCTGAATTTTGTTTGTTGCAAGTCTGAATAATGCAAATGCACATATAAGTTAATTTTCATCACACCAGGCTACCATCCAGCTTTAATAGCGTTGGAATATTGAGCACAAGTTAGGAGAGACAGGACGTTGAGGGTAAGAGGGGAGAGTTGGATGAGGACATGACTCAGGAAAGACTTGATGCTAGGTCTCCGTGATCCAATAGCTCTTGTATGTCATAAGAACTACCTAAAGCACCATGTCTCTGACATGGTCCTTTTTGAATATGTCACTCTTTGATTGTATGGAAAAGAGCAGTATGAAGCTTCTTTAAATAAAAAAATATATTTTATAAATATATATATATATATATATATATATATATATATATATATATATATATATACACACACTCACCTAAAGGATTATTAGGAACACCATACTAATACTGTGTTTGACCCCCTTTCGCCTTCAGAACTGCCTTAATTCTACATGGCATTGATTCAATAAGGTGCTGAAAGCATTCTTTAGAAATGTTGGCCCATATTGATAGGATAGCATCCTGCAGTTGATGGAGATTTGTGGGATGCACATCCAGGGCACGAAGCTCCCGTTCCACCACATCCCAAAGATGCTCTATTGGGTTGAGATCTGGTGACTGTGGGGGCCATTTTAGTACAGTGAACTCATTGTCATGTTCAAGAAACTAATTTGAAATGATTCGAGCTTTGTGACATGGTGCATTATCCTGCTGGAAGTAGCCATCAGAGGATGGGTACATGGTGGCCATAAAGGGATGGACATGGTCAGAAACAATGCTCAGGTAGCCCGTGGCATTTAAACGATGCCCAATTGGCACTAAGGGGCCTAAAGTGTGCCAAGAAAACATCCCCCACAACATTACACCACCACCAGCCTGCACAGTGGTAACAAGGCATGATGGATCAATGTTCTCATTCTGTTTACGCCAAATTCTGACTCTACCATCTGAATGTCTCAACAGAAATCAAGACTCATCAGACCAGGCAACATTTTTCCAGTCTTCAACTGTCCAATTTTGGTGAGCTCTTGCAAATTGTAGCCTCTTTTTCCTATTTGTAGTGGAGATAAGTGGTACCCGGTGGGGTCTTCTGCTGTTGTAGCCAATCCGCCTCAAGGTTGTGCGTGTTGTGGCTTCACAAATGCTTTGCTGCATACCTCGGTTGTAACGAGTGGTTATTTCAGGCAAAGCTGCTCTTCTATCAGCTTGAATCAGGCCCATTTTCCTCTGAACTCTAGCATCAACAAGGCATTTTCGCCCACAGAACATCCGCATACTGGATGTTTTTCCCTTTTCACACCATTCTTTGTAAACCCTAGAAATGGTTGTGCATGAAAATCCCAGTAACTGAGCAGATTGTGAAATACTCAGACCGGCCCGTCTGGCACCAACAACCATGCCACGCTCAAAATTGCTTAAATCACCTTTCTTTCCCATTCTGACATTCAGTTTGGAGTTCAGGAGATTGTCTTGACCAGGACCACACCCCTATATGCATTGAAGCAACTGCCATGTGATTGGTTGATTAGATAATTGCATTAATGAGAAATTGAACAGGTGTTCCTAATAATCCTTTAGGTGAGTGTATATAAAATGCTCTTTTCCATACAACCAAAGAGTGATACATTCAAAAATGACAAAGTTTTGTAAAGACATGAGTAAATAATGACAGAATGTTCATTTGTGGCTGAACTTTTCCTTCAAAATAAATGTACAGGAGTTGAAGTTTACCCATTTGTTGTATTTGAGTGGTCCGGTGAAGCCTATGGCCTCAATCAGTTTGGTGAAGGCCCCCACCTCTTCTTCTGTGGCCTGTGGGGTCTCTTTAACCGTACAGAGCTGGAAGAAGATTATGGAAAACATTTGCTATTAGGGCTATATAAAACAATGGCATACACATATGGGCATCTAGAGCAAAATGAAGATATACACAGACAGATAAGGCATATAAGGCATATAAAGGCATTTTCTCACCAAATCACGATCTCTAGCACTATGAAGATATTGATTAGAAACAATCAACTCCTATAAAGCCATTCTCACTGAGAGCAAACATTTGCATGCCAACAAATCAAGGTTTTATTTTTTATTTTTGGTGTGTCTATTTTTTTCCCCATTCAACCCAGCAATGAAATGACCAGAGCTGCATTTCCCAAAAGCATTGCAAGCTTAAGTTGATCGCAGAGACCGTTGGCGCCAAAAGTTTCTACGATCTACTTAAGCTTACAATGCTTTTGGAAAAAGCAGACCAGTAAAATATGAGATTAGGATCACGTGTTGGGAGCTACTGCCATCACCAAAACCAATGCAATTGTTGGCACTGAAGCACAGAAATCTGTTTTGACCACCAACATAAAACTATGAAGTAACTTCAGGAAGAAATCCTGATCCAGCATTGAGGACGTGCAATTTATTTGCATAAAATGTCTTAAAAACGGAAACATCTTTTCTCATATGAATTCTCTTAAGATGTATAAGATATTGCTACATCACTGCCTAGCATTTCCTTTTTAAAAACTTTTTGATCTTTCCAGGAACATACTACATCATTATGTATTCCATATTGCTGCATTTTTGCTTTTAATCTTATGTGGGTTCTCTTCACAAAATATATACACACCGATCAGCCACATTAAAACCACCTGCCTAATATCATGTAGGTCCCCCTTGTGCCACCAAAACAGCTCTGACCGGTCGAGGAATGGACTCCACAAGACCTCTGAAGCTGTCCTGTGGTATCTGGCACCAAGACGTTAGCAGCAGATCCTTTAAGTCCTATAATTTGCAGAGGTTGGGCCTCCATGGATCAGAATTGTTGTTCCATAGCACATCCCATAGATGCTCAATCAGATAGAGATCTTGGGAAATTGGAGGTCAAGTCAACACCTTAAACTCATTATCATATTCCTAAAACCATACCTGAACAATTTTTGAAGTGTATCAGGGCGAATTATCCTGCTGAAAGAGGCCACTGCCATCAGGGAATACCGTTGCCATGAAGGGGTGTACGTGGTCTGCAACAATCTTTAGGTAGGTGGTACGTGTCAAAGTAAATGCCTACATAAATGCCAGGACCCGAGGTTTCCCAGGAGAACATTGCCCAGATCATCACACGCCCTGCATTCTTCCCTTAGTGCACTCTGTTGCCATCTCTTCTACAGTTACACATGCACCCAGCCATCCAAATGAAAAAAAAAAGAAAACCTCATATCAGACCAGGCCACCTTCTTCCAGTGCTCCACAGTCCAGTTCTGATGGTCATGTGCCCATTGTAGACGTTTTCAGCAGTGAACAGGGGTCAGCATGAGCACCTAACAGGTCTGCGGCTACACAGCAACATACGCAGCAAGCTGTATTGCACTTTGTGTTCTGACACCGTTCTATCATGGCCAGCATTACGTTTTTCAGCAATTTGTGCAACAGTAGCTCTTCTACGGGATCGGACCAGACGGGCTAGCCTTCGCTCCCCACGTGCATCAATGAGCCCTGGGTGCCCATGACCCTGTCGCCGGTTCAATGGTTGTCCTTCTTTGGACCACTTTTGGTAGGCACTAACCACTGAATACTGGGAACATCCCACAAGACCTGACATTTTGGAGATCCTCTGACCCAGTCATCTAGCCATCACAATTTGGCCCTTGTCAAAGTTGCTCAGATCCTTACGCTTGCCCATTTTTCCTGCTTCCAACACATGAAATTCCAGAACTGACAGTTCACTTGCTGCCTAATTTATCCCACCCCTTGACAGGTGCCATTGTAACGAGATAATAAATGTTATTCACTTCATCTGTCAGTGGTTCTAAAGTTGTGGCTGATCAGTGTATATTGCAGCATCTATGACTTTGTATCACTTTTTTTTATAAATAAGGACCTTAAAGGAATAGTTCACCCCAAAATTTTAATTTGCTGATAATTTACTCACCTCAGGCCATCCAAGATGTATATGACCTTCTTTCTTCATGAGAAAAGGATTTAAGATTTTTAGGAAAGTATCCCGTTTATAGCTTCATCCAATGCAATTGAATGCACACCAATTTTTGATGGTCCAAAAAGCATATTTAGGCAGCATCAAAGTAATCCACATAACTCCAGCCGATCAAGTAATGTCTTATGAAGTTAATCAATACGTTTTTGTGAAAACAAATCACTAATTAAAACTCTTTAACTTTAAAGTGGTAAACAGAGCAGAACTTCTGAATTTTCACGTGGAAGCGCATATGTGACGACATCACGCAAGAACACAGAGAGGCATTGAGTGTTTACAGGAAGTGATTTGTTTTTAGGTTAATAAAGTTTTAATTAGCGATTAGTTTTTCACGCAAATGTATCGATTCACTTCAGGAGACATTACTTGATCGACTGGAGCCTTGTGGTTACTTTGATGCTGACTAAGTGGGCTTTCTGGACCGTCAAAAATTGGTGTCCATTCACTTGCATTGGATGAAGCTGAAATCCTAAAAATCTTAAATCCTGTTCTGATGAAGAGAGAAGGTCATGTACATCTTGGATGACCTGAGGGTGAATATATTATCAGCAAATTTTCATTTTTGGGTGAACTATTCAGTGTTTTTTCTTCAACTATGAATAAAATGAATACTACTGCTGTGACTCATAATGCAATCTGTAAACCTATATGTCTTTGTATACCTATGGGCCTTTGGGTGGGGGGGGGGGGTATGGGGTTATTTAATATTAAGGATATATTTATTGAAAAGACATTATTTAATAATGTAATGTATGAGCGGCTGTGGCTCAGGTGGTAGAGTGGGTTGGCCGCTAATTGCAGGGTTGACTCCACATGCCGAAGTGTCCTTGGGCAAGACACTGAACCCAAAGTTGCTTCCAATGGCAGGCTAGCGCCTTGTATGGCAGCTCTGCCGCCATTGGTGTATGAGTGTGAATGTGTGTGTGAATGGAACACAGTGTAAAGCGCTTTGGTAACCTCTAAGGTTAATAAAAAGGCACTATATAAGTGCAGACCATTTACAATTGAATATAGGCTAATTGTATTGTTCGCTTGTTATAATTTCTATTCTGAAAATTACCCCACATGAGGAAAAAACTATTAATGGAATTTTTGTATATTTTGGTTGAGGCAAGTCCCTTATTTTGAGCTTGTTTTTCCAAAAATATTAATTGTGCCCAACTACATGCATTCCTTATGAATGCCTTTAAAAACAACAACAACTGGTATTGAGGTCAGCCCAGCCATACTGCTCTGAAAAGGTCAAAAGTCATCAAACACTAACGGGCACACACCCCGCTCGTGCTGTGAAGAGCTCGGCATTGTGAGAGATTGGAGACGTCTGCGGTCATCCGGCAAGCCACTGAAGCCCTGATCTGACACACATCTTGTTCAATGGCCTAGGGAAACAAAAACATGACAAGTGTTTTCCAATCTAGTTTATAGTCATTGAAATGAAACAAATGGTGGTTCAGACTCCTATGTATCCCTGAATTGAACTTAATGTGACTACTAAACAAACTGATTAAGATGTGTGAAAGGATGCAAATGTTATGAAATACCAATTTACATTATAGGTATGATTCAGGCTTTAAAGATTTATGGCACAACATTGTGACAGCTTGCCATAGCAATATTAATAAAAAAAATATATATATACTTAATCATGCATAATCAAGCATCATTTACAGCAACCAAGTGAGATATACAGTAAAAAAAAAAAAAAAAAAACATGTACAGTTATCACATACATATTTACAGAACATACCTCTGATGTATATAGGTCAGAATGTATAGGACTGTTGCCTATCATTATGTTGTACAATTTCAAAAAACAGGACTTTCACGATGTAAATCATGCATCTAAACCACCATATAAAGCCAGTTATCACTTAAATAAATCAGGATAAACTTAAAATAACCACAATAAAAGCCACTTAAGTGATATTATCAGCTTTATGTGGGTATAACCTACCTTTCCGAGGACAGCTCTCGATGCTGACGCATTTAATATATGTCTAACGGCGGACTGCAGCGGTCGCCGATACATGATTCCGCTTAAAGTCACAATAATAAAGTATTGTGACTGTAAGGCTAGAATCAGTAATAAATATTTTCCAACACGTTGTGTAACTGTTTGTGTTCGTCCCTCCCCCTTCACAGCAATGTCAAAAGAATCTGTCCCGCCATTAAAAA
Source organism: Xyrauchen texanus (assembly GCF_025860055.1). Classification (NCBI taxonomy): domain Eukaryota; kingdom Metazoa; phylum Chordata; class Actinopteri; order Cypriniformes; family Catostomidae; genus Xyrauchen; species Xyrauchen texanus. Next base: position 6,143,026 of record NC_068282.1, read on the forward strand.
CGTCCGTGTGGAAAGCAGACGTGTGGAATATAGTTCCGATGCATGATGACAATTCGTTATAAAAGTTAGTAATAATAATACATTTATTTATAATGCGACTTTCTTACACTCAAAGTGCTACAATATTAAAATATAAACATAAAAACAAAACAATCAAGTTCATAAAAGACTCCCTCAAACAAATAAGTCTTAAGCAAATTCTTCAAACAATCCAGGGGGCATTTCTAATGGAAAAAGGAAGAGCATTCCACAGCTGAAGGAGAAAGCTCTTTCCCCCATAGATTTAAGTTTGCTGGAGGGCTGCTGAAGAGCAAGTGAGTTAGCAGAATGGAGAGGATGAAAGGGAGTATAAAGTGCAACAATGTGTCAAAGATACACTGGTGCTATCCCATGAACTGCTATACGTTAGAGTTTGAAA